>NC_140639.1:18223560-18753560 GCF_057382275.1 Copadichromis virginalis | reverse complement strand
AATGGTTAAATTATAAAGTAGGAGTAGGGATGAAAAATCTGTCCACAGAAGACGCATAAACATAAGAGAAAAAGAGAAAGCATTAAAGTTATGAGGACAACGCTAGAAGTGCTAAAGTCAGCATGATGATTGGGTGCAGGCAGGCAAATATCTCAAACGTGTCCAAATTAGTTCAATGTGATGAGTTTATTGAATCTTTTGACACATGAGGAAACCCTGAGGAAACTGAATGTTTAAGAGCTGAACAGTGTTTTCATGCTGCTACTTGTCCCAAGTTTTAGCAGAATTAGCAGATTTCCCTGGTTGGAGCGCCTGCTTATCCTTCAGTGTTCCTGCACATAAAAAAAGACTCATTTGTGAATAGATTTGAGTTTTTGTCTTGCTTAATCTGCCATGTGTGCCGTTAATGACCTGTGCAGCTCTTCGCCTGCAGGTGCTTGCCTGATTCTGTCATCAGTGCGTTCTCTCCTTTCTGCTGACTCGGCTTCTTTGGCTGCAATAATGGTCTGCAGCTGCGGAGAAGTGACAGAATACTCTTTCAGAACACTTTATAATACATGCATTTTGGCCTTTTCCTGATTGCCTTTTGGCTGAGTGTTGAGGTGGATTTTGGTTCGGTGTCTTTGTCAGCTCCTGCAGCCAGGCTTTGCTGCAGGTTGTGCCTGCCCCGGCCCGATGGGAGGAGGGGCTAATTCATGAAATAACCTGTCATTTTTTTCTGCCTCATTGAGCTTTTTATGTTATGTAAGATGATAAAATCCCCCTCATTCAGAGAGACACGGTGGGCTGACGAGACAGCTCAGAGAAGATTACCTCACCGGGTGAGAGACAGCCAAGAGCAACATAGAGGGACAGAGAGAGTGAGTGATGTGTTTGGAGGAGCTCCGTGGTTTTTTTTTTTTCCAGTTTGTTTTATCTTTTTTTGCATATATTTTCCGCAGTTCTTTCTTTATAGGGAAGTTTATTGGTGGCAAAAGTACAGAGTGAGCAAAAATGTAATTAATGTGGTGAAGAATAAGAAGCACACAGGGACACGTGTGTAAATGTGGAACAAGTTTCGTGCTAAGTCCTGCTTTGATTTTGTTTGTTTCAGCTGGCTTTGTTTCAGATTCGGGGGATCCTTGACAACAGTTTCATCAGGCCACGCCCACATACAGCTGTTAGATTCAGTTTTTATACCGAAGCTCTTAAAGGGAAAAGTTAACTAGCCAAACAGGTTATTACGGGGCTCTCAGTGTTTGTAAAACAAAGACCAGTTGCAGGGGTTTTGTCATTGTTAAACTTCCATACAACTCCTGTTTTAGTTTTCTGGGCAGCTGCTTCAAAAAACAGCTGTTTCCCATTATTTTCGTTGAATACATCTAGGTACAAATAGAATTCGAGGGTTATAATTTTGCACGTGTAACTGTTTCTTCACATTTTTCCCTGTGCAAACTCAGAGTGGATGTAAAGCTTGTCCTATCAAAGAAATGCCATGAAATATTGCAAAAAGATTTCTCTTTTGACTTATTGTGTAAAACGATAAGGTGTCACTAACAATAATTTTTTTCTCTATTCATTTTTATTAAATACCTCTCTAATTTGTTTGGTTTCTCTTTGAACTGTTTCTCCCCTTAAAAGCAGCCAAACTGAGTTTTTTTTTTTTTAACATAATGTTGCAGTTGACCTGAAGGGGCCCCCCTTTTTCGCCTTTTTTTTGGGTCATTTATATATAAAAAAAAAAAAACAGCCCAAGGTTAGTCCCCACTTAAATGCTAAAACATGCAATATCTTTTGAGGCACCAGCAGTTAGTCAGTCCCCACAGACTCCCCATTAAAATGTCCAGCTTTACTCGAGAAGCCAACATGTTTGGAGTCGGATACACAAACAGATTTAATTATTACAAATGTAACTTCAGTTGCAGGTGACCTGCAGGGGGCACTAAGTAACATTTTTGTACTTTCATTGATTAGTTGATGAATTTTAATTGTATGAGTGGGTGGGTTTTTGATGCTGTTTCGTAGCTTACCTTTAGGGTGCCGTGACACATCTCATGATAACTAACATTTTATGTTCAGTAAATTAAATCCAGTTACACAAAAACCATCTGGAGGTGTGGCCAAAAGGGGGTGCAGGATCAATGTGCAGTCTTTTTCTCATGGAGTTTTTCAAATAAATAACTTTGAAGATTATTTCAGGATCAGTTTCAGGCTTAAAGTTGAGTTTCAGCATGTTTTAGTTCTTTGTGTATTTTCTTTTGGGGGGATTTCCCACCTGAAAGATGATAACAACCCTCACTGAAGCCAGCAGCAGGAGCAGACGCTTGGAGGTCTAGAGATACCGGGGCCTGTGCTGTATCACAGACGACTGTTTGAGT
Source organism: Copadichromis virginalis (assembly GCF_057382275.1). NCBI lineage: Eukaryota > Metazoa > Chordata > Actinopteri > Cichliformes > Cichlidae > Copadichromis > Copadichromis virginalis. Next base: position 18,751,203 of record NC_140639.1, on the reverse strand, counting down.
TCCACCACACTGTTTTACCGTTGCTGCTAATGAGCTGGCTTGCTCTGTTGTCTGGTGGCATTTCTTCCCTTAAAAGGAGCTGCTGCACACTGAGTGTGTGCAGAAACAGACTCCAGACTGCACGCAGGTGATTTCTTTTGCTAACTGGAAAATGTTATGTGTGTCTCTCTGGTCGTCCGACTACGACCAGTACCTTCTAATACTGCATCTTGTGTGGTGGTTTATTGTTCATGTTTTGTTGCAGTACTCGGTGACTCATGTATCACTTTTTGGTACAACATTATCTTTCAGTTCATTTTGATGTTTTGCTGTACTTCTAATGTAATTCTTAGTGGTAGTTATTTTGGAACCTTTCTGGGTTATGAGCAGTTTATAGCTGCTCTTTGTGCATAGTAATACTTTGTGTTCTTTGTGGATCAGATGCCGTTTTATAGTACTTTGGATTGTTTTTTCCCACAGTACTTTGATGTAACAGTTTGGTTTCTTGTAGTATTTTAGCCTTTGTTAGGACTTTGTGCTCCTTTTTGGTACTTTATTTTGAGCAGTTTTGTGGTACTTTCCGATTCGTAGCAGTGTAAGTTTAGAGTAGCTTTATATTTACTTTGATGCACTTGGTTCATTACTGTTTGTTTGTGCTACCTGGTGACATAGTTAATGTATAGTTCTTTATACTACATGGCAGTACTTGTTCTTTGGTTTTCATATTTTGCACACTTGGGTGATTTTCCTGTACTTTTACCTCCTTGTGATACCCTTTTCTTGTAGTAAGATGAAGTAAAAGACCTGTTTTAGTACTCTTGTTGGTAATTGTTGAGTTCTTATGGTTGTTTTTTGTGCTTCTGGGCATTTGGCTCTGTGCTGTAAGAATTTATAGAAAATGTTATGCTTTTTTGACTGTCTTTTGTAATGTTGCAGGTATTTAATGTAGCACATGTGATGATGTTAGTTGATGAGAACACTGATAGCTTTTTGAGCTATTACTGTTTGTGGGTTTATTTTAAGATTTTTTATAGTACTTTTGGTTACTTGCTGGAGTACTTTTTCTTCCATTTGACGCTGGTTTCGTGGGTACTTGTGGTATTTTGTTGTACTTAATGTCTCTTCATTAGGGTCCATTTGTTCCTAAGGAAAAATGAGAGTCATTACAGAGATATAAGAGTTTGACACACCGAGAAAACTGCTGCAGCTGGGATATGTTGTCCATGCTTTTGGGAGGGGGAACCCTCGTCTATATTAAGCACTGTTTTTTGTTTGTTTTTTTTCCGTGGGGGTGGGGGGCTGATGTCTGTCATGATGTTGAGGTTTATCCCTCCGCCTTCGACAGGCCAAACAGCGGTGCCAAGAATGAGCTACATGATTCCACATGTCCAGCATGTTGGCCTCTCTGCAGGCTTTTCTCATACTGATCTGCATGAACAAACAGCCCAAAGAAAACCTAGACAAGATGATGGACTGGATGTACTTGAACACAATGACATGCTTGGAAAAATCCAAACCTTACAAAAAAGAAAAAGAAAAAAGAAAACACTTGTCTAGTGATTGGGCACATGCCGTTCCTCGCAGGAGGCTTTAATGCCTAATTAGACCTGATTGTTCCACTGAGCTTCTGCACAGAGAGTTAATCAGCTAAAACAACAGTTCAGAAACAGAAAAATGCTCCTCTGCTGGAATTTATCACTTCAAACTGCTCAATTGGGCTCCACATTAACCTGTAGTCACTTCTATGAAAGGATGTGTCTTCCAGCAGCAGCTGATTTAACCTTCCTCTATTTAAGGCTGAATAACCGCTCACATAAACATCACAGAGCCTCAGTTGATGGCTTCAGCTGATAGAGATACTTGGATCATAAAAGGTAGGAGCACAATTTACAGATCACAGTGTTTTTTATGAAAGGTTTGAGGCAATAAATCTTCGTTAAAGACCTACAAAGTCAAAAATTGTCAACATTCCAGCATTCAATATCATCTACATGGGCTTTGCAACACCATTACAATTCAGTTTCAGTTCAGTTTTATCTACAGTATATGGCACTAAACAACAGTTGCCGCAGGGTGCTTTATATCAAGAAGGTAAGGTGAAGACTGTACATAACACAAAGAAAAGACTGAAACTCCAACAATCCGATCACCTGCCTATGGGAAAGTGCTTTGGCCACAGTGGGAAGGAAAAACTCCCTTTTAACAGAAATAAACCTGCAGCAGAACCACACAAAGCAAGGGGCAGCACCTAAATTGGTGCACATTAAGTTGCTGCAGCAATCTAAAAAAAAACTGGACATTTTTAAATACAGTGTTTTTACAAACAAATTTGTTTGTAATATTACAAATTTGCAGCGTTACATGAGCATTGTATTTGGATCATAAATGTACCGGTATATAAAAAATCCTTACAATTTTCTGAGATACTGCATTGTGGTGACAGCTAGACAAGATCTACCTGATAAGATAGATTATCAGAAGCTAGAGAATAATAACAACTGTGTAGTGAAGTTCTGTGTTCAGAGTAGAAACATTTTAAAGACAGAGGAATTTTTGGGATTACATGTAGGAAACCTTACAAAAATCCAGCTAACAGGTTCGTTATGCTGGGACTGGTTTGCAGTTCGTCAGAAGCCAGTCTGAATGTTACCATAGCTCGGAAAGCCACATGAAGGCACGGAGAGGAACATGAAGCGTCACATGTGTGATTGCCTCGTCATTGAGTTTTCATGGTGTGGATTCAAGAGAAAACCAAATGCAGATGAGCTCTTAACAGCTTCATCATGTTCAAGCAAGTCGGTCCTCTTTAAATGGTGGGAAAGTGTTGGAAAAACAAGCAACCCTGGCTGATGTGGAAAACTTAAAGAGGCTGCAAGTCCTGCTGATTCAGCCATTTTAGGTTTAGGACTTTCCAGGTCAAAGTTTGAGTTCTTCTGGTGTATTCACATGAAATAACCTTGTTTTGGGTACAGTTGGACATTCTCAGCCTGTATCACTTCGCGGGTAGTTGAAGTGTCTGCTGAACTCTCAGTTTACAGTGTTTCATTGATGTACTGTTACTGTGACGCTAAAGGAAAACTGAAAACAGACTGATTCCCAGGCAGCTTCTGAACGTCTTTTCTCCAGTTTCTGAGTGGATTATCAGAGATAATGATGCACAGGAAATGGAAGTCAAATCTGTTTCATGTCTGTGAGTTCTGACTCTGAGGAGGCTAAGTTTGATGCTGGCTTTGTTTAAAGCAGCTTATTCACAGAGTAATTTGGACCTCCTCGTGCTTTCCTGTGTTTGGACACTGTCAGAGCTCTGGGGCCTGGAAAATAAAAAGTTTATAGAGAAAACCCTGCAGGACTGAAACATTTTGTCCTTGTTAAAATTTTAAGTGTGGACCATGATGATGCACTTGAACCCTGCAGACAGAGGTCAGGAGGATCTGCCACTGGACACCAAACATGCTCATTAACTGCTTGAGCAGAGGCTCTGAGGGAAATCGTAAAAGCCCATGAAAAACAGAGATATACAGACAGTGGATTGTAGATGAGATATCCATCTCAGCTTGAAATGTAATCAAAGCATGACTTCCCCTACAGAACAGACTGTATCTTCAGACTGGAATGTTCAGTCCAGTCAGAAACTTCCATGTTACTGGACTATAAACTGGACAGAGCTTAGAATAGAGCCAGTATTCATCCAGTTGAGGTGGTTCGGCCATCTAATCCAAATGCCTTCTGGACACCAGCCCAGGTTTTCTGGGCATGGAATGCCAAGCTCTGAGGAGACCATAACGTACACCAATATCATGTATATCCCATGGATCTCTCTCAGGATCCCACAGGAGGAATTGGAAAACCTGAGGAAAGGATTGTCTTGAATACAACTTTGGGTAAGAAGAAGAAAATTGACAGACATAATTCTTGTCTCTTTGAAATAAATTTCTGGCAGCTTCATTTTGTAATAAAAGTGTTGGAAAACTCTAAAAACTCTTTCCATCATCAGGAATTTAATATAGCATTTATTCCAAAAATGACGTCCCCAAACATATAAAACAGAATCTCAATAACCTGTCAAGGGAAATGTGGTTTCTCTCCAACAAACAACAAACAAAGCAAACAAAAACAAGAAACATTTTAAAATTGTCTCGTTTGAAGACATCGTGCAACACTGGCCGTCTGTGTTGCAGGATTCTATATAGGATCTCTTTTGTCATTGGTCCTCCAAGAGAAAATAGCATTATTTTAGAGACCTAAAAAATCCACACTGTGCTGATTGATTATTGTGCTGTTCATGTAATTGACATGTTAATTCTGAGAACTGGTTTGTGTCCTTTATGGACGTTTTATGAACTTGGTCTAGATTCTTGCTTAGGTCCAGGCACTAACCTAAACCTGCATGGTTTAGGTTTTTGTTTGATGGAGCTTTAAATCAATAAAACTTTCACCATGGTTTGTTTTTACTGCCTTTGATTTCTAAAAACATAACCTTTACTCGTTTTTTTTCAGTTGCAGTGAGATTATCTTGGTTTGTTTTAGGAAAAGGTCCTGCTTTGTGTTAAAATAAGTCCCTTGAGAATGCAAAACCACATGTTAGGAAAAAAACTTTTGTCATCTGCAACAAGTTTCTCCTTTGTTTTCATCCTGTGACAGTGGCTACACCAGCAAAGAACATGTGGCCACAGTCTCATGGTTTCTATTTCAGACACCATGGAAAAAGACGCTAAAGGGGTACCCGCTGGATCACAGTGTGACACTGAGTGGGCTAGACTAAGCTTCAGTGATTAGCTTTGAGTGCAAATACCCTCTTTAATCATGTTACAATAACTTTAAATAACTCCTGCAGTAAGTAATAGGCCACACTTTTAACTGTTGATTTTTCCCCATTTCTTTCTAAGCTAATTTCTATAAAAGTAAAGTCTTATAGGCAGTAGAAATGTTCTCTCCAGACCAGTTTTAGAGTTTTGGGCATCTTAATTAGAAAATCCTTATTTGACTGACTTGAAGATTCGATAACATGCCATGTTTCAATCACTTTTTGAATTAAAAATTTAAGTATCTTGTCTTTGTGTTCATAAAGACTATTTAATTAATTTGTACTTAGAGTGAAATGTGGTTGAACTCTGAATTCTTACTTGATATCCAAGATGATTGACTGTAAAAGCTCAGAGCGACACTGGAGCTGGTGTAGAGTTTGAGTCCTTGTCTGTCCACACTTTGGTCTTTGATTTTTCTGTAAAGCTAAAACAAATGGTTCCTCTCTAACTGTTTGTGCTAATTTCGCAAAGTGTTCAACTGTAATTATCATCAGATTGATCTGATACTACCTGTTTGGGTTTGACAGAGCTCAGTGGCACACTGGCAGGAGAAAGAAAAAAAAAGAAAAACTGAAATGGCAACATGACTATTGGAAAATGAAATGTTATTCCAATTAACATAGTTTTTTATTATGTATATAAAATGTTTTTGATACATTTCAATTTCTTGAAACTTAATTTATAGTGCATTTTTTAGATGCAAATTATGGGTGACTGCAGCAACCTGTTAGTGACCAAAGCAATCAAAAAGAGATTTTTGGTGGAGCAAAATAGTAAATGGCCTGCATTTGTATAGCACTTTTCTTAGTCTCTAAGGACCCCAAAGCACTTTACACTACATTCAGTCATTCACCCATATTCACACACTGGTGATGGGAAGCTACATTGTAGCCACAGCTGTCCTGGGGCACACTGACAGAGGCGAGGCTGCCGGACACTGGCGCCACCGGGCCCTCTGACCACCACCAGTAGGCAAACATGGGGTTAGTATCTTGCCCAAGGATATTTGGCACGCAGCTGGGAGGTAGCCTGGGATTGAACCACCAACCTTCTGATTAGTGGTTGACCTGCTCTGCCACCTGAGCTACAGCCACCCTTTTTATGACTGATTTCAACTTGAGACAGCCAGCAACCACTCATTATCAGTCGTTTTTACCTATCAACCAGATGTTGCCAGTGGGTCTTCAACCCATATTTATGCCTTAGTAAATCAGAGCTTGGTCTTGAAACATTTAAATCTGGTCTTGGTACCAATTTTTTGAGTCAAAAACCAAAATGTCTTTGAAATGTATCACACAGTTCTGACTTTGTAAATTTTTATTACATGAACTTTGATTATGTTATGATTTTTTCTCACCTTGAGTATTTGTTGTTGAATTCCTGATATTCCCTAATAGTCTTGCTTCTTCTCTTCCTTAGTGCGTCGACAGAACATGAAGGTTCGAATCAACGCCACTGGTGACACCATTGTGATGAAGTTTGTGCGTCCAAGTCCAGATGTGAAGTTAGAGGGTTATATTCTGGGTTACGGCAGCAGCATGTTCTCCAAACAGTTCATCCAGCTGCCTGAAAACGGACAGCCCTACGAGACTGAGATGGGTAAGACCCACAAATATTTCTTCATCTACAGTATGTGCATATTTATAATGTTTTTCTTTTCCAATCTACTTTTCCATTTGTTTTAATCAGTATCAAGTTGTTGATGAAGATGGTCTTTGCAGATAAAAGGCAGCAGATCTTTATGAATTTCCTTAAAAGTTTATTAGAAAAAAATAGTACACTTGGGCAAAATGAAACCTTCCACTCCCTTTTCCGAATATTTTCCCTTTATACAATTCTCAGAAGCTGAATGTATTAGTGTCTGTCTTTAAAACATTAAACAGGTTCATGAGGAGATGATTAAATCTGTGCCAAACCACGACTTTGTGTTGTTTTGATTCTGGAACTTTTGTTTCTGCATCGGTGTGACCACCAAACCTCCATGTCTAAAGCTTTACACTCGTGGGAAAGTGAGAGTTTCTGTAGGAATACTTTCGGGAAAAGAAGAATGTAAGAAGCTTTGAGAAGCAGCAGAGTCTCACAGTGACAGCAGCAGGTGGCTCTGATCCGTTTTCTGAAGCGCAGCCAAGAATTTTTATCCCATCACACCAAGAAAGCTCTAAAAGTTGCGATGGTATGATGCATATAATCGGCCACAGTGAGAGGGTTAACAGAAAACCGGCTGAAAGTCATCCTTCAACACCAGTTTTCATGCAGGATGAGTTTGTTTGCACTCCTGCAGACTTGGGACTAAATGACTGCAGCAGCTTTTGGAATTTAGACCAGAATTATGAGGACTTTTCTCCTCAAGCAGGAAAGCCCATTTATCATCTAATGACAAATATTGGCTCTGCATTATGCTCACAAAAAAGCACCAGATTTGGCTGAAGTTTGTTTATGGTCTTGGATACATTTGCTTTAGTGAGAGATGTGGAAGTGAAAAAAACATAAATCCTGGGTCAAAACTGCTTATCGTGTTGGCATTATGAAACATTAAAATATGACTAAATTTGGCTGAGGTTTTGTGGTGATCCTTTGTGTGAAAACCCAAAATTTGCTCAGTATTGCCATGTATGTTGGCAGAATTAGAAGTCAAGAGGCTACAACATTTCGGTTGATGGACAGGTGCCAAAACGCTCAACTTTTCTTGCCTTTTGGATGTTTTTATCCAGGTTCTCTTAGCCTTGAGAGCTTAATTTCTTGGTGATGAGAGTGTAGCAAATTTAGCTTTGTACTTTCTTTGAAATCAACTAAATTGGGCTGTTCATGAATGACATTACTGATTTTAGATGCAGTTGCAGTTCTTATCAGCTTTGAGCTTTTTTTCATCCTGCTGGAAGTAGTTTCATACTATGTTTAAAATTACACAGACGTTGGCTGAGGTTTAGTGGTGCTATTTTAAATACTTTATTCACTGCGTCCCTACTTTTCTGATTAATGTACAGTAATAGTGACTTTGCTCCAGTCTCTCTGTGTGGGTCACTAAGATACTAATTCAATGATGAAGAGGCGGCTGAAGGTTGGTAGACAGGCCCTCATTTACTCGTGTGATGATAAATTTTTGTCTTTTTTTTTTCTTCAAATCTTATGGTAGAAATAGCCAAATTGTGCCAGAGTGTCTGGCACTGGTTTTCTGGATAGATTTCTGGTAAAAAATAAATGTGGTAGTTTTTCCTCAGATGATTGATGGAACTTCCTTAAAAGTTGGCATCAGTTTTGGTGGAGACTTCAACAAAAAGAGCCCAAACTTTTAAAGACAATTTTCTCATCAACTGCTTGATTGGCTTTGATGAAAACATCCGAACTCTGGCATAATATTTTGCTCGTGTTATAAATTGGTACAACATTAGTAGTTTGCTGAGAAACATCAGCTTTACTCCAGTCTCTCTGTGTATCGCATTAAAGATACTTAAGTCAGATATGGAAGTGAAGTTCCAACTTTTGATTAAGTTATGGTCTGTTTTTTTAGTCTTTTGGATGCTGTATGTTTTCTGACTCTCTTTGAGCAACTGTGACCACATAATTTCCTCTGAGACTAATAAGCTAATCTGATTCTGATGATTCTGATTAAAAATTGCCAGAATTTGCATGGTCTAGCTTTGATTTTCTTGGTATATTTCTGATGACATAAAATATATTTTGCCATTGATGATTAATTAATATGACTTAAAATTTGGCTTAGGTTCGGTGAACAAAAAAGCTTTTCTCATCAATTGTGAGCTTCATTTCTTTACTTAGTAGCTTCCCATATGGAAAAGAAATAGAAAGAAATTATAAAAGACTTGCATCAGATGTGGCCTACTTCATATAGTGAATCATATAAGGCTTATATGATTTACTCATGAATGTGGCCACTTTCATATATTGTTTTAGTAAGTATCCAAAACATACAAGTTTCATTTATATAATTTTTCTAAGGATCTTATATCTGTTTTCACTCTTGTATGCTTTTCATATAAGTTTCACACAAGACAGATACAAACTTTATAAGATTTATTTATATCTTTTCCATATGGGTTTGTACCTTGTTCAAACTGTGCAATATCTGGCTGAGGTTTGGTGGACAGCTCACCACACATCCAAACATCTTCAGATTATTTGATTTGAATAATTCAGATCTAAGTGTTTCTTCCTTTCTTGGCATTATGAGACATGCTGAGTTCATGTGCTGCTGGGAAAATCAGGTATCCCATTCTTCCATGTCATGTTTACTTTCCTCACTGTGGGAAAATTAAATCCAGCAGACAGATGATAAACACATATAAACAGTTAGATACAGGAGGATCTTGGAGCTCCTCTGGGAGAATTTTAATTTAATCTCCTTCTTCATTTTCACCACTCATCTCTCATCACTGCCACTTCTGCCTCAAGGTCATGTCATGTCAGTTTGACGATCTGGGCGGGACTGTGGTATCAGAACTGCTCTTAAACATTTCCTGCGGTGTTTACCTTCCTGTTTAAAAACCCTCAATGGAGGATAATCCATCAGCAGTTCCAGGAGGACTGCAACCGCAGTGTTGACTCTTTAAATCCGATGCTGCCGGTGGTTTCGGGGTTTTGGTTTTTTTAGCCACATGAGACACAAACATGGCTTCATGACGACTCAGGGATACTTCACCATTTCCTCTGCAGGCAAACTGTTGCTGTTTCAATTTAAACTTTACTGCACGAGAGTGGAGAAACAGTAGCACTCTATGGTGTTAAAAACATCTGAATTTTGGCTCAAGTTTGGAGGATGGTTTGGTAAATACAGACAAATCCTTAATCTGTTTAGGGCATGTGATAGATGGGGCCATTTGGGGGGTGGGACATGTTTACACCTGTAGAGATGAATACAGTCTCCTCTCAAACCAACAAAGACACTGGTTTGTTTTTGGAAAAAAAGTTAAACATCACTCAGTCCAGAGAACTGTCAGAAAACGCTGTAATTTTAAATGAAGTCATTTGAATGAGGAGATTGTGATAAAGAAGCATTTCATCAGCTGACAGCGGCTTTGTTAGATGCTACAGAACATCAGGAAGAAATTACCATATTGATCGCACAGATGGCTGAAATATTAATCAAATATGAGGAGCTGAGTTATTGATCACAAAAATCAGGCGATATTTGCAGAGTAAATGTGCTCAGTTTGACAGTGAGGCGTTCCTCCCCCATAACTGGTCATAAATAAAAAAGCTGAATGGTGTCCAGGCTAAAGGCAGGAAGAAAAGCAGCTGCTTTAACAGTCATTCATCATTTAAAAAGGTCTCCAGAGAGGTTTAATAAGTGAGGGTGGAACTTTTACTTTCACACTGATGACTGAGTGAAACTCAGAGAGCTCAGTCATCAGGAGGAGTTCAAAGGTCACTAAGAAAGGAACAATGATTTTCAGTGTAGGCTTACAAATGATTTTGACCTGTAATTTTTATTCTTTAAAACCACTTCATAGCTGTTTTACAAAACTTTGTTGTTATTTTATAAGACTTTCTGGTGCGTTCACCTAGTTGTTTTGCAGTTTTGTAGCTATTTTTACATCATAACTGTTTTATCATAACTTTTGTAATACTTTACTTTTTTTTTTTTTACACCTCTTTAAAACTCTTTGTAGCTTTTGTGATTTTATATTTTGTAGTGTTTTATGATACATATAGTGCCGTAGTTATGTGTGCTGAATATAATATCAGTGAGTTCTCAGTGATTCCCAGACATTTACAAAAGTTTCTTTATTTTTACGGGGATCTAGGCCAATGTTCCTGTATGTAAGCCACACTTTGCACTGTTAAATTGACTAAAGAAAGTCAGACTAAGAGATGAGTTTGTGCTGGAAAAGGAAACCGTGCATGTGGGTGAGAACAGAAAAAATGACAGATAAACACAAAAAGGTTGAGGCTGAACTCTGGAGTTAAAGACGCAAAGAACAAAAGCAGAAAACATTTGACTTGGATGGAAATCAGATTATTATGAAAGAAGATGTGAGTGTTTTCACATGTGGATGTTTAAACTGCCATCCTTGTATTTCAGCAAAGAAACTCTCTCCTTATCTATAATCATTCACATCTGTGTGTCTACTTTCTGTCCATGTGTGGGAGGAAGGTGGGGGAGGGAGGGGGCAACAATACCCGCCATGACATAATCACCATAAGAGAGTGCAGAATTCCTCACATGTTTCAGCCTCTATGAACTCCCACATGAGAGTTCATGTTTCTGTAGGGAAGGTTGCAACATACTTGCCATGGTAGTTGCAGCAGTACAGGTTGTAACTGTACCACTATTTGAAAAAAAAAAAATGGTACTGTCTGCAACTGTGTGTTGTGGTTTTATCCAACTTTGTTGTTGTTGGCTTTTATTCTTCTTTGTCTGCATCATTCTGTTGGGTGTACATCACAAAGCCTGACCTCATTTGACATGTTTTTTCAGATGCAGAACCAAAGTACCTGGTGGCCGTCCAACCAATCCCAGCTAACGATGTGAAGAAACACTGCACAGGTATGCTGGCAGCTACATGTGGGCTTCAAACTGATAAACAGGCCAACACATAGTCTCACTCTGTACTCACTTGTCCCAACAGGTAAAGTGAACCTGGAGAAGCCGCTTCACCTGGTGATTGGTTCTATTAGCCCAACCGCTGTGCTACTGTCCTGGGGAAACTATCTGAAGACACCCTATGAAGGGAACATCATGAACGAATGTCTGGAAGACGGGTGATTAACTTCACTTGTTGTCCCAATGCTGATTGCATGTTTTGTCTAAGCTGTACACGGAGCTCTGTCTCTAAAGCTTTGAGCTTTCAGGGATATTTTAAGGAACAGTTCATAGTCTGATAAAATATTGCAAATAAATTTTTGGGGTTTACCTTTATGATGAGTAACTTCACATATGTCACAGATTCATCATAAAACCAGTTTTGGTTTAGTGAACATGAAAGCTTTTTACCTCCTCTCATGTATTTTATGTTTTATGGACAACCAGAAAGCCCTGTTCCAAAGCTCGACGTTACTCAGAGACAAATCACCTTCAACCAATCAAGATGATGAATTACAACCCTGAAATCTCCACTGCTGTTGAGCTTGAACTGTCCCAGTGTGTTGAGTGATATTACACCGACTGAGACTCACCAATGCTCTTTTCCATCACCCCTTGATCTCTGCTGCCTCTAATAATACATATTTTTCCTTCCCTGTCAAACAAGTTGGAGGAGCCATTGGAAAGCCTGACCTAGGCGTCCTCTGCCACTCTGGGCGTCTTATTAAAACCTAATGTCAGCTCCATCTGTGGAGGGTTTGGCTGCTGCCTCAGATTTTTGGATCCCTGCTCTGAAAAACAGAACTTGAAGGAGTGAAAGTGGAGATTGGCTTTGTGGTCGCCAGAATTAACAACACCTAATGGACAAAGTTGTTTCCACACTGAGGTCACGGTGGATACAGGCAGCCAGAGAGAAACCGCACGGCATGAAGACGCTGGTACTGGATTGTGTATGTCATCCATATGTCGTACCACTGGGACACTTCGATGCTTTCTGAAACCTTCAGCCTTGTGATCAGGGAAACTTTGACAAGATGCAGCCGAACACATCTTGCACAGTCTACGAAGCAGACCTGCAACCACAGTCATCAGTGATTTAGTTTTGTTTACTTCTGCATAACCCAGTTTTTCTACCTATGAATCTCAGACATTATGGCTCCTTATATAGTTTCAAATCCCTTTAATATCAACTAGACACAAAATTATAGTGTATTTAAAGTGGGTCAAAGTCTATTAAATGTAAAAGCTGCACTTTGAAAGCACATTCTTTTTGTTCTGCAGCTCTAAATGGGCTCTTTAAGCATCTCTCTGATTTTAGTTTTGAAAGTTCAAAGCATTATTTCACTTAACAGCAATGTATAAAAACAGTTGGTCAGATATTAGTACAATTTCAAACTGCTTAAGTAAGATAGTGGCCATAGTTTTGGATTGCATATGAACTTTATATCAGTGTCACACAAGTTCCTGTTAATACCTGCCTCTTTAACAAAGAGCAGCCAAAGCAAAGACTTACAGGGGAGTTTGTTCCATTATTTGGGACACCATCTGGCAGTCTGTCCTCAGTCTGTAACTATAAGCATTTTGTTATTTTAATAGCTAATTTAAAAAAAGGTAAAATAAATAAAAAACTATTTTTGTGATTCCCTAAACTGTGGTAAGTGCTGGTTAGCCAAAGATTTATTTATGTACAGCACACTTTCAATGGATACAAATACACACCAGTTGTAATTTGTAGACAAACATGTACATTTTTTACACAGCTGTATCTGTAGGTAATTTTTATTCCTATCCTTGATAAAAATCTTTACCATAATGGTATTATGGCATTAATTTTTTTCAAATACTTGGCTTGCTATTTGTGTTTATCACAATATAAACCTAAAATATGAGGAGCTTGAGTCACTCCTCCAGAAATGTGTGATACTGTCAGCCTAATTAACCCATTTCTTTGTATTTTTTCGAATTAGTATTAGGCAGCTGGTTGCTAACATGTTTAGATCAGCTGCTTTACCTGTTTCCTCTGGGTAAATTACAAAGATAACCTTTGTGTTTTATAAAAGTTAATGAATGTAAGCATGGCCAAATCGATGTATTGCTGAAACACAACCAAGCTATTGAGAATAAAAAAAAAAAAACCAAAAACCCAAAAAACCCATTACATATAAGCATATGAAGTTAAAATACAATGGACCAAAAATAGAACTCTGAGGAGCTCCAAGGGCAGTTTTCAGACAATCTAACCACCTTGCTGTTGGTAAAGGCATTTTTCCTTTTTCTCCATCAGATTCTACACTATCCGCTACAGAGAGAGAAACAGGAATTGGATCTACCAGACATGCCCAACAAGCGACACAGTCATTGATAACCTGAAACCCAACACGCCTTATGAGTTTGGCATCCGCTCCAACAAGGATGACCGCAGTGGCACATGGAGCAAACCGGTCATCCACAACACCAGCATGGGCAGTAAGGAGTTACTTACGTACTTGTCACCACTGGAATCATAAAGGCTCAAGCTAAAGAAAACATCAAGCCTTGATTTTGATGTTAAGAAAAAGTTTACAATCTCTTCCAAGAAAAGTTTTTATTATCATTTTTTTTGCAAAGCAATGGCTAATCGATCTTTAATAATAATAATGATTAATTTTACTGCTTTTTCTCTGCACTTTTTTCACAGATAAAAATAGACAGAAATCATACAAGCCACGTAACAGTCCTCCAGTCAAGCTGGGGGTAAGTAACCTGCTGTACTGTAACAAAGTAAATGCTACTACATCTGCGATGTAAATGTGATGACCTTTAAAATTTTTAAATCATGGATACATGTAGAATAGACTGCTTCAAACTTTATATTTACTTAAATACCTCAAAATGTACTTGAAAAATATTTAATGAAGTAAATAATAACATGAACAAACTATGCTGCGCTTACTTTATGTGACATTAATAACATTTTTTACTGTTTGCTTTTGTATAATTATGGCTATTTATTATGGTTAAATTCTAAAACATCAAAAAATGTGCCATATTTTTAATTTGTGTATTTGTTTTTGGTCAGTAAGCTTACTTCATATTTAATGTAAAGTATTATGGCAATGAATATGCAAAAAAGGTTTTCTTAAATTAATAAAACTTGAAGAAAGAAAATAGGAAGATATACAAAAACATTGTAAATAAAATTAAAGGTGAAGATAATAAGTCTTCATTAAAGGAAAATTACCTCTGGGTTTCCACAGAATTTAAAGGTTGAGGTCAAATTTTTCAAAGCAGTGCATCACGAGCTTAGGAGTCCTTGTGTTTATGTATATTTGATTTAAACATGTCTAAAGTTGACATTCTTTGTTCTTTCTTTTTTTTTTCTTTTACAAACAGACGCCCCTCTTTGCTCCTCGTTATGGTAAGATTTATGATTTTGTCTTTAATTAATATATAGTCTGTTCAGTCATTATCTCTTCCTGGCATGATTTGTGGAATCTGTTTGACTTCAGTTTAGGTATGTACAGTCAGTAATGTGTTCTCATAGGCCACCACAACAAAACAGGTTCAGGCTGGTTCGAAACACTCACACTTTGCAGTAGGAAAAAAACAACAACTTCCAATTATCCTGAAGTTCAAGCCAAAAGCTTTATGCACCAAATATAATAGCTGCTCATCTTTCTGAAAACATCAGTCTTGTATTGTGCACTTAGACATCTGTCTGCTGAACTGCTCATGCTGAACCATTTCATTGTTTTTCTTTTAACATCTTTGTTGACTTGTTTGCAGCCCTCCACAACGGAACGGGCCCTCGAACACCTACTTTGTTCAAAAACCCAGGGTTCCCTGGAGCTCCACGCACGTCCTTTGGTGATTACCGCTCTTTCTTTCTTTTCTCCCTGTCTGCATACTTTTACTTTTCTTCCTCTCTGGGCAACAGAGAAGTTTCTCACACAGCACAGCACAAAAGCTTCCTTAAAGGGTTCCACTGATGGAAAACAGGCACCAAAATGCAGTTTCAATCCTCACATTGCAGATGTGAGAAAGTGAGAAAGCAAATAATAGTAATACCAACATTCTTTAAATGTTAGAAAAGTAAGAAATTCACAGCACTAAAGGATGTTGAAGATTTGTTTATAAAAAGCCTCATCAGTCTAACCCAATGGCTGCTTTTCCCAAACTAGGTTTCACAAAGAATTGATTGTCTCTCCAACCCTATCCTCTTTAATTTTGACATTTTTCCTCTTATAAACCCACCGTGTTATTTCCAACAGCACCTCCCGAGAGCCAGCAGGAAACTATCCCTGTGCCTGGCTCTTCTGAGCCCAAATTTCCTCACGTGTCCCCGGGTAACGAAACAGACGCTCTTTTATTCTTTAATCATCAGCTTCACTCATTTGCAGTCCATCTTTACCTGCTTCGCCTGAGCCTGTGGTGCACCTGGGAGGGGTGGAGGTGGGGTGTGCAGCTATTGAGATTGGCTGCATGTTAGCATGTCTTAAGCCCAGTTAGAAAGTCAAAACAAGGCGAGGAAATGATGTCCCTGGAGATCAGTAAGTTCCCCTTGGCCTGCCCATTCCAAAAGTAGCTGCAGCTCATTTTTTCAAACCACACTGCTGAAATGTATATGACAGCCATCATGCTTCAGCATTCATCATCAATTTTCTTTTCTCCTTTCAGCTGCTTTCTTTGATCAATGATATTTCTCTTTCTTAGACTTTTCAATTAATACCTGATATTTTTTACCTCTGAGAGGTACAAGGGCTCAACATTACAGCATTATCATTAAATATGTAGATTATATTCAAACCATCAGCTATTTAAAGTAAACCAGTTTCAGTCAGAACTCCTCCATTCCTCTGTCATCCTTCTTGTCTGTCTGTCCAGCTGTCCCCATCCTACTTGTTGCAAGTCACCGCTCTCTTCAGTCAGTCTGCATGTCAGGAGTGCATGTCAGCCAGTTCAGACGCAGACGTGGTTGGAATTTCCCATCCAGGAAAGCCAACACAAGTCGTTCTGCAAAATCCTCCCAAAGTACAATGTCTTCAAACTTTTCTGTATTTCTCTGAGGTACGAGATTATAGGGAACAAAATCAAATTCTTTAGGCATCTGTTTGAAAATAAACAAATCTTGTGGAATCTAGGGCTGGGTATCTGGTATGAAACCAGAGATTTCTAATTGGTTTTAACAGAAATATTAGATCTTGATCTACAACAGGAAAATGCTGGCTAAATACAATGGTGTGAAAAAGTATTTGCTCCTTTCCTGATCTTCTGTTTTTTTTGTATGTTTGTCACACGTCAATGTTTCAGATCATCCCAAAAGAACTCAATATTAGACACAGATAGCACAAGTAAACACAAAAAACAGTTTCTGAATGAAGGTGTTTATTATTAAGGGGGGGGGGGGGGGGGACAACAACAAAAAAAAACCTGCATGTGCAAAAGTGATTTCCTGCTAAACCTAATAGCTGGAACAAGCAGCAGCAAGTGGAGTCAAGCATTTGCGATAACTGGCAATCAGTCTTTTACAGCACTGTGGAGGAATTTTGGCTTACCCCTCTTTGCAGAATTCTTGTAATTCAGCCACATTGGAGGGTTTTTGAGCAATACCTGCCTCTGTAAGGTCATGCCACAGCATCTCAGTCAGATTGAGGTCAGGACTTTGACTAGGCCACTCCAAAATCTCCATTTTGTTTTTATTAAGAGGTGGACTTGCTGGTGTGTTTTGAATGGTTGTCCTGTTGCAGAAACCAAGTATGTTATAGCATTCTCCTTCAGGATATTTTAGTAGAGAGCAGAATTCATGGTTCCTTTTACCATAGCAAGTCTTCCAGTTCCTGAAGCAGCAAAACATCCCTAGACCATCACACTACCACCACCATTTTTAATGATGGTATAAAGTTCCTTTTCTGAAATACTGTGTTACTTTACATCATATTTAATGGCATACACACCTTCCAAAAAGCTCAGCTTTTATTTTGTCACTCCACAGAGTATTTTCCCAAAAGTCTTGGGGATCAGAAAGATGTTTTCTAGCAACACTTAGACAATCCTTCATGCTCTTTAGGCAAGGCAAGGCAAGGCAAGGCAAGTTTATTTGTATAGCACAATTCAACAACAAGGTGATTCAAAGTGCTTTACAGAGACATTAGAAACAAGAACAAATAAAAAGCATGATTTAAAATTGAATAAAACAAGCAAATAAACTAACTAACTAGTTAACAAACAAACAAACAAACAACAGTATATAAAATCAAAACAGATAAAATCAGAACAGTAGATAAAATCAGTAGTTAAATGTAAGTTTTGAAATTTAAGCTTAAAGTGTGGATTTGGTGCTTTATTCAAATGCAGCTGAGAACAGGTGAGTCTTCAACCTGGATTTAAATAAACTGAGTGTTTCAGCTGATCTGAGGCTTTCTGGGAGTTTGTTCCAGATATAAGGAGCATAAAAGCTGAATGCAGCTTCTCCGTGTCTGGTTCTGACTCTGGGAACTGATAAAAGACCGGATCCAGATGACCTGAGGGATCTGGATGGTTCATACTGGGTCAGGAGGTCATTGATGTATTTTGGTCCTAAACCATTCAGAGCTTTATAGGCCAGCATCAGAACTTTAAAGTCTATCCTCTGACGGACAGGCAGCCAGTGTAAGGACCTCAGAGCTGGACTGATGTGGTCCACTTTTTTGGTCTTAGTGAGGACTCGAGCAGCAGAGTTCTGAATGAGCTGTAGTTGTCTGACTGATTTTTTAGGTAGACCTGTAAAGATGCTGTTACAGTAATCAAGCCTACTAAAGATGAATGCATGGACTAGTTTTTCCAGGTCCTGTTGAGACATCAGATCTTTTATCCTTGATATATTCTTGAGGTGATAGTAAGCTGACTTTGTTATTGTCTTAATGTGTTTTTCTAAGTTTAGGTCTGCATCCATCACTACACCCAAATTTCTCGCCTGGTTTGTGGTTTTTAGATGTATAGATTGAAGTTCTCTGGTGACCTGTAATCGTTTTTCTTTGGCGCCAAAGACTATTACCTCAGTTTTGTTTTTGTTTAGCTGGAGAAAATTGTGGCACAACCAGTCATTGATTTCCTCAATGCATTTACCAAGAGCCTGTACAGGGCCTCGGTCTCCTGGTGACATTGTGATATATATTTGTGTGTCATCTGCATAGCTGTGATAGTTTATTTTGTTGTTGTTTATAATCTGTGCCAGTGGGAGCATGTAGATGTTAAACAGAAGGGGTCCCAAGATGGAACCTTGGGGAACTCCACATGTGATACTTGTCTGCTCAGATGTGAAGTTACCTATTGATACAAAGTATTTCCTGTTTTCTACGTATGTTTTGAACCAGTTTAGTACAGTTCCTGAAAGACCTGTCCAGTTCTCCAGTCGTTTGAGTAATATGTTGTGGTCAACTGTATCAAATGCTGCACTGAGATCCAGTAAAACTAGGACTGACATTTTTCCACTGTCTGTATTCAGACATATGTCATTAAACACTTTGGTCAGAGCGGTTTCAGTGCTGTGGTTCTGTCTAAAACCTGACTGGAAGGCATCGTAGCAATTATTCTGTTTTAAGAAGTAACTGAGCTGTTGAGAAACTGCTTTTTCAATGATCTTACTTAAAAACGGGAGATTTGAGATCGGCCTGTAGTTGTTCATTTGTGTCTTGTCAAGATTGTCCTTTTTCAGTATAGGTTTGATTACAGCAGTTTTTAGTGATTCTGGAAACACACCTGATAATAAAGAAAAGTTGACGATCTGTAACAGGTCTGACTCTAAAGTCTTTGAGACCTTTTTGAAAAAACTTGTTGGCAGGACATCTAAACAGCAGGAGGAGGAGTTCAGTTGACCTAAGATGTCCTCCAGGTCTTTGCTGTTAATAGGTTGAAACTGTTTCATGGTGTTTAAACAGTTTTTTGGTGGACACAGTACATATCCTGGATCTGCTGTTGATGTACCAATTTTAGCTCAGCAGTGGTCTTGGAACTCTGTCATGCAGGCCATTTTGCCCAGTCTCTTTCTCATGGTGGAGTCATGAACACTAACCTTAACTGAGGCAAGTGAGGCCTGCAGTTGTTTAGATGTTGTTATGGTGTCTTTTGTGACCTCTTGAATGAGTCGTTGGTGTGCTTTTGGGGTAATTTTGTTTGGCCGGCAACTCCTGCGAAGGTTCACAGCTGTTTAATGTTTTTGCATTTGTGGATAATAGCTCTCACTGTGGTTTGCTGGAGTCCCACAGCTTTAGAAATGGCTTTATAATGTTTTCCAAACTGAGAGATCTCAATTAATTTGTTTCTCATTTGTTCCTGGATTTCCTTGGATTGCATCATAATGTATGACATTGAGGATGTTTTGGTCTATTCCACTCTGTCAGGCGGGTGCTATTTAAGTGACTTCTTAAACCTGTGTTTAAAAACTGCATTCTGTGTTTTGCCTAATATTGACAGTTTTTGATGATCTCATACATTTAAGTGTGACAAACATAAAAAAGAACAGAAATCAGGAAGAGGGCAAACACTTTTTCACACTACTGCATATCACCAACCAATAAGCCAGTGAGGACCCTTCATTATGAACATGTTTTATTTAGTATCAAATGAAGTATCTATACCATGTCCTATCCTGACAGAAAAGCTAAACAACTTTCCAGTTTTGAAAGACATGTATCTGATGACTTGAATTTCTCCAGAGTTGCTGGATGAAATTAGTCAAAATGCATGTCTATTTTATTTTATATCATAGTGTACACATCGTGCAAAAACAAACACTGACCAGTTTCCTATGACCTCAGTACCTCTCTTCTCTTTCATCCCAGAAAAAGGAAACACAATTAGAAACAACAACACCCAACCAGCGGATATTCCCACTCCTGCCCTCCCCAAACTTCTGTCCACCAAAGCCCCCCATGCCAACATCACAGCCGTCCTTCTTACTAAGTTAGCCTCCAGAGGTGACTCCAGTCATGTGCAAACCACTAAGGCACCCACTAGTGCACCTGAGAAGCCTCGTAACCCCACTGGTAATTCCTCCTTACAATCTTTTTTTTGTCTTTCTTTCTTTTTTTTGTCTGTGACATAATCATTACGTTTTAGAAAACATACAGTTTTATCATAGTCAGCTTTGGTTGAAAAATATCTGTCTTGTCTATCCATGTCGCTTAATACTTAAAAATGTTCTAGACTCAGTGTATGGTGTCCATGAATATAAAAGCATCATCTGCAAATAGTTTCACTGCATTTGCCATATTCTGTCCCAAAAATGCCAAATGTTCTTTTCAAAAGTTGGCTTCTTCTAAAAAATCCTCTTTCTGCTTCTGTGAGATGTTGTATCTCTCAATATCTAAGCCTTTTGGGGGTGTAAGTAATGCAATGTTGTTCTTCAAAAATGAGTATGAACATAGTTAACAATGTTCTGTGTTTAATTTTTCTTTTCACCAAATGAATCAGTGTATTTTCTTTTCTTTTTAAACTGTGTGGGCCCACAAAAATAAGAGTTTCATCCAACAGTTGAACTTTACAAAGAAATGTAGCACACTCAGCTGCTGTCAACCAAGTACTTTTTAAAAAATGTATAGATCTTAAAATCTTTTTATCACACATTACCTAAGGTGTTGAAAATAATCATAGCAGTTCTACAAAATTGGTTGGTTTTAAATGTATTTTTTTAGACAGCTGAGACATAACTGACTGAATACTTACTTTTATTTAGATTTAATTTCTGCCTCCGTAAACTGCTCATTTGAGGTCAAAGGGCCCTGGCGACTGTTACTATATCACCCTGTTACCAAGGCAAGTGCCAGATGTACTTTGCACTATGTGAAAAGATCTGGTACCAGGAGTTGGTGGACTATTGGCTAAAGACAGCACATCCTACACTGGTCACATACATTTTTTTAGGTTCTACACCACCTTTGTAAGATTTTGAGGAAAGAGCTCGTGATAAGTCTTCATAGTCAAATCCTACTTCTTAAATGCACTTTGAATCCAAATGTAACCGAGGCTTTAAAAAGTCTTGCCATTCGTGTCTTACCTTCTCAACAGTCAGTTCTGCTTGGCAAACTTTAAGAAGAATATTTACATTTTCAGGTTTTAATTTGACAGGATGCAGACCATCTCTCAAACTGAAAAAGGCCTTCATTTTTTTTTTAGTGTTCAACCTTCTTTTTTTCATACAGTTGTTGGCAAATCACAGGACGGCTCATCACTGCTGAGATCAGCACTGGCCAATGAGCGGGCCAAAACTAACACATGGGGTAATAACAACCTCACAAACAGCTTCCTTCATCTTGCAATCAAAAGCAACCTTGCTATGTCTGTCTGCTGTTAATTTGCAATCATCTCTTTCCCTTGAGCTTCCAGGCAGCTTCCAGTGAAATTAGTGCTAAAGGTTTTTTTCCACAGGAATGGCTGCTCAATCCAGGAGTATCACCTTCACGCACATTTCATCTGGTGTTTGCATGCAGCACACAATCTTCCAGTTATCAAAATTCATCAGCATCTTCGATGACTGGTTTTTCAAGATTGTGAGCGCTTAAAGAATCATCTTGGTCCCATCATGCTCATTTGTTTATTTATTCCATAAATTCAATGACATCAGATTTAATGGTCCATCACTAACGATGCTGCACAGGGCTGCTGCAAGCTCGCTTGTCTGCCAACACAGATAAAGGTCAGATCAGACTGTAACACAGGCCGTGCAACTGTTTTTGATCTTTTAGGTCAAGGAAACAAAAGAAATCTCACTCCATCGCTGCCCTTGCAGCCCTACAACCCAGCAGCTACCACAGTTACCGGATCCATGAGGCCTGCATCGAGAAACCCTCTCTTTCCCTTCTCTAATGGCTTCAGACAGCCCCACTCCCCCTCCTCTAGATCGAGTAACTCATCCCCAACTTCAGGGAAACTTGGGGGTAATCCTCCTTGTACCTGTTTCTTTTATGTTCACTTTGCTGCTTTGCTGTCTTTTACTGTCCAAGGGGAAAATGTTTTGATAGGCTAAGCCATGAAATATATCTAATTTCAAGTACTCAAGTTTAAGTTTGACTTTTCTTTTCAAGTCAAATGCAAATTGGAAAAATACTTACAGGCTTATTGATTATATTTCTCTCTTGTTCAAGATTCTAAAATCAAGTCGATAAAAATTGATACCAAAAAGAACTGAAATATCAAATATACCTACTATTTAGGTTGTAGAATCTTGAGATATTCTAATCAACGCTGATTGGTTTTGCCTCTTGTGGACTCATTATCTTCCAGTTTCCCATCTATTGTTACTGTCTGAGACATTTTGGGGGCTTTTGCAATGGTTTTCTATGCCACTATTCTTTCAATTTTAAGAAAGAATTTCTTATGTGTCTCAACACTGTTTCGCATCTCATCACCCCTCAACACAATTTTACTTTTGCCTTTTTTCTGATTAAATGCTGTGAAACTTCATTTTTGTTAACTGTTAGCTGCTAAATGAACCTTTCAGGTGAACAACCAAACAAGTCCGTTAAAAGCTTTGGCTAAAAGTTTAATAGATCAACTAGTGGGATTTTATATTGCTTCCAGAATAAATAATGCACATTAAGGTTTATCTTTGGTTCATAACTGATCCATGACAAGAATTAAGGAATTCTGTACAGTTAAGGAAATGGACAAAAGTTGGGGAAAAATGGGAAAAGTAGGTGTTCCAAATAGTCAAGACAAGTAAAAAAAAAAGAAGATTTATTTGGTTAGAAAAGGACTTGGTTGATTGTCCTCTCATCAGGTTCAGTTTTCAGAGACAGTTTCTTTCCCTTCATAACACTTAGTTTTCTCCCAACAGTAAATGGACAACCACACCGGGGCATTTCCCCACCTAAACCGGCCATATGGTCCCGACCTCGATTGGGTAAAAAAGACCTTGTTTGTCTTTCTGTGTTTCATCATTAACCCTTCACTCGCTTTTGCAGCATTTTCACCTCCACTGCAGCTCTTGTTGGTGTTTTTTGTGTCCCTCCATTTTTTATTAATACTTTAATGTCCATGCACTATTCATCCATCCATCCATCCACCTGTTTGTCCACCATTGGTCTGTCCATCTGTGTTGTCTTTTTGTCCCACATTCGCTGCCTCAAGCCAGTTTTGAGCAAAGCTTCAGTCAGAGAGATTTAACTAATCAAGACGCTGCACATGGTTGATTATGTGAGTTGGTTACTTAAGCTCAGCAGCTGATTGTGTCCCTCTGTGTTCTACAAGTTGTTGGTGGTGGGGAGTGTTTAACCATCTGGTTTAAGGTTGTGGTTGGGGAAACTGTAGCAAATTCAGAGACCTGAGACCTCTTCAACTCTTTGGGTGCTGGGCTAAAAACCATTTCACTGCTTCACTGTTTCACTGCTTTGCTCTAATAACCATGTAGAATATTTCACAAAAAGTTTTAATTATTCCTTAGAACCAGTTTAAAAACATTAAACTCTGACCAGTTTGAAATAATGTATATTTTCTTGGATGAACTCCATCTGCAGATGAAAATGGTCAGATAATACACTAAGGTCACTGAAAAAGTTTGTTTGTGGATGTATGTTTAAAGATTGTGTTTTACAAAAGTATTGAATAATTAAGCTATTTGTTGTCTGCAGGGTTGACTATTGATTTTTTTAAACTTTGGCCATTTCCCCAGAATTCAAACTTTTTTATGCTACTGCACAGTTTTTGCAGTTTTTGGGAACATTAGCATGATGTTTTTTTGTTTTGTTTTTTTTAAAAAAAAGCTATGTGTAGTTTAAATAGTGTTTCCAGAGTTATAATCTAAAGAAAATAGTCTGTTATCTGCTGAAAATGATAAAAATTGACAGAAAATAACCTGTCAAGATTATTATCAAGAGCTACAAATCGATTCGAATCCTTTTTCTGAAACTGGCCTTTTAAGTTTATAGAGAAATATCTAAAAATATACATATAAGGCATCAATGTTATTGGGAGTGTTGTTACTCTTTTAGTTAAAGTAATGCTTCTAAAATGTAACTTAGTTAATGAGAGCTGGTGTAGCGTGTTATTGCTGGCTCAGACCTGCCTACACTTGTTGAGCTTTACTCTGTACATTGATATAGTAGTAGTTATAATAGTTGCTATATGGGCTCTCTCTCAAACTCAATACCATTATTTTATTTGTAGTGTTTGGTTTACTTTCTGATGATTTGGAGTAGTTTCCAACCCAACTAGGAAAGAAAATAGTAATTTTGCTCCAACAATTACTTTAATAGGCTTAACAAGTTGTTGGCGCAAACTGGCTGCAATATTTATTTGGAATAGGAACTAACGTACCAATGAAAGAAAAATATTAGAAAACTTTTTTTTTCATTTGTTTTTTAGGAGAATAAGCATACATATTTTTTTTTGTACCAGCAAAAGTGTTTTTAAGTGTATAGAAGTTATTCTAGTAATACCTTCAGCAGAGGTTAAACTCTCTGCAGTGACTTTCAAGCATCAGAAAATTCAATAGAATTTGAAGTCTTTCATAAGCAGCTAAAAAAAGAGGGTGATATGGGTTATGAGAACTTTCACTTTAGATTCAGTTGTATTATGAGTTAGGCCACCCTCAGAACCCATCTGACAATTGAAACCCGGTCAGATCACAGTTTACAAAAGTTTATAGTGAATTATACAGTTAATGATTTACATTGTGCATGGTGTCATGGTGGGCATGGTCTTCCTGTCCAGTATGCATGAGCTGGTTTTGGTGTCATCAGTTTTCTAGTTTTGATGTTTTGTCTTTTGTATTTTAACACCCAGAAACCACTGATCTATGACTTTTTGACAGAAACTTAAAAATACAAAACCGAAAAATGGCCAAGGCATCTCAGGGCTTTATTTCAGTATTGAATACAAACTCCAGTTTTAATCGCAGTGCCTCTCCTGCTGCAGTGAACAACTCATTGCTGGAGGAAAAGAAGTCTGAACTCCCTGAAGTGTTTGGTCGTTCGGGTCCCACGACAGAAGAGTGGGTTTATGGTTGGTAACGGCATGAATTTCATTTGTCTGCACCCAAAACTTGCCCATGCCGTGTGCTGACTGCCGCTCCAGTTGCTCTACATCGTTAAGACTGCATGGTTTGGTGGTGTTACATGTCCAGAAACAAATCTTTAGAAGGACCATGAAGGAAAATACTGGCCGTCAGCTTGAAAGTTTTGGCCAAAGGCTTTGGAAAGTATGCGCTCCCCTGATCGTTAGCTTACTTTTACAGAACCTCACTTTGCAGAGCTTTGCGCTTTTTCTCACCACAGAAATTAAAGGAGGAGACTGTTTCTAATTAGCCTGTGATGAAACTGGCATCTCGACTGGACCTTTGGTATTATTTTAAAAAAGTTCTGTCCAGGGTCCAAATGCTTCAGCTTGTGCTTCTTGCCTGATTGCGAGTGCGATGAGCTTCAGACATCTTGCTGCAGAGATGCCGTGTTTAGAAACCCTCACGCGAACCAGGACAGCATGGCGTGCATTGGACAGTTTTCATCAGAATGTGGAAACCTCTGTTTGATTTTTATTTTAGAATTATTTGTGTGAAAAAAATCATACCAATATGTATTTATTCTAGTTCTGTATTGTAATCACGAGGCATTTCTGAACATAGGCTATAATTATAGCACAGTTTCCACTCTGACCTTCCAATATAATGATCCTTTGAGAACACTGTACCTCTTGTGGTTTCTTGACAAGCCTCCTAATTTATGTCCAAGAATAATACAAGGTTTATCCAAGTAAGCAAAATATCTCTATGAAGCTTAAACAATTTTAGCCAAACTTCATGTCAAACAACAGCAAACATTCATACAGGCAGCCCATCATACATATTTACATGCAACTGATTGAAAGGAATGCATCTGTGTTGTTTCATGTTACGAGCTAACATGTTTCAGGACTCCATCATCTTTCATGTTCCTGGCTTTGCATTTATTCTATTTAGTTTTGGAACCGAGTCAATTCCTTGATTGTGAAGAATTTGGCTTCTGCTTAAATAAGAGGAAAGGGGGCAGGGGTGGGGTGTAATTGGCTGCAGGTTCTGGACTTTAGTCAGAAAAACACAAAAGATCTTGTGGGATTACAAGGAATTGTTCATGTTTTAAGGTTCATTTGGCATTTGGAAATGGGTAGGGAGTTCTACCTTAGCTGAAAAAATATATATTTCAAGAGATTAGACAGCACCTGGCTAGAAAATAGATCCAAATTGGCTGTTAAAGCTTTATTTTTGCCTTATGTAAAGCAATACTGTCCACAGACTACAGAACAGGCCTGAATCTGATCTAAAACAGAGACATTCCCATCATGTAATACTTTAGAAAATTATTGCAGCACTTTATATGAATAGTAGTAAAATAAATTTGAAATGACTGTACATGAAAGAGACCCTTTAATACAAAAAGTCACAAGTGCAGAGATGGTTTAGATCAGGACAGTAAAATAAAGGCTGATAAGGTGGTTGTAACAAGATAATGTTTTTGTTTCTTTCAGGATCTCCTGCTCGTCCAGCAATACAGATCAACAAGAAGCCAAATTTGGTTGGAAAACCTGGAGAAACGGGTAGGAACTCAATAAGAAAAACAATGAACTTTGTCTACACCCTTGTTTAACTGCGACATTTATAGTTTTCTGAAGGTTGAACTGTTTTTGTTTACATATTTTCCATCAGACAAAGTTAACAACTTCAAACAGAATGATAAACTGCCTGTCCTGAAACCCAAAGTACCAGCAGTGACCGCCAAGCCGATCAAACAAGAACGGAAACAGACCACAACTGCAACACCAACTACTACTGGTACAAAGATTTCCACTTGGCAATCAAGTAGTAGTCATCAGCCCAGTTTCGTCCAGTTTACCACATGCAAACTGCAATTTAAGACAATTTTCTCCTGCTTATTTTGAAATGTTTTGCTAGTTTAACCAAATGCATGTGACCAATGATTGAACATGAAGTCTATTTACAATATGCTGCCAAATGGGGCCTTGCTGGGCACTTTAAAAGTTTTCATGTCAGTCACTGCTTTCTTTGAATAAAGCTTTTGGAAAATATAATATTTTTTAACTATATACTCACTCCCAAAAGAAACCCACAAAAACAAAACAAAGAAAAAAATATTTTCATGGACATGCACAATATGCACAAAATATCACAAACCAGCTTACAAGAAGTAGACATACCTTCTTGTAATATTTTGCTTTGTTTACAAAAAATGTTGCACATAGAAGGAAGGTCATTTTGTTCCAGAAGGTTTATTCTTGAAATTAGACAATTTGTGTTGTGTTTCTTCTTTCAGCACCTCGACAGGAGTCATGGGAGGAGTCAGATCTTTTTAAATCACAGCCTTCCTCTGAGATTGACGCCATGGGCAAAAAACGTTACGTAGGTAAGCTGAAATGGTCACTTTAGCAGGACATTGGGTTTTACCATATAGCGATACAGACATCAAAACAAGCATTTTTTGTTCCAGCTCCAATTACATATACAAAGTGAACCTCAAACCCCAGTGATACTTATGCTTTACATTCATGTTCTCTTTCTACAGCACCTCATGTCATCTACAAAACTGGAAAGAAACCAGATGAGCCTTGCTCTATTACCTCTTCCCTCAACTACTTTCCCGAAGATGAACCCAGTGAGACAAATGTGACATCACCACCAAAGACTCCACCCTCCAACCTCACTGTGGTGACAGTGGAGGGATGCCCATCTTTCATCATCTTGGACTGGGAGAAGACTGACAATGAAACCACTGGTACTTATTAGCTGAATTTTTATTGCAGCAGCCCAACAAAAAACTGAATGAAATTGAAACTCTTTGGTGACTAACCTATAACACTCCTATGGTGGTTTTAGCTGTGTTCTATCACGATTCTGTTGGTCATGTCCTAATTCTGTCATCCTCTTCTCAGAGTACGAAGTCATCTCCACTGCTAAAGGCCCAGATGGAGAACAGGTTTCCATCCTGACTACAAACCAGACTCACACTGCCGTAGAGAACCTCAAACCTGAGAGCAGGTAAGTTCTACCTAAATTCGTTTTCTTTCTTCAACTTTACTTTTCATGAAGTTGAAGTCAAAGTCAATTTCTAAATTGTAGAATTTGAGATTGGAAATCGACCAGCCTTGTGTACCATGTGCAAATTTTCACAGCCTAGCATCAAGGGTTATCTACAGATTTATTTACCATGATTTCATGTTATGAGATTGATTTGCTGTGTAGCCAAGAGAACCAGTCAATTTGTCGGCTACACAGAAGAAAGAGAAGACATGAAAAATGTGAAAACACTCCAAACCAAACCAGGTCATTACAATAAAGCAGGTTTATACATATTAATCTCTGGATGTTAAGTGTTTCTGCAACTCAGATCTGACTGAACATCTGCTGGTTGGCGTTGCAGCCATTTCATTCAGCTGTTCAAACAGCCCAAGTTAGTTGAGCCCAGTAAAATAAGCAGAGCATCTGTTACGCTTGCTGACGCTTTAACGAGCCGCGATGTGGGAAAGCTATTTGGTGTGAAGGAAGGTGGTTAGAAATTAAGTCTGGCCAATTGCAAGTCTGGACTCAAGTAAAACCATATAAAAATAAAGAGCTGTGAGCAGAGGTCATGGTTTTCACTGTCATGCACGGGTTGCATGATGTTTGTGACTGTCCAAGCTTATAAAACCTGTTTTAACAGTCAGTTGTGTAACTTTGATACAGTATAAAAGAACAGAAAACAATAGTTGTTGTATTGTTTTTTTAGTGACCTAGAGGAAATGGTTAAGGAGAAATCCTTTGTTACAGTAAAATCACCATTATTAACAAGTAGCTTCAAAGTAATTTGTTAATAATTCCTTAAAAGTGTATAATCAATAAAAAATAAAGGTAGTCTATCCAGAGAAATGTAGTATTAGAATATATTGGTACTTTAACTGTTTTGGGCTGAGCTGATGTCTTTATTTTATTTCCTACTTTACTTTGATAAATTATAGTTCTTAAAAAGATTTTGCAATATAGTTCATACCTAAGTAAGTTCTACATTTTCTTGTACTTTGTGGCATCTGAGTTTGCTGTGTCATCTTTGAAAAGTTATGACTCTATTCCTGATTATGTATTATTGTAATGCTATATTTCCCCCCATTTTTTAGTTACGAGTTCAAGGTGAAGCCAAGGAATGAGCTGGGCTCAGGTCCTCCCAGTGAGCCAGTTACCTTCAACACAGAGTCAGGTACATTCCTGCTCAACTGCCTGTCTTTAGATAATGCACAAGCCAAAGCAGTTGCAGTCAAACTGAAACTCCAGGACCTCTCTGTGACTTCAAATGTTTTAAACAACAAGTAGAAATGCTCCAAACTTTCCGCTCATCAGTTAAGACTAATGTTCACCCTCAGCGGCAGCTACTGTTTCTGCCCATTTCAAATTCACTTAGCAGGAATTGCAACTCATTGCAGATGTATAATTAATTATTGCTATTGCATAAAGGTAATTTCCTGCTAGAAATTTATCATAATGTGAGACTTGAGACTTCACTCCTGATTGCCTACAAAATACAATTAATCAGTTATGCAGTCATCCATAACTGGACTTTACTGATAGAATTACTAACAAGTCATTGATTTAGTTGTTTTTTAAATGCTGACATCCAGGATATTGATTTTTTCAAACATTGCACGAGTGAATTGATATCCTATATTTCAAACACAGAGAAATAATTAAATGTTCTGCTTCACTGATCTAGATGATGATGAAAGTTGCTGCTCACGTTATAAGAAGGCACTCCTGCATCAATGTGCAGTATCAGTTATGCTTTCTTTATATAAGCTGTTAAGACCCTGTTGTTATTCTTTCCTTAGCGGACCCCAGAGTGAGTGAGAACGTTTCAGGTAAATTAACATCCACCTTATGTCCACATGGTTATAAGAAAAGCCTTTGTTTAAAGGTAGAAAGTTATATTTATTTTTCTGTACAGGAAAAGATGCTATCTGGACTCAGTTCCCCTTCAAGACAGACTCATACTCTGACTGCCATGGCAAACAGTATGTGAAGAGGACCTGGTACCGCAAGTTTGTTGGTGTACAGCTTTGCAACTCACTTAGGTACAAGATCTACCTGAGTGAAACACTCAACGGTAAGTACAAATGCTGAATTTATTGCCCACTTTAACAGGGAAACTGATCCCAGATCTGATCTGTTTCTCTATATTTCCCCTTATAGGTAAATTCTACAATATTGGAGATCAGACTGGCTTTAGTGAGGATCACTGTCAGTTCGTTGACTCATTCCTGGATGGGCGAACGGGCAGACAGCTCAGAGCTGACCAGCTCCCATCCAGACAAGGTATAAGCTTTATTTCAGTTTTCCTGAATTTTTCCTGAGCTCCTTAGTGAGCATGCATTTTTTGGACATTAAGATCCAGTATACTGCATGATTTGTCCTAAAAAAAAATAGAAATTAGTTATACCTGTACTTACATCTCATTTCAATTCAATTCAATTTTATTTATACAGCACCAAATCACAACAACAGTCACCTCAAGGCCCTTTTTCGTTGCCCTGTACCTGTGCATGTGCAATGACAATAAAGTTGAATTCTATTCTATTCTATTCTATTTTTATTGTAAGCTAGACCCTACAATAATACATACAGAGAAAAACCCAACAACAATTATAGCACTTTGGCAACATTGGGAAAGAAAAACTCCCTTTTAACTGGAAAAAACCTCCAGAAAAACCAGGCTCAGGGAGGGGCGGCCATCTGCTGTGACCGGTTGGGGTGAGACATAACAGACAAATGTAAAACATTATATTTAAATCCAGTGTGACACCCACTTCATTGTCATTGTCTTTGATGCCCATCTAGAATAAGAGTTCAGAAACCAGAGAGGACATTTTAGAATCTTTTAGTTTTTCCATTTCCTTTAGAATCACAATCATTTATTTAGTATTAGATGTCTGTACATTTTTATTACAATAAATAGGAAATTCTGCTGCTCTTAATCGGGTGCTTTGATACAAATTAGATTGAATGTATCAGATTTAAAATATGTTCCTCATCACGTATTGTTCTTTTTTGTCCAGGTTTCTTCAGAGCATTGCGTCAAGAACCTGTCCACTTTGGAGAAATAGGAGGACATTCTCATGTCAACTACGTCTCATGGTATGAGTGTGGAACACCCATTCCTGGCAAATGGTAGACGAACAGTCATCCTCACAGAGGCCTATGATGGGATTTGTTGCCAAAGCTTGGATGGCTAAGCCGTGCCTCTGAATTCTCTCAACCATGTTACTCAGTGCTGTAAAAATGTACAGGATATACTTGTCAGGGACTTTGTAAGGAGAGAGCATTCATCATAAATGATATAGCAACCATGCCTCATTTTTAATATTTATCTAGCAGCAAGGCTAAAGTGATGTTAGAACATGAAGATTCATAGAGGTATCGTTTCTCTGACTCATGCTAGATATATTTTATTTTGTGTTGAAATAATGGGAAGCTGGCTCCCTGGATTACTATTTTCATAACTTGTGAGATGTTATTTATCAAAAAGTCTTTGATTGCATTGCTTCACGAGGGCCACAGATGGGAATTCACAGGAGGTTTTTTTTTTTTTTTTTTTTTTTTTTAGAAATGCCATAAAAAGTAATTCAAGTGAGAGGTTTTAAAAGATACCATCCTGCTTCACATTCATCCATCGGCAACTGGCAGTCACCCATATCACCAGTCTTTAACCAATGCTTCACTAGTTAGTGTAGCGAATATAGACAGCATCATGAGTGATAAATTTACTGGATATCAGCAATAAGAAACCTATTTTAAACATTAAAAGTAAATAATGTATTTGATAATATAAATACCAAATAATGTACTTTCTGCTCTGAAAGGTGCCCCAAAAATACAGTACGGTGATATTTTTCGGGAACTAAGTTAGCATTGCAGGTAACTAATCCAGCTTTGTGAATCTGCTGTTCTGTAATTAATTTTCATTATTAATTAATTAATCTGCCAGTTATTTTTGATTAGCCAAATTAGTCATCAAAAATAAAAAAGTAAAAAATAGCCCATCCAATTTCTGAAACACATATTTAGCTTACTGTCATGTAATTCTTATATTTAAGAAGCAGCAAATGTTTTACTTGAAAATAGACAAACAATTAATTGATCATCCATTAACTGATCTATTAATGGAGAAAGAGCTGCGGCTTTTTATCATTGTCCTTTAAAGAAAATATCAAGCTGGCCTGAGTTTTGGTGCTTTAAACTACATTTTTAGGTGAAATGCCTAAAATTCATGCTTTACATGTCAATACGTTGGATGTGTTGACTGAACGCTGAGCTTCGGTGAGAGGCTTCTACACTTGCATTTTGCACAGCAGAAATGTATTTATATGTATATGGAGAGAATGTTTTTTTTTTTTCAGTACATTTTTGCAGATGCATTTCTCTCACCATGACCAAAAAAACAAAAGGAAAAAGAAAACCAAATGGTACTATAATATGCTCTTCTTTGTCCTTCCTCGTGCTAGAGCATGGTGGGAAACTAATATTGCTGCCTGATTGCAAGTCAAAAGCAGAATTATTTACATTTTAATAACCAAATTACATTTAAAGATTTTATTTCTAGTTAGGTAGGGTTAAAATATTCAAATGGGAAATTAACTTGTTAACTGGTCTTATAGATGGAAACTAATTGCCATCTGATGCCTGGTTAATCACATAAAACATTTCCCTAAATACAGTCTCTTTCTGTATTTTACCAAATTAACTCATTGGAGCCATAGTTGCCCCAGTGGTTTTTCAAGCTCAACAACAGACCCAGTCATGCAGGCCTAGCAACCCATCACATGGCAACCACCAGTTACTAGGGAAAAATATTGGAGATTGGTTGCTGGCTGAACCTGGTAACAAAGTAGGTGCTGCTCCAAAAGCCTACAGGACCTATAGATTAGCATGGAAGATACCAACATGCTTGCAAACACTCTTAAAATATTTTCCCTAGCAAGCAGTCTATAGGTCTGTGAGACGAAAGCCTAAAGTAGGGGCAGCGATAGCTAGATCAGGAATGCTATGAGTATCTGTTTCCTTGAGTAGCTAGACAACCAGCCTGTATGCAGTCTTCAAAGGAAACCTCAGACACCAGTTTTATTTACTTACACTATTTGTCACAATCAGATAGCTGCGGGAACAATGAGCCATCTGGCTCAGAACTCAGACATTTCAGTCTTTAAAGGGTTTGTATATATCTTCTTATGGAAATTATGCATGAAAATAAATCCTGTTGTATTGTTTGTGATATTTTTAGCAACACATAAGAAAGGCATTAATAACTAAAATTGAAAGATACCATTTTTAACAATTTTTAACGAATGTAAAGTTTCATCAAAACAAATTTAATGACCCAATGAACAACAAAAATGTCTGAGACAAAATCTGATCATAATAACAACATTAGTAAGAAAACAGTAATAGATAACTATAATGTGGCTGAAATGTTCTAATGATGTTCTGATGGCTAGCAAATCCAGAAATATCTGCATTAAACATGCTGTTTACTTAACCAACATCCGGAGATGGCAACTAAGTTAGAAAAAGTAATGGAGTGCCATGATCTGCCCTTCTACGTGTCTTCAAATGGGCATTTCTTTAAGGGCACCTAGTCTGCATTGTCTTACCTGTCATATGAATATAACATTAAGATGCTGAATGTTAATATTCAAGTCACTAGGTTTCAAAGAATGAGGTTCAAGTAATCATTCTAAGCCAAAAGCTCAGCTTTCAAACTACTCTGAGTAGTCAGTACAACCAATACCAGACAGTATAACTCTGTCAACAGGCTTCCAAATGTTGGCCAATCAGAAGAAAGAAGGGGGAATGGAGTTGTTAGAAATGCTTAACAACTCATTTAATGAACTGAGGGGTTCATTAAAAGGAGGGCTTTATGAAGGGCAAATATAAGTATCGATTTTTATTTGAACTGTGAATCATGCAAAGCTACTCTAGTAGAGCCAAGAAAAGAAGCAGAGTGCTGAAAATTAGCAGACTAGGTACCCGTTCAATTAGTTGCAGTGTGTGTTGTAATATAAATTTTCTCCCTGGCAGGAAACAGATTACATGACTGTGGTATCTGAGAGGTGCAGTAATGAAAGTCGCAGATTAGGGCTATTAAAAAGCGCTATACAAATGCAGGCCATTTGCAGGCCATTAACTAAATTGCTAATCTATCTTTATAATACTTAAGGCTGCCGTTAACTTCCTGTCCTTCCACCAGCCTCAAACTTACCTACTGTCACACTAATAATATATGGTGGAGTGATGGAGGCAGAGACAGTAGAGAGCAGTGATATAATACAGCATTAGCGGGGTGTTTTCTGATTCTTCCACATAGTGTTGCACAGTCCTGCTTAGATGCTGTTTCCTGACAATAAAGCAGTGTACTTTGCCTTTACCTTCCAGCTGCAATCCTGACCGCCTTCATTTATAAAGTCCATTATTATAAAGCAGGGATCATTTAAAACAGAGGAGTGCTTTGTAAGGAAAAATAAGAATGTATTGCTGTTGATGTTTTTCTACATACATTTGTTTCTATATTGATTTTTAACAATAAAGAAGTTTTGAGTCCTTTTTAAAAAAAGTGTCTTTATTTACCCTCCACATGCATAAAGCTTTATCAGTTTATTACCTAGAACAGAACCTTATTATGTTTTTCTATTTTCTTAACTACTATTAATTGAATTAATCAATACCTAATTCAGAGTTGTCGAGATTTGGAGACTATCCCAGCTGTCATAGAGTGAGAGGCAGGGTACATCCTGTAAAGATCACTAATCGGTTGAAGTAAAATAATAAATTTAACCCATATTTCCT
Organism: Copadichromis virginalis; assembly: GCF_057382275.1. Taxonomy (NCBI): domain Eukaryota; kingdom Metazoa; phylum Chordata; class Actinopteri; order Cichliformes; family Cichlidae; genus Copadichromis; species Copadichromis virginalis. The sequence goes on along the minus strand of NC_140639.1, from coordinate 18,716,078 downwards.
AACTCAGGACACAGGAAATGTGTTTCGTTGAAGATGAGAGATGAAAATATCAACAACAGTCACATCCATTATGTTTAAATTGGGAAATGCTCACAGGGATTAATCAGAGAGTCAGACAGGATGGAAAGGAAGTGTTTCTCTTCAGCTGTCTTCAATTGCTCATCTCCAGCCTCTTTACAGCTGAAAATTAGAAGTTGGTGAGTATCAAAGTAAACGCCTGTGACTGTAAGGAGGGAGTAAACGCCACTTAATGTTAACACAAATAAAAATCTGTTCTAAAAAATTTCAGTTCACACAAGAACTGAAATCCACCTTTAGTCACAGACAAGATTAAAGTTTTGCCTTTTGAAGATGATCAAACAAGTTTAAAGAATCTTAGACATTAATTTTCTGCTTAAGCAACTTCTTGAAATGAGCTTATCAACCTGTAGCATTTCAGTCTGGTGATTAAGTTTGATCACTATACTCAAAGACACAATAGTCTATATCAATACCTACAGGGAGTGCAGAATTATTAGGCAAATGAGTATTTTGTCCACATCATCCTCTTCAGGCATGTTGTCTTACTCCAAGCTGTATAGGCTCGAAAGCCTACTACCAATTAAGCATATTAGGTGATGTGCATCTCTGTAATGAGAAGGGGTGTGGTCTAATGACATCAACACCCTATATCAGGTGTGCATAATTATTAGGCAACGTCCTTTCCTTTGGCAAAATGGGTCAAAAGAAGGACTTGCCAGGCTCAGAAAAGTCAAAAATAGTGAGATATCTTGCAGAGGGATGCAGCAGTCTCAAAATTGCAATGCTTCTGAAGCGTGATCATCGAACAATCAAGCGTTTCATTCAAAATAGTCAACAGGGTCGCAAGAAGCGTGTGGAAAAACCAAGGCACAAAATAACTGCCCATGAACTGAGAAAAGTCAAGCGTGCAGCTGCCAAGATGCCACTTGCCACCAGTTTGGCCATATTTCAGAGCTGCAACATCACTGGAGTGCCCAAAAGCACAAGGTGTGCAATACTCAGAGACATGGCCAAGGTAAGAAAGGCTGAAAGACGACCACCACTGAACAAGACACACAAGCTGAAATGTCAAGACTGGGCCAAGAAATATCTCAAGACTGGTTTTTCTAAGGTTTTATGGACTGATGAAATGAGAGTGAGTCTTGATGGGCCAGATGGATGGGCCCGTGGCTGGATTGGTAAAGGGCAGAGAGCTCCAGTCCGACTCAGACGCCAGCAAGGTGGAGGTGGAGTACTGGTTTGGGCTGGTATCATCAAAGATGAGCTTGTGGGGCCTTTTCGGGTTGAGGATGGAGTCAAGCTCAACTCCCAGTCCTACTGCCAGTTTCTGGAAGACACCTTCTTCAAGCAGTGGTACAGGAAGAAGTCTGCATCCTTCAAGAAAAACATGATTTTCATGCAGGACAATGCTCCCTCACACGTCCAAGTACTCCACAGCGTGGCTGGCAAGAAAGGGTATAAAAGAAGAAAAACTAATGACATGGCCTCCTTGTTCACCTGATCTGAACCCCATTGAGAACCTGTGGTCCATCATCAAATGTGAGATTTCCAAGGAGGTAAAACAGTACACCTCTCTGAACAGTGTCTGGGAGGCTGTGGTTGCTGCTGCACGCAATGTTGATGGTGAACAGATCAAAACACTGACAGAATCCATGGATGGCAGGCTTTTGAGTGTCCTTGCAAAGAAAGGTGGCTATATTGGTCGCTGATTTGTTTTTGTTTTGTTTTTGAATGTCAGAAATGTATATTTGTGAATGTGGAGATGTTATATTGGTTTCACTGGTAAAAATAAATAATTGAAATGGGTATATATTTGTTTTTTGTTAAGTTGCCTAATAATTATGCACAGTAATAGTCACCTGCACACACAGATATCCCCCTAAAATAGCTAAAACTAAAAACTACTTCCAAAAACATTCAGCTTTGATATTAATGGGTTTTTTGGGTTCATTGAAAACATGGTTGTTGTTCAATAATAAAATTATTCCTCAAAAATACAACTTGCCTAATAATTCTGCACTCCCTGTAAATAAGCAAGTAAAATTCAGAACTTGCCAAAGGTTTCTGTATAGCTACTCCAGGTACATATTAGAGCTAAGATAAGATAACCAAGCATGCTGACGTTACTTAAAAGCCCTCTTACAAATGTGATTACTTCTTTTCTGAAAAAATAACGCAGCAGTGGTCAAAATGCCAATTTTGATCATTTTTATCATGCAAAAACACAACTTTTTCAAAATACCTTGCAGTCCTGTGAAAAACTAACTATACCTCAGTGTTTCCATGGGAATTTAAAGGGTAAGTAGCAGCCACATGATGCTGATTTGAATGCACTTGATGAAAAGCAGAAGTTTTTTTCAGTTTGCGGGTCTGGAACCTTCAGGTGTGTGTTAACACGGTGCCAAAGAGAAAATACATCAGCAATGAATTAAGGGGAGCAACTGTTGCCCATCAGTCTGGGAAGGGTTATGAGGCTATTTCCAAGGAATCTGAAGTCTATCATTCTACAATGAAAAAAAAAAAAATTTACAAATCAAAAACATTCAAGGCAGCTGCCAAACTTCCCAGACACGAATGGATATCACAAGAAATTCACCCCAAGGTCAAACTGTGCAATGTTCAGAGAAACTGCAAAAAGTCCAAGAGCGAAAAACTGTACTAAGTGTTGCCGTTCTTCACAGGTTCAATGGTCGTCTTAGAGAAAGTGAACCTAAGAGAAGACGTCTTTAAATTTGGAAAAATGACTGAGGTCTGGTTGGACGCAACTGCAGACTCCACACTGAAGTCATTAAAGTGAGGGACGAGAACATTTTTAAGGGATCATATTGTGTTTTTAGCCCCTTCTCAGATCATCCATCCTCATATTACCCACAAACCCCCTCATCCCCCAGTGTCACAAATTCAACCGCAATTCCAGTTAGAAACACCAGCAGTGATGTGACAGATTACATCAGTTTTCCAGTTCTGAAACCACCAAAGAAGGGAAAATAGTGACGACTTCTCAACTCTGTGACCAGAAAAGTGGAGGTTTGTTCACCATGAACGAGGAAGAGAGAAAAAAATCAGAGCAGGAAGTCTCGTCAGAATAAGAGCACCATGTCAGGTCTGCTGTAATTCCACCTTGTGATGTAAGACATGAACGCTCTCTCTGGATCACTAATGACAAATGGGACAACTGGTTGGTGAGGTAATGCCTGGTTCAGAGAGGCTGAAACAGAAAAAAACCGTGGGAGAGTTTGTCATTCACGACATGTTGCAGAGGTTGGTCAACATGTCAACAGCTGCACAGTTTCTTTAATCTGAATCAGTCTGGTACCAAAATGCAACAATAAACTTTTCCTTGTGTTGCTTGTTGCTGTTTATTTGTTGCTTTTGATTGTTGCTGTTTCCTGTGTTGATGATGATTTTTGTTATGTTTACTGCTGTTCAGTGATTCTTGCTGTTTGTTGTTCCTTTTTCTTGTGTTGTTATTTGTTCCTTTCATCATGTTATTATCATTTGCATTGTTGCCGTTCATTGGTTATTGCTTGCTGCGTTTTGCAGTGTTTTCCTGTATTTGTGTAGCTGTTTTATTGCTTTTCTATTTGTTGTTACTGTTCATTGGGTTATAATCATTTATTGCTTCCATTTGTCGTGTTTTGTCGTGATGTTGCTATTTTTCTTGCTTGTTACTTTTTGACATTTGAGGCTTTTGATTCTTGGCTGTTGTGGTTGTGTTGCTGTTGTTTCGTGTCTTGTTGCTGTTTTTCGCAATGTTGTCTTTTACTGTATTTACGTTTTAACTTTAAGTTGTGCTGTTACATTTTGTTGCTTTTTTAATAAATTTGCTTTTCATTGTTTTGCTTTTTGCAATCTGTCACTTCATTCCTTTGTGTAGTTTCTTTGTTGATTTCTTTTTGTTACCGTTTGTGTTGTTACTTTCAACCTTTGAATGTTCTCTTGCAATTTTTCATGTCATAGATGTTATTGAGAATGTTGATGCATGTAGCTTTGTTGATATTGACATGGGCTGTATCATATTTTCTTGTTTATAAGTGTTATATTGCATTGTTTTTATTTGTTGTGATGTTGCTTTCTGCGTTTAGAAAGACAGCGCTTGACCTGCTGTGGTTTGTGTACCAAGCCAGTGGATGTGTTTTTTATATAAGTGAGGCTAGTTATCTGTGTTTTTCATCATTTTTTTTCATGTTGGTGCTTTTTGCTATCGTTTTTGTTCTGTTTTTACCTTTCACTATCTAATACTTTTTTTTGCATTGTTATCGAGTTATTTTGTGTCGTTAGTTATGTTGCTATTTTTTGCTTCTGTAAATTGGATACTCTGTTTTGTAATATTTTAATGACCTTGTGGTTGAAGCCCTTTGGTTGAATCCTTTGGATTTTTCCCCTACGAGTGTTCAGAATTGTTAGGACAAAGGAGCATTTTCATCACAAACTCTGCTTCTCTGTTGTGATTTTTGTTTATTCGCATGGCATCGCATCAGGCTCCAGACTTGATCTGAGAAAAGAAGCACTGCATTCGCCTCGATCTCCAGGAAATTGAGATTTTCTGGTTTTAAGCAGGAAAGGCGAGAAGCGTGAGAGAAGGCAGCTGCATGCATTTTGAGGGATTTCAGACACAGTTGTAGCTGCATACAAACGTGTTGCATGTTCGTAAAACAAGAATTTTTGCAGCGAAACGTGAGAGACTGTAAAATCATTTTGAACTTGCTACAGTTTGTAATTTCAGAGCCCCCAAAACAACATGGCAACTCTCCAGACTTTTTCACTTTCATTTGACATCCTGCAAGTTTTCAATATGTCTTTAGTAAACAAAAGTAGGTTTTTCAAGTTTACATTTGGTTAAGAAAAAAAAGAAAGAAACATTTCCAACAGAAATCACAAGAAAGAAACAGACATCCGCAGGTTTGTAGAGCTCAGTATCATTTCAGCTACTAATGAGGGTACTTATCAGGCTCACATTTAATAGAAAACAAGTAGAACTGAATAATTATACAATTAATCAGCCATTTAGTGATCAGGAAAATAATCTTTTAATCATTTTCAAGGAGACTACCAGGAAATCTTTAGTGTTTTATGTGGATTCTATCACAGACAAACTAATATTTATTGATTTAGGACCAAATAAATAATAAATCATTTCTGACAGACCATGGACTGGACAGTCTGTCAGATCCATTTCTACTTTGCAAATCTCATAAAGAATATCTTATTTAAGACGCTTTAGCCCATCTACATTTGCTGCAAGCTACTTTGTGACCCACCTCTACTGTAAGCTTTCTACTTGTGCTTTTTCTAATTCAATCAATGACATGCATTTTCTTACTAATTCTGTTTCTCTCCTAACTTTCCTCATTTCTCCCAGTTTTTGCATAGAAAATCCAATTACATTGAAGTTTGTGAAGTACCTAATCTATTGGACATCTTGAAGTGTATGAGGGACACTTGGAGTTCCACATTCAACTGAATAACTTCACGCTTTATTTTAATTACTGAATCACACTTAATTTGTGATTTGCTGCAGGTTGTAGGCAGTAAATCATCTCACATAAGTTAAAAAAAAGTTCATGAATTGGGTGAAAATTCAAAACGTGGCATTTTTTAAAAAGTTCTCTTTGTTGCACCATCAGCTCAGAAGACTCTCAGAAACATGGATAGCGTAGACATAAAACGTTCCCCCAATTTCAAAGTTGTGCTGACTGTAATGAAAAAAAAACACAATTTGTGCCCATGTACACATATTCACTTTTCATGGCGTTTTCACATATTGCCATAAGGCTGTTTTGGATGGAAGGTGAGGTTGCAAACCAGAGACCCATTGCCAGATATAAATGACTGAAAACAGAAAATGTCTTCTTTAAACTCTAGTCATCTACAGCAGCAAAAGGGGCTTATTTTATTGTTAAAGTGAAAACTTTCATCAAAAAGTCAGTTATTCTCATGTGCTTCTTCTGACCAAACTTTCAAACATTTCATTTTAGACAAAGAAGAACACTGGTGAACAAAGGTTTCTGCACAAAAAATGGATAATTGTTTATTAAAAGGGTTGGTGTGTACAAATGTGCAGCATTTTAGTCCAGCCATCAGGTAGCCATATGACTCACAGTGAAATTTTTGCCCAAAATGCTGTGCTGAAAAATGTATGGTTATAAACAGTTCAACAAAAAATCCTAATAATGTTCTATCCAAAAGAGTCAATCAGATACAGCAACCCCAAAGTACCCTTATCCATTAAATGGAGCGAAGGAAAAAAAAAAAAAAAGGTAACAAGACCCCTATATGTTCATGAAACCAAGACCTTAAAAAATCCAAAATGAGGTGAAATGTCCTGTTTTCTGAAACCAGTAGAACCTGCTGAGAAGTCAGGAAATGAGGTCACTCGTGTGGACTCTATTGAGACTTTGCAAAACTTTGATCTGTGAAACTCATGAAGGACAGAAGTTACATAACTGTGCATAAACTAGACGAGAACTACAGGTTACAACTCGATCGTTTCACATGGAATAAAAGCTGCAGGAATTCTTTTACTTTCTAAAGTTTTCCAGGAGTTCTTGATAGAAACATGTTAATGAGAGCTCCAGAAACTCAGAGTAAGTCTTATTCAAGATGTGAGATAGTTAAATTCCAAATTGATGTGTTGCAAAAGGACTGAAGGAAATGAAAAAATTAGAAACTCCACCAGAAGAAATTGTGCCTCAGAGGTCACTAGTAGAGATTGCTGTAACAGCCTTTGTTCATGCAGTATAAAGCAGAGAAGTTAGCTTACATTAACTGCTCTGTGAGTTAAAAAGAATATATATTGGAATGTATAAATTAATTTGTTGTTTTACTTCATTACTTTTCAGATTAGCGATATCTGTGACTGACTTTACTAAAAATGGTCTTTCTGTTCAAATAAACTGCATCCTAAGTTGAATTTTGTGGAGACTTCATGTTTTCCTAGGTAGCATGTTACTGGATATAAAGTTGACATTCATGCAAGGTGGAGGAGGTCATATACATCAAAAGCTGTACTCTCAGTCCCGAGTCCTAAATTAGAGTCCAGCGTGACAGTTTTGAGTCTCTGGTTTTACTTTGGTATTAGATTTTCTATTTTAAATCTTTTTTACTAGAAGCAATGCTAATTTTTTTTACAGATCTACTCATGAGTTTCTCTCAGTAGTTTACATGGAACACCAACTTGTCTAATAACACTTGCTAAACAATTTTACCTCCAGCCAACCAGTTGGGGAATACACAAACATTTTTCTGTTGCAACGTGTTACAGATACCGGGTGGCAGCACCTGTAGACAACTGTATATGTGTCCTGTAAACAGAAAAGAAATGATCAGACAGGGAGACGTGGCTTGCCGTTTCCTGAATACTCCACCATTATTTATTCAAATTCACAATTATGCACTCCTTTTATTACTTTTACAGTATTACAACTGTGTATTTACTTATTCTTAACATAGCTCACACATTCTCCATATGTGTTACCAACTGTTACCAACTAGACTAAAGAGAATTAACACATTCCAATGTTATAAACATGACCAATTTTCTTGTAAGACTTGGTTCAAAATGAATTCCAACAGGACAAATCTATAAATCTCAAATAGTTTGAAAGAATGGTGTAATCAGCACCATCTTGACATGTGCACTGAATTCACGGAAACACTTTATGGCAGAAAACAAGATACTAAAACAATACAGAATAACGGGGGAGCCGATCACTAACATCACAGAGCATAGGAGGTGTGCGACCCAAACTAACATGCTAACCATAGCATGCTGCTCAAGCCGTAAACAAATATTTACAAAAGTCTAATTTACTGTACTACACATTCCCAGGCCAAACCATGGTCTCACACTGGCACCTACTGGTACAAAAATGGAGCGTCCGCTACAAATATCCCAGGGTAGTTACCAAGTTTCCTGTTAAAATTACTGTAGTCATTTAGGGCATTCCCAAATGGAAATATCACTTACATTGAAAGTGAAATTACTTAAATTAATTCACATAAATGTGATCACACATTAGTGGGTATCACAAACGCAGGGTTGCCAGGGTTGTTACCTACCAGTCTCTTGCCTGTGTGACCGAGGCCCAACAGACTCATAAAACACAAGAATTTCACTCACCAAAACCAAAGCACAAACCTCTGAAATGGGCTGCATTACACAGCAAGCCATAATATTAGTCAGATAATGTATCAAACATGCTCTAATGTTTCTCATCAGGACTGATCAGAATAATAGTTTTTAACCAGGATCTTTAGCATTTTGATCAAGTCGCAAGTTAAAAGTTACAGTGCACCAGATACAGGCTTAGTCCAATTTAGAGTAAATACAAAAATCAGATCAGACTCAGCAAACCCTATAATTGTGATCAGAAAAATTTTATTGCTTTGTAACAAATCATGTTACTGCTTCAGATTTAACACCCTTCAATGTTCTTGAATCCAGCTATAATTCTGGTATTTCATCCAAACTCAAAGGTGGATTTTGTAAATTTAGATACATTTTATTGTCACCAAAGCTAATCAGGAAATCAAACAGCTCATCAGCAACCAATGAAACATCCTGAAAATGTGAAATCACAGCTGCTTTTTATTTCTGTCGTCAGGCAGCAGATGTGAAAAGGATGGAGGTGTTTTGCAGAGCAGGTAAACTATCTGTCACAAGTATTTTTCCTCTCAAGAACAACAGGAGCTTTAATTTTGTGAATTAAAGAATTGTGAAAGCTGAGTTGTGAGAGAGGGCAAAGTCTGCAGGACCTCACAGTGATGATGAGCTCCATATTAAAAAAACGGCAACTCTGAAAAACGAGAGCCATTACTAGCGATGAGTATCAGAGTGGAAAGAAAACATCCTGCTGAGGAAGAGATTAACCTCAGAGGAGAGTAACAGAGTTTTAACATTTTCTAAATGTGAGTGAAAGGTCACAGAGGTCTTCAAAATGTGTAAAATGTCAAATACTCTCTGCCAGAGGTTCTTGATCAGGTTTTAGGGTTGTAGTTGTTGCAGAGCTAATTAAGGAGGCTTTAAAAAAGTAGCAAAGTGACCACAAAGTGGTCTCCTTAAATGCCTCTGAGACCACCTTAAGGCTTAAATAACATCAATAAAAACATTGTTAACATTCTAAATTCCATCCAAAGCCCTGATAAATAAAAAGTCAAAAGTCCATGAGTAGTAATACAATGGCACTAGTCCAATATGGCGGCAAACCAAACCGGTTTGACAACCCGTTTGACCGGTTTCGTGCGTGTGCGCATGCGCGTTCAGGTGTGGAAACACACAGGGTGTCAGAGAGGTTATATGAGTTTAAAACGTAAAATAATTTCTTTCTCATCACATAAAAAGAAAAAAGAAAACAAAAATATTCAGGAATTAGAAAAAAACATCAAATCACTAGAAGAAGCCTACGCGTCCCACCAAGATCAGGAAACATTGAACAAAATACGCAAAACAAAACTAGAATTAAATGAGATAATTGATAAAAAAACAAAATTCTTAGTACAAAGACTACGCTTACAAAATTATGAACATGGTAATAAATCCGGTCAATTTCTAGCAAACCAGCTAAAAATAAATAAAGAAAAAACAACTATATGTGCTGTTCAAGATTCATCTGGGAACACAATATATGAACCGATACAAATAAACAACATTTTCAGGGATTTCTATAAAACGTTGTATTCAACACAAATAAACCCATCTAAAAAAGAAATTGATCAGTTTTTGGACAACATAACTCTTCCAAAATTATTGGACACTCAAGCAATGGCACTGGATTCACCACTGACACCAGGTTAACTCCAGGAAGCCCTGATAAGTATGCCCAATAATAAGGCTCCAGGTCCAGACGGCTTTCCTGCAGAATTCTACAAAGAATTCTGGTCGATTCTAGCACCAGTTTTCTACAGAACGTTGCTGGAAATTAAAGAAAAGGGCAGACTTCCATCAAATATGAATTCTGCAAACATTAATCTCCTGCTAAAACCAGGCAAAGACCCTGTATATCCCTCAAGCTATCGTCCAATATCCCTTATAAATGTAGACCTTAAAATAATCTGCAAAGCTCTCTCAAAGAGACTGGAGAAAATAACCCCCCTCTTAATTCATCCTGACAAAACTGGTTTCATAAAAGGTAAGCACTCATCAACAAATACACGTAGATTACTTAATTTGATAGACTACTCATACAGTAAAAACCTAGAAACTACAATATTCTCTTTAGACGCAGAAAAAGCATTCGACAGAGTTAACTGGAAATTTCTATTTGCAACTTTACACAAATTTGGTTTTGGATCTTCTTTCATAAACTGGTTAAAAATATTATATAATTCCCCAACAGCTTGTGTTAGAACAAATGACCAGACATCCTCCAGCTTCTGTCTCTTGAGGGGCACCAGGCAGGGATGCCCACTCTCCCCTTCACTGTTTGCAATTTTTATTGAACCACTAGCAGCAGCAATTAGACAGAATTCAGTAATTAAGGGCATAAAATGCAAGAACGTGGAACATAAAATCAGCCTTTATGCGGATGATGTGTTACTCTTTCTCCAAAATTCACAAACCAATATCTCTGGGGTGATTGAATTGATAAACTCTTTTGCAAGAATATCAGATTACTCAATTAACTGGTCAAAATCTACAGTCCTACCGATTAATTGCTCCTTCCATAATTCCTCTTCTACACCACTGCAATCGGGAAATATAAAATATTTAGGTATCAATATCTCTCCTAAGCTTGCAGATCTAACTAAATTAAACCATATCCCACTTTTAAAGAAGGTAGAAGATGATCTGGCTAGGTGGAAATGTCTACCCATATCACTCATGGGAAGGGTTGCCGCTATAAAAATGATGGTCTTACCAAAAATAAATTATTTATTCTCAATGATCCCAACTAAACCACCACAAGATTGGTTCAGATCGCTAGATTCATGTATGTCCAAATTCCTTTGGAAAAATAAACCCCCACGTATAAGCTTAAAAACACTACAAAAGACCAACGATAAAGGAGGACTAGAACTGCCTAACTTTCAGCACTACTTCTTAGCCAACAGGCTTCAGTTTATTTCAGGATGGCTAAAACACACCCTCTTAGATTAACCTTGGCTAGATGTAGAACAAGCACTCTGCACTAATCTAGAGATCTCAGACCTACCATTTATCAGCTCAAACATCCAACGACATGAATGCTTTAAAAGCATCAACATCAGCTCTTCTCTGACAGCATGGTGGGAGTTTCTAAAATTGACGGCGTCTTCATTAATCCCATGCAAACGTACACCTATCTGGAACAACCCTGACATATTACAAAACAATAATATGATAAACTTTTCAGATTGGAGTGGTAAAGGAATCAAATATTTAGAACATATACTAGAAGGAACAGAATTTATTTCATTTGACGGACTAGTTACAAAATATGGGATCAACAAGAAAAGATTTTTAGAATATCAACAAATTAAATCCATAGTAAAAAAGAAATTTAAACCGGGTCAAGTTGAACTACAAACACCACCAAGTGTGGTTCAATTTCTTACTCTTAAAACCCCCAAATTACTATCCAAAATATACAGAATGCTTTCTAAAACAGATGAATCAATATCACTTCCTATTGCAAAATGGGAAGCAGATTTATCAGTTAACTTAGACCTAAACTTCTGGACTCAGATTTGCTTAAAAACCTTTCATCTAATTAGAAATCCCAGTCTTCAATTAATTCAATACAAAATATTACATAGAGTGCACTATACAGGTCATCGGATGTTCAAGATGGGCTTTACGTCTACCAACAACTGCTCACACTGCCAAACCAATTCACCGGACAATTATATCCACGCTCTTTGGTTCTGTCCACCAGTTCAGAAGTTTTGGCGCGAGATATGTGAAGACTTATCGAAGTGTCTGAAATGTAACATTCCAACTTCCCCCTTAGTGTGTTTGTTGGGAAGCTTAGATAATGTCACTTCAGAAAAGAATATAGCCCATATGGTTTTCACTGCCCTATGCATAGCCAAGAAAACAGTCCTCATGAACTGGAAAAATAAAAATAATCTTAATTCTAACCAATATAGAAATGATCTATTAGATTACATTAGCCTTGATACAGCCTCTGCCACCACATCAGATCAATTGCTCTGGGCTCCTTTGATCAGCTCCATCACCTAGTGGGGGTGGGGGGTCATAGTTTGGTCCCGCCTTCACTGTTGTGATTGGTGTGGGGGTAGGGACAGGCTTAGGGCGTCGGGGGGTTCCCCGGAGGCATCTTCCTTGGGGGGCTCAACCCGGGGTAGCGGTCATGTCCGGTTAGGGGCTCTGTTGGCTCTCAGGTGACTGTTTCCTCGCGGCTGCGTGCAGCGGGGCTAGGGGAGGGTCTGTGCTGACGGACGTGGGTTACTGACCTGGTAGCCTGGCTGCCCCTGGGTGGGTCCGGGATGGGCGTGAGGTTCTGGGGGCGCTCCGTCTCTGGGCTGGGGCCCTGGCCGGCCTCGGGGGCAGGTTGGTGTGTTGCCGGGGTTGTGGGCGGGTGGGTGCATGGGGGCCCAGCCCTGGCGCAGGGTGCCGCCGGTGCGTCGAGCCACCCGGGGGGCTCTTCAACTGGTGGGGGAGATTGTCACATCTTGCAGGAGCTTTCCTCTCTTCAGGAACTCTCTCTGCAGGAGGGGGAGATACAGGTGAGGTGGAGGAAGATCTCAGCCTGGGTGTTTATTGTCTTATGTAGTCTGGAAGATGAGTGGATGGTGGGGTGGGTGCAGTTTTCTCTGTGGTGGGGTTGGGAGGACTGTCCCGGGCTCTGTGGGGCCGGGAGGCGCTGCTGCACTGGGCCCCGGTCTGGATGGGCCTGGGCCCCCTGGATGGGCCTGGGGTCAGCGGGGGAGCTGGCCCCAGGGAGGGGTCAGCGGGGGAGCTGGCCCCAGGGAGGGGTCACTTGCCCCTCCCTTCCTTCCCTCCCCATCTCCAGCTGCCTCCCTCTTCCCGCTCCACCACAACCACCCACACATGCAGGACCTTGGAGTAGGGGTATGTCACCAGGGTGCAGAGGAGGCTACCCCCCCCCCCCCCCCCCCCCCGTCCCCTTCTGGCTGCCTCTGCCTCAATTTTATCCCACAACTTAGACATTCACATTACTCACACTCTCATTACACATACATATAGGATCTTGGGGGTGGGCACGATACACGGAATCCAAAGTACCATCAGGGTGTACACCCCACCCCTGGCGTCGTTGCCCACCTCTCAATTTTAAATACACGTAGACATTGAGGGCTAGCAGGGGGGACCATGCGCTTACCTCCTGCTCTCTGGCAGGTAGCTCCATGCCCTCCTGGGTTTTAAATGCACCTTAGAACACAAATGCATCAACACTACAATGAGCGGGTGGAGGGAGGTTTGGAGTCTTCTCTCACCCCCATTCTCTGCGACCTGCTGGAGCGGGGGGGCTAGGAGGAGGAGTTGGCCGTCCGACTGCGGTCTGGAGTGTGGGGCCTTCCTGCTGCTGCGGAGTCGGGGCGGTCTGCCTCCCCCCACCGCAGGGAAAAGGGTAACACCACCTGGGTCTGGGTGCAGTTCCCCCCTCCAGGGGCAAGGGTACCTAGACCCGGTTTGTAGAGTACGCTTGGGGAGTGTGATCGTGTGTACAGCGTCTCTTTATGTCTGTCTCCACGTTGGTTGAGTGTGGAGTAAGTGCATATGAGAGCATGAGGGTGGGAATGGATGTTTGTGTCTGTGTGTGCCTGTATGTCTGTGTCTATATGTCAGGTTGGGTATCAGACGCCACCTCTCTAGGGACATCTCAGGCCCTCCAAGGTTTGGAGGCCTATCTCCCCCTACCACCACTTCCCCTGCCAGTGGCGGACCCCCTCAGACATCGGTGCATTGGTGGTTCTCTGTGTCCGGGGATGGGCGTCCAGGTACACACCGGCTCACTCCTTGGCGGCCGCTTATCGGGGCCTGGAGCCTGGGGCTTGCTCGGGCCACTTCGGAGGTGGGGTGCCCCCGGCCTCTCGGCCTGGGGCTCGGTCACTCAGGTGCGGCTGGCTGCCGGCGGAGCTCACGGGCGCGTCACTGCAACTCCCCCTGGCTTCTGCTCCGCGGCTGCTGAGTGAGCCCTCATCTGGGACTCTCCTCAGCTCTTTCTGGGACAGTGGCGCGGCTGCCCCTCTGTTGGTCTTCCTTGGTCTCTTGTGTTCTGGGGGCCTCTGGATGTCTGGAGTTTTGATCTCCTCCATACCTGCTTCATGCCCTGGAGGACGGGGCTGTGGCCCCCCCACACCCTCTAGCAGATTATTACAAGAAGGAACCTTTTAAAAAACAAAAAACAAGCGCGTCCATGCTCACAGGTGTACACACGGGTGATCACACCCACAAACTACACCCTTTTTGGCTCCTACCTCAAAGCACACTGTGTTCTGTTGATCTTATGTGCTGCACAATAATGTTTAATATTTGGTATTTGCTGTCATATTCCCATATATCATTGTGATGTTGTTTGTTCTGTTGCTCTTGTTCTCTTCTGCTTGTTTTCTTTTTTCTTTCTCAGCAGGTGACCCAGGTGATTGATATATGCATTTTTTTTCTTCTCTGCCCGTTCTGTTGGTTTTTGTCTTTTGCCCTTCTCCCCCGTCCCTCTTCTCAGCTGTTTCTCTTTCCCTCTTTCTTTCTCCCCTTCTTTCCCCCAGTCAAGTCTGTCCTGTATTCAGTAAGTGAAAATAAAAGAAACAATAAAAGGTGAATCAAATGGACCATTACGGCAAGGCTGGGATGGTCAATTTGGTAAAGTAAATCCGTTGGGCATCTTTCTTTGCCTTTAGACAACAATTCTGATGGCAAAAGAGCCAAACGGGAGAGGCAAAAAAAAAAAAAGAAAAAAAAAAAAAGAGAGGTTATATGAGTTTATGTTTTTTTAACTGGGTTTTAATTTAAACAAACCATAGGGTTTTTAATTAAACTATTTTATCACTTTGGTGTGTCTCAACATTCAGTTATGCAGACATATGTGTTCTTAAGAGCAATTCTTTGTTTTTGTGTGGAATCGGTGGAAGCCGTTTTGCTTCACAGTGTGCATTAACAAAGCTGGAATGCTTTTTATTTACATCTAGTCAAAAGTGTTGGTAACAGTGTTTTAATCACACTAATTTTGTGATTCTGACAATGTCTCAGCATGCAGTGATTTTAAAAATGGCACAAATGAGAATTTCTTCTGAATGGGCAATGTCAGCCTGTTCACAAGTGTTTCATTTAATCAAACCACTAGTTTTTAATCTAACTAGTTTTTAGGCATCTACTGGGGTTTCTTTCACGGGTTGATGCGATCATTTTATTTAAAAATCGGGATTTCAGAGTGTTGAACTAAGAGGGAGACAGAGCCAGCTAGTTTTTTAACACAGTAAATGGTCACAAATAACATTCAGCCCTTTAGAAAATTAACGCTATTGGACTACTTCTAAAACACGTTGCACACGATGTCACCTTTTCCCCCAAAGCAGCCAGTATCGCTCTTTCAAACTAATTGTGTTTTAATCACACTCATTTTGTGATTCTGATGTCACAGCATGCAGTGATGCAAGCATTTTATTTATTTAAAAACGGATCAAACGGGAATTTCTTCCGTAAGGGGGTTCATGGTTTCAGAGTAGTTTTTAACACAACAGATGGTTGCAACTAACATTCAGCCCTTTAGAAAATAAATGCTGCAGTGATACTTCTAAAACCAGTCGCACAGACCCGCTCCATCTTTTCAACAGCCGGTTAATTGTTTGAAATTGTTCAGGATTGCAAAAGCCCAACGCGGGTAACATTTAATTGTTGTGATTCCATAGGAAGACAAAAGATAGATGTATCACTTAGTTGTTGAGAGTACCATGCGAACAAGGGCCCAACCTATTGTTTAAAGTGGCCGGTATCGGCTCTTTTTGTAATTCCTCGAGAAGGTAAAAGCTCCGCAGATGTACCAGTCGCACAGGGTCTCGTATATTTTCTGAAGTAGCCAGCAACAGCGGACCCTTAGGCCTATCTTGGCCAGTTACACCGGAGCTCAGCAACTGCGTGCCCCACCCTCATTGTTTTAAACTTGCACAGCAAGGTGATGCCCAGCAGGTGTATCGCCCCCAGACTTATCGGCCCCCCATCTATTGGTTTTGGAAGCACCCGGTCCTATATGAAGCGTTCCTCAGAGCGTGAGACCCTCGCTATTACGCGTCAGGACCAGCGCCGGTGCAGACCATTTTCTACCCACACAGAGCGTTTCTAACAGGCTGGCGTTGCTTATGCATAAGAGAAAAGCAACAATACAACACGGTTCTCTGCTCCAAGACATCCACAGTCCTTTCACACCGTAAGCATGTATGTTATAGCCGGCGCTTCATAAATGTCTGTTTGGCAGCGCAGATTGTTCAAACTGTTTTTAAAACGTGACTCATTTGTTGTCCAAAAAACATTTCCTCTGAATTTGCAAAGTTACTGATTTAAAAATATATATTTTCAAATTTTTAGCTGGATGTCAAACATATGATAGACTCTTGAGCATATTTATAAAGCAAAATTCACAGTGGTATAACCATAAAAGATGCCCAACTGTGCACCATTGCACTCTAATGCAAGCCCTTAAACTGTATGCTGATAAGTGCATGAAGTATACCTTTACCTCTATAGCTGAAAAGAGTCTGCATCCATAATTTGTGGATCTACTGATTTGTTTTTAATGTGGCACTTTTTTTTTCACGAACTGCGGATGATGAAATCCTCTTTATTTAAGAAAGTGTCCCTAAGTTATTGCTGCTCATACTTACTGAGTTCCCTAGCTACTTCTTTACTATGTCAGTAAACTTTTTGAACAAGGCAGGCATCGTAGCTTTAAAGACTGTCACAGGTAATGGGAAAATACGGACTCAGTCGCGGAGCTCTGGATGAAAACGGGCTGGACCGGCCTAATTTGAGAAACATGAAACACGCTGTGTACCTTCATGTTCCGCGGGAGGGCCAGCCGGACAGTTACTGGATTCAGGACGGCTTGCACAGAAAAGGGTCCAAGGAACCGGGGAGCCAGCTTCTTGGACTCGGTCCGCAGAGTGATGTTCCTAGAGGAAAGCCATACCTGCTGGCCCACCCGATAAGCCGGAGTAGGGACGCGGCGGCAGTCAGCCAGTCTCTTATTCTGTGCGCTCGTACACAGTAGGCCGCTTGAGTCGCCGGCCAGATCCGTCGACAGCGCCTCATGTGATGTTGGACGGAAGGCACGGCCACCTCTCCCTCTGTGATGGAAAGGAGTGGGGGTTGGTACCCCAGGGATGCTTCGAAGGGAGAGACGCCTGTAGCGGCCGACGTGCTGGAGTTATGGGCGTATTCGGCCCACGCCAACTGCTCACTCCATGACGACTGTTTGGAGGAAACAACGCAGCGCAGCATGGCCTGCAGCTCCTGGTTCGCTCGCTCTGTTTGCCCATTAGTCTGCAGGTGGAAACCAGAAGACAGGTTGACCTGGACCCCCAGCTTGCCACAAAACATCTTCCACACCTGAGAGGTAAACTGGGGCCCACGGTCAGAAACATGTCCAGAAGAATGCCGTGAAGGCAAAAAACATGCCGGGTTAGGAGCTGGGCAGTCTCTAGAGCGGTGGGAAGTTTGGTAAGGGCAACAAAATGGGCAGCCTTAGAGAAACGGTCAATGATGGTGAGTATAACAGTTTTACCAGAGGATGGAGGGAGACCAGTGATGAAGTCCAGAGCGATGTGCAACCATGGCCGGCTGGGGACAGGCAGTGGTCTGAGTCCCGATGGAGGTGAGTTGGACGTTTTATTTCGAGTGCACACAGGACATGCGGCCACATACTCCTGGACGTCCTGAGAGAGAGAAGACCACCAAAACAACCTTTATAAAAAGGTGACAATTCGATTCCTACCTGGATGGCAGGTAAACCGTGCGGTGTGTGCCCAGTGGATAACCTTACCCCTGACCGCCGAGGGAACATACAATCTACCTTCCGGACCACCCTTTCTATCTCCCAGGTGAGGGTCCCCACAATGCACGAGGCCAGCAGAATGGGCCTCTCCTTCTCCTCAGGGTCTGTGTCTGGCGCGAACTGGAGTGACAAGGCGTCAGGTTTCGTGTTCCGGGACCCGGGCCTGTAGGTAATGGTTAGGCCAAACCGTGCAAAAAACAATGCCCACCTGGCCTGTTGGGCGTTCAGGCGCTTAGCCGCTTGGAGGTAGGCAAGGTTCTTGTAGTCCGTCCAAACGACAACAGGATGTTCGCTCCCCTCCAGCCAGTGCCGCCACTCCTCCAGTGCCAACTTGATGGCAAGAAGTTCCCGGTCACCCACGTCATAATTCCTTTTGGCCTGAGAGAGACGATGGGAGAAAAAGGCACAGGGGTGTAATTTACCTTCCTCGCGCTGAGAGAGAACCGCCCCAACTCCCCCTAACTCTGCTGCCTAAAAATCAGAGAGCATTGAGTCAAAAGTCCCCGGCTTTTGTCCAAATCTCCACTGAATTTTTCAGGTACAGGTAACGTGTGTTCTCGCTGTGGTGGAGGTGGAGATGGAGGAAGAGAACAGGCCACCGCTACATTTAGAAGCTCTACTGGTGGTTGTGGTTGTGCAGGGAGCTCTGGTGGTTGAACAGGTGCTCTGGGTGTAGCAAGCAACATACGTTTCAGTTCAGATACCACCTGTAGTAGCGCGGACTGCTCCTTGGCAACATGCTGCTGCATTTTTTCATGTCGTTCCAACCGTTCAGCTTGAAGAGCGAGCACGCTCTGGACGGAGTTGAGTCCACTGAGTCCATTGCTGGCTGGATTGTTCTGTCATGGGTAATGGGAAAGGATGCGAAGCAAACAGTGCGTTTATTTACAGTGCTCAAAAACAGTTTCAAAACACAAAGCGAAGTGCAAAAATTCAACGGTGATCCTCTCCAAATTCCCAGTGGTGTGCAGGTGAGTCTCCCAACTGATTATCTGAGTGTGTTTCTCCTCCGAGAGCTTAATCCAGCGGGCTCCTTCTCTCCAACCTTCTGCTCCATATCACTTCCTCCTACAAACGAGCGACAACAACAGGTGAGAAGGGTAGCTGGCTAAAGCTATGTTACAAGTAACAAACACTCTTTACTACCAAGCTTCCAGTACAATCCAGCGTCGACTGCAGTAAGGACACACCGTTAAATACCTCGGCCCCAAACCAAGAATCATTAGTGACAGCTGGGTGGCAAATTAGGTGCAGGTGTGTCGGCCGCTGGGTGGAGACAACAAGGGTGGGGAGGAGGAGAGAGAAAGAGACACACACATACTCATAGGCAGGTCATCCGTCCGACCATGACAAAGACACGTCTTAATTGAAGGAAAGGCAAAAAAATTTGGTTGAATTTTATGTGGCTGTTCATATTAAATCCATCAAAGAGTGAAAATCCAAAAAGCTGCTGCAATCCTTTGTATTAATGATCTGTGTGTGTGTGTGTGTGTGTGCTACTATGTGAGTGTGTGTGTGCGCATGCGTGCATGCGTGCTCGCAGAACGAAGGTCAAGACAGGAGCTTTTTTTTTTAATGCATTTCCAATCAGCTTTTTTTTTTTTTTACAAGAAGTGTAGCTCATACATTGCAATAAATGTATTCTGCTACATCTGCTAATGAGAGAACATGTTTTTTCATCATAAAGACTGTGATATGAAGCATTGTTAAAGTGTCACTTCAGTAATGCTGCTGAGAGAAAAAAGTGTTGACTTTTATTTTTTAAATACATGACTTAAAACACTAAATTTCAAATGTTTATTTTAAGTCTAAAGAACATAACAGCTGGTAAGACGATGAATTTTGCTTCTCACTGTCCATGTTATGTTGTAGTATCCATTATCATGTATGCTACTTTGCTCTGTGGACTGTAAAATGTTTTATTGTATTCATGAAATAAACCAGACTTTCAATGTCTGAATCTTTTACTGTTTTTTCTGCTTTTGTTCACCCCATGTTGACAAAACCCACAGACATCCAGAGTAGGGATGGGTACCGGTACCGGTTCTGACATAGACGGTAGTAACCAGACCGAAAAGCAGCGCACATTTCGGTGCTTTATTTCGGTGCTTTTTTTTCCTGAGATGTCATACACTTTGAATTCTAGCCAATCATTTTACGTTTCCGAGGATAGTAGGCGGATCCAGGTATGTACATTTTTTTAGAGCAGAGCTACAGATTAAAAATGCCCAAGGCGAAGTGGTCAAAAGTCTGGCTGTACTTCACAGCAAAATATGCAAACTCAGCAGCCTGCAACAAGTGCTTTAAGCTGATACTGTGATACTGTCAAAGGAAGTAACACCTCAAATCCGATGAAACACCTGGCGACGCATAGCGTTTTTTTTAAAAGCCGAAAAATGTGCTGTATTTGATAGCTTGCTGCGAGACCTCACACCGAGCGCATCTACTGCGGGTGTGGTGCCTGTTATCGGACCCGGAGTTAGCAACATCTCCCAAAAACCCGAAGAGGAGAGTCCTGGCCCCTAGCCCTGCCAGTGTAGCAGAAATGATGAGGATGATGATGCAGCAGCAGCCGTTCTTCTCTGCGTGAGTAGCTTAATGTTGTTCGTGTATAATTTACATTGAGTAGGCTAACCACGTTATTACATTAATGCATGTAAGGTGAACTAGCAAACACCGTCGTAGTTACATGCGGCTGTCTTCTTGTTTGATGGCAGATACTTCCTTCACCCTGGCCAAAAAGGCTAAAATGGCCAAAGAAAAAGTGGAAAACAGTTAAACATGAGAGGTTTTTAGACAAAGTTTGTGTTTTTTCTATTGTTTAAGCACTGCTTCCAGCCAAGAGTGATACCATATATGCCACATAGCTGCAGAAAAGGCTAACATTGTTATCTTTTTACAAAAAAAACAGCTGAACATGAGAGGTTTTTGGACCAATTTTGTGTTCTCCATTCTTTAAGCACCGGTTTGAGCACCGTTTGAGCACCGTTTAAGCACTGGCACCGTTTCAAAAGTACTGGTTTGGCACCGGTATCGGATAAAACCTAAACGATACCCATCCCTAATCCAGAGTTAACTCACTAAAATGTGGAGCAATCTCAGTGTATTTAGCTGCTTTTTCCCTAAACACAATCAGCTGACTGAGAGAAATGCCTGTTGTCCTCACTTTGGTCATTATGAATGTTGAAGGAGATTTGTTCCATAGACACCTTATACTAGTGTTTCCTGCACTTAATCTAACACTACTATGTTGTATTTAAATCCAGATTCCTTTTATAGATTACAGTGAAATTTGTTAAACCATTGCTTAATGGGACAGAAGTACAAGTTGCTCTTTACTAACACATTGTAGACAAGTTTATTTTTATTGCTGGACAACACAGCTAGCAGTCTCACACACTCTTTAGATTTTTGAAGTTTTGTGCGTAATGGTTTAGTCTCACACACCTTACCCTTTTCTCCCCAGTATCACAACAGTATGACTCCCAAAGTACGGCTCTAAATTCAGAACAGTAATATACAGTTGGAAGATTAATGATTGCGTTTTTTTTTGTTGTTGTTTTCTTCTCTGTGTTGATGTTGTTCTTGTGTGTGTGTGTGAATGCCTTAGAAGTCAAAGTATACATTATCCATACTTACAAAAAACATTTTTAATTTGAATTAGAACTGAGATTCTAAGTTGTGAACAGAAATCTTATACTCAGCCAGGGGTATGTTTCCACACTTTCACAATGCTGAGGTGTCTAATCCATGATCCAACAGATGGTTTGTCACACGCAGGTGAAAAGGGCAAGCCACCCCTTACTTACACAACCTCACACACTATAGATTTTTAAAGATCTTGTGTACAACGGTTTAGCTACAGATAAAACTTCTACTTTTGATAAAGATCACTCCCTCTGCATATTTCTTAAGAAATGAAGCGTCTTTACTGGGATATTTATTGTTAAACTATGCGATTTTCCAAATGTGTGTGGAGTAAAATGTTGTGACCAAGAATCATTCAGTATTAACAACACAAACTGTTTTGATAGCAGAAACAGTCTGCCTTATAGCTCCCATACTTTACCGCTAGTTTTATAAACACACTCGTCTTCATGCCTGTTTAATTGTTTTTTTTATGAAACTGGTTTTCAATAGTACAACCAACGTCTGACTTTTCTTTGCTCCCCAGTATAAATGCAAGAATTTTGCAGGCTTTATTGAAACTGTCACAATTTAACACTCAGTGCCATAAACAGAGTTGATCCATGTCTCTATAGACACTGTTTCATACATCAACAGCTCTGAAAATCACTTTTAAAGTAATGTAGAACATGATCTCTCTCACTCTCAGTGTCTCTAAAAACCCAGCAAACTGACAATCACCTCTAAACAAGGGGTTAGTTTATAGGTTTTTTGTTTGTTTGTTTGTTTGTTTGTTTGTTTGTTTTGTTTTGTTTTTTATCAGGCGCAACCACCAGACTAAGTTTGTAGTCTCACCTGCTAATATTATTTTATTATAGCACAATATTCAGCAAGGTTACTACTTTGACTTTCTTACTTTGAGCACATTATCAAACTTTTACTTGAGTATTTCTGACGCTAGCAGCTATGCTTCTACTTAAGTAAAAAATGCCTGCACTATCAATATATAAAGCTGTCTGTAATTCTTGAACAGTTCATGCAAAAATTATAAATTAAACCTCCACCACAGCTAACTCTTTTTAAAAACAAATAACAGGTGTATTTCTTAGATCTACTGATACAGCCAAAACACTCTGCTTGTATAATGCCATATTCTCTCCCAGCGTACCCTTGTCTCACAACAGGGGACTTCCCAAAGTACAACTCAATAAACAGAGACTCTAAAACCAGAACAGAAAGATAAAGTTGGAAGATCAAAGATTAAGGTTTGTGTTTTTATAGCACGAAGTAAACTGTCCCCCATAGTCTTCTAGACCTTGTTGTGCTTACCTTAGAAGACAGATTATACATTAGTCATACTTCCAAAAACATTTTGAATTCCATTTATAACTGAGATGTCAAGCTGATATCAGACATCTTATGCTCACCAGGAGCATGTATCCCCAACTTCAAAACCTTAAGGTGTCAAATTCACAAACCCAACATGGGCTCATTCAACACAGGGGCCAGAAGTGCATGTCGGCCTTTACTGACACACTGTAAATAAGTTCAACACAGGGCAACGCGGCTAACAGCCTTGGAAACACTTTACATGAAATAAAACCTTTTAGAAAACCCTTTACAAGAATAAATGTGATGATCTGAATCTGTTTTACCTGAATCAAATGTATTTTTTGTTTACTTGAAATAAAACTTATTTTGGAAACCCTGTACATAAAGTAAAAAGTATCGTGTTGTAAGTTCTGGCTTTAATATTTCCAGCTGATAAGGAGACATATTGCATTTCAAACGCTTCATACAAAAGACTTTTAAACAACCACTTTGTCTGTAATGACAGTATCAAGCAACAAAGCATTGTTTTTACTAAAATTCAACATTTTCAGATGAAAATTTTACTACTTTAAAAAAAAAATTATTTTACTGTAACAACCCCCTGAATGCAATTTTAGGATGATATTCTTGGAGATTCCATATATATAGAGATATGCTTTTGGAGTGAGGGTATCTAATACACAAGTTGTCACTGTGTTTTGTACTACCAGCTGTGAGGGCTCTGCTTTTACTTTGTCTCGTGAGTAGAGCTGGGCAATATGAGATTTTTTCATATCACGATGTTTTTTTCATTTCAGGCAATAACGATATATATCACGATATAAGCCAAATAACTATATTTGTAAGATTTAAATGTGCCGTTGCTCACAAGTAAAATGTGAAATAATCAGCAGCTTGTTTTGATTTAAATATTTATTTCCCATAATAAGTTCAACAGGGTAGATGTACTTAAGAAACATGAGACTTTTTCAGATAAATAACGGCAAATATTGCAAACTACACAAAAGGCAGCCGCTAAAGCGTTTAAGTTTCAAAATAGAGCAAACAAAACAGGCTACTAAATTGTCAATTCCACTTAGAAACAAAATTTTAATTCTAAGAATAAATCTTAGTTTGTGTTACAATAGAACAGACAAAACTGACTAACTTTTGTCAATATCAAATAAACTGAGAACTAAAAGGAAATTCTCAATCTCTCCTTGTTGTATAGCTTAGCTTTTCAAACAGTTTTAACAGTTACATTAGTCTGACAAAAGCCGAATGACGAATTAGCGCTTCCAGTCAGAGATTGAGCATGCACCGCTTTATTGTATTTTCAGACTTGCTTTCGGCACAATTTACAGTGCACGCTACTCTGTTTTTTGTCAGACTTGAAATAGCCGAAATACCTTCACACTACGGAACTTCTATGGCTCTTCCGTTCGACAACCTCTCCGGCATTGGAACCATCATCAGTTTTCTCTTCGGTAACCTTCGGTCCTGCTCTCGGTTGATTTTTCTCTAGTCGGCACACTCGTTTCCTCCATTACCCGGGCGGCACGGCGGCTGGCTGCTTCCCAAAACAAATACACATGTGCGACTTGGCACTTGTGCTGTACGTAACAAGTCATGTGACGTGACGCTGCAGCTGTGATTGGTTCGGCTCTGCACTACTTAATTTGGATTGGCTGTTCTTTTTTTTTAAGAGGACAAGAGCGGCGAGGCCTATCGCAATAGTTTAGTTTTTCTATCGAGAAAAAGTTATTTCGCAATACATATCGTTATCGTTCTATCGCCCAGCTCTACTCGTGAGTATGTATTTTTCAAAGGAGATCTTCATCAAGTTGATTTGGTACCGTAGTCTTGTTGACAAGATTAAAAGACACGTTCATCAGAGTTCAGCAACATTTCAGTTTGATTAAATTAAAGTTTTTTTTAACTACACAGGGATTTATTTTTTCATCTGATATAGTTAGCGTATTGAACATGTCAGTGATGAAAGCAAGAAAATAAAGAAAAATAGTAAATGGCTGTCTAATTAAACTGTTCCTGTGAACCTTAAGTCCAAGACAGCCTTAAATCATCCTTTAATATGTTCGGTGTTACAAACTTGAAGAACCACAGAAAAGGTAATCAGAAATTAATCTAATTAGTTTTCAGCCTTCATTCATATTGAAATGTTGAAATCTTTCCTGCTAGACCAAATTGCAGCATCTGATACCGCTGACCATAACATTTTATTACAGCTATCATTAAATGGAGAGTCCTCTTCACACACACTGAGGTTAATTATGAAGCTCCACGGGCTTCTGTGCTAATACCAGTTCTGTTTACATTATACATGCTTTAGAAGGCATAGCATACATTTTCACTACTATGCAGATAATACCCAGATTATTTATTGGTTAAACTGTTGGGATGTTTTAGATAGATGAGCTTTAATTTTCTGCTTCAAAGTTCAGATAAA
Organism: Copadichromis virginalis; assembly: GCF_057382275.1. Classification (NCBI taxonomy): domain Eukaryota; kingdom Metazoa; phylum Chordata; class Actinopteri; order Cichliformes; family Cichlidae; genus Copadichromis; species Copadichromis virginalis. The sequence continues at coordinate 18,690,701 of NC_140639.1, read as the reverse complement.
ACTGAGGTTATTGTAACAGGACTTGAAAATCTTGTAAACACTGTGTCTAACAAGATCCTTACTCTGGACGGCATCGTCTTGAGCCGTCCGTTGTGCTGATTTGGCACATTATAAGTAAAATTGAAGCACACAATCCCGTCGCACAACATCAACATTTATTTATATACAAAATAAAAATGCTTTTTTTACAGAAAAGACTTGTAACTTCACAAGTCATCACCGTTTATGTGGGTTCATAGGGTAAGTCCTCATCCTTAACCCATAGTGATTCAGCTAATTTCTCAGGGCCTTGGAAGGGTGGCCATATCAGGATACATTTTTGAAAAAGGATACATGCTTTTAAAAATGTGGTAAAATGCAGGTTACATGTTTTATTAAAGAAAAATCTGGATGCATGTTTGAAAAAATAAGCAGGGTAGCTGTTTGAAAGATACGGTACAATACGTTTTTTGTTCAGTAGAGCTTCTAAATGTAGCGGCGGCCTGTCCTCTTCCTCCATCTCCACCATAGCGAGAACACACGTTACCTGTACCTGAAAAATTCAGTGGAGATTTGGACAAAAGCTGGGGATTTTTGACTCAATGCTCTCTGATTTTTAGGCAGCAGACTCGAGCTTATGCCTCTTATATTGCCAAGATCACCCTCATGGTTGAGCTCATGACAGGACAAGCTCTAGTGATGTGCGATACCACTGATTTCCTTTCCGATCCGATACCAAGTAATATTCAGGGTGGTATCGACGATACTGATCCGATACCGATACTTTGTACAAAAACTTTTATTTATTGTATCTCACATTATAGCGTCATAATGATTACAGGACATCAGATTACTTGTTCTTATCACTTAATAATGCAGAGTTCATCATATAGAAATAAAAAAAAATTGAAGTTGTGCTATTTGAAAACATTGCCTCCCTGCAGCACTGAAGGACTCCGTGAGAGACATCTGTCTCGCCCTAGCAGCACCTGTCCCTCTCCTCCTCTTCAGTTCACCTCAATATACGCTCGTCATAGTCTGTGATATGATTTACTCTGAGGTGTTTGACAAGGTCAGTGATGTTGCCACAACCATACATGCCAACCCTCTCGATTTTTCCGGGAGAATACCGAATTTCAGTGCCCCTCCCAAAAATCTCCCGGAGCCACCATTCTCCCGAATTTCTCCCGATTTTCCACCCGGACAACAAAATTGAAAAACCATATCGCAGAATTCATAGCGCGGCCCAGCCAATTCCAGTCTCCAACAATGACAGTAGTTACTTAGTTTTAATATTGCTCTTATTACTCTTTCTGGGTCGCAAAAAACTTTTAACATATTTTCAGGTGAGAATGTAGCTGTGTAAACTTCAAATATCTGAGCCGATCGACAAATCGTCTTCAAACCCCCGCGGTCTTTCATTACTCAGGTTAAACATGTATAAGTCACTTTGATAACTTAAAAGTGTTGTTTGGCTTTTTCAGTGTTTTATTTGTTCGTGAGTAAATCGGTTTGGCTGAGATTAAAGTTATTCGATTAGATTAAATTAAATGTAACTTTATTAATCCCTCAGGATGGTTCCTCCGGGGTTTTCACACAGCTGAATAAACGTCAAACAGAAAACTAATTAAACAAAGTGTGAGACGGTCGAGAGTTTACGCCAGCGCCCAGTTATATTTTAGATAGCAAGGAGCAGACGGCAGAGTTTCACTCCACCGAGGGAGCTCGTGACGTACTACCCGGCTTTCTTTAGACCGCGAAAGCCGAGTCCTCAGGTGGAAGCAGCCTCTGAATTTGGACACCCCCGCTGTTTCTGGGCTGGCCAATAATAACGGTGACATTTAACATATTTTATCTGATAAATAAACACTGTAAAATGTATTCATCACCCCCCCCCTCCCCAACAGCCCTTTTGAATGTCTCCCTAATTCTGATGTCTCAAGGTTGGCAGGTATGGCCACAACACCTCACTTTTTTGCCACATGTATCGCAAACCACGTCTCAGGTGTTTATGGAGGTCAAATACATCCGCACAATTACGCTCAGCCATTGTTGTGAGTGCGCGCGCCAAGGGGCTGCGAGACATTTATACAGCTGTATTTCGCACATAACTGTGAAAGGCGGAAGAGGAAGTAGTTCCTTTGAATGTAGACAATCCGAATGTTATAGTTTCTTTTCACTGTGTTCCTGTTAATGATAAACTACAAATTTACCCTAAATTACTAAAATATCGATATTTTAATGTGAGAATCGATTCTAGAACATAAATGATTGGTATCGGAGGAATCGATATTTCAGGATCGATCCGCACATCACTAACAAGCTCTGCTGTGGGCTCAAGCAGTCCTGAGCGCCCAGCCTTCCATCTCATATAGTGATTTTCAATGTGTGTTTGACAAAGGATCTAACCCTGACAGTTCTGCTTATCACATGTTTACATTAAAGCAGGGCCGGCGGAGCGTGGCAGACTTCTCCGTGGATTTTTGGATCCTGGCTGAGGAGACTGGCTGGGAGGAGAAGGCGCTACGAGGAGCCTTTCTAAAGAGCTTAAATGAGAACACAAACGTGAGTTGGCTACTAAAGAGCTTCCTAAATCATTAAGTGCCCTGGTTAACATGTGTATCAGTCTAGACGACCATATGCGGGAGTTTGGCAGGCGGACTGGAGAGGGGCGACGGTCAGTAGGGGGCGTCGGAGTTCCGACTGGACTCACCTGCTGACGAGGAGCAACCCATGCAGCTGGGATGGACTAAATTCAACCGGAGGAGAAGACAACTGGTGGGTGAGTGTTTTGGGTGCGGGAAGAAGGGGCATTTCGCGGACGCCTGTCCCTCACGGTTAAAAGACTCAGCCCGTCGGTAAGGTGGGGATACTGACGGGTGCGCCGGTTAATACCAGTGTTGGGTAAGTTACTTTAAAATAGTAACTTAGTTACATTACTAGTTACTTCTCTCAAAAGTAACTCAGTTACTTCAAGTTACTCGTTACTTTCAAAGTAACTAGTTACTAGGGAAAGTAACTTTGGTTTTACTCAGAATTCTCTTGTTAATGTGTTTCTTCCATAACTTTGCCAGTCTTCTAGCTTGCTTACTTGCCACAAGTGCACTGTGCCACCTACCAATAGAAAGGAAAAGATAATGTGCATATTTCCACGAGAGAAATCCCACGCCTGGACCGTCATTGACTGCTGCCATGATTCTAGCCTACGTCACAGCGTCATGTGAGCCTTTTACATCCAACACAAAAACTGCAGTCGTGGTGCTTTCGATTGTACTCAGAACTTGGAAATTCTGTCTTCTGAATAGGAAGATGTAGGCAACACCAGACTGCAGATGAGCTGCATACAGGGCTGGACTGGGACAGAAAATTGGCCCGGGCATTTTGACTAGAGACCGCCCACCATTATAGGAAAAATCATAAAGCCTTTGAATGAAAATAAACACTGTTGTGACAGAGATGTACACTGTTTTGATGGTATATATGCATCAATCTATCAATCGTTTGTTGTAAGATTCAGATAATAATTTTTTAAAAGCTAGACATTTTAAATGAGGATAAGAAAGAAAAGTATTTCTTTGTGCCCCCCTTTCCCTGTTAATGCCCTACATGCCCCCCTGGCAACACTTTGCTAGATCCGCCCCTGCACAGTTACCAGCTGTCAGCTACATAGAAAAGGATCCTGGTGTTATTTGTCTCTCAGAAACAGTTCATAACTTCCCTTCAACTCATTCATGTCACCTAAAAGGTAAACCTGTTTCTCCATCACCTGTTCAGCTCCGATGATCCAGTAAGGACATCTCCTGGTTTCATCTTCATGTTTCCCTCTCACCAGATAACCAAACCATATCATGACCAGCAGCTTTTTTGCAGCTGTGGCTCCAGCAAACATCAGCTGATACTAGAAATTAATATTAAATAAATTCTAACAATAGCTGATCAAGCTTAAACGTGCTGCTGTTGTTTAGCGCGACATCCGCTGGTTTCCTCTTTCTGGCGCAAAGTGAGCGATAAACAAACAAGAGAGACGATCAGCTGATCATTGATCAGTTTTCATGATTGAAGTAGAAACGGGAGAGGGAGGGGGGAGAATGAAAGAAGAAGAGGCAGCTGTGCAGCAAAGACACAGAATAACTCCAGCTTTGTGTCTTTTTCATTGTAGCTGAATTACGGGACAAACTGTTCCTTTTCACCTCAATAAGAAACGCGTAATATTTTCTCTGAATACAAGACGGGACGGTTGGCAACTCTAATAACTTATGAACAAAATAAAGTTCAACATCATTAACTTCATAGCACCCACCCAGCTGTATAGAAACTTCGTCATGCTAGCTAGCACGCAGTACGGAAAAAGTCAGAATAACGAAAATAAACTCCACCTAAACTTGGTTCATATCTGACCCAGAGAGACTGCAGGTCTAACTTCTTACCTGAAGTTCAGTTCACACTTGGACCGGCGGCCGCCTCGGGTCTCTTTTCCTTTTGCGTCCCTTTTCCTTCATCCACCTGCTGGCTTCCACCACTTGCTAATGTTACTGAATCTGTGGAAGCTCCGCGATAGCCACCACACGAAGTAACGAGTAACGACCCTATCTAAATCCCAGTAACGACTAACGCGCTCCTGATTTTGGCATAATAACTAGTTACCGTGCTCGTTACCACAATAATAACGTAGTTACTGTAACGCGTTACTTAATAACGCGTTAGTCCCAACACTGGTTAATACATTCCTCCACCTCAGCTGCCCAGCTAAATTACTGTTTCTTTCCCACACCCATTCTTTTGACGCACTAATAGACTCGGGAGCTGAACAAAGTTTTTTGGATGAGGCTTTGGCCCACAAAATGGGTTTGCCTGTTGTTCCTCTCCCTGAAGCGCTCCAAGTGTCAGCACTTAATGGCAGTCCTTTAGCTGCTGTCACTCACTGCACCCAAGAAATCACACTCACTCTCTCTGGCAATCACACTGAGCAGATGTCCCTGTTTCTCTTCAAGGCACCTGACACACCTTTAGTTTTTGGATTCCCCTGGCTCCAGGGACACAATCCACAGATTGATTGGGCCAAGGGATGTATCGTGGGGTGGAGCACCCATTGTGCTCCACCCCATCGTGGGGGCGATCATGGCTCAAGAGTTGGGAGTTTGCCTTGTAATCAGAAGGTTGCCGGTTCGAGCCCCAGCTTGGACAGTCTCGGTCGTTGTGTCCTTGGGCAAGACACTTCACCCGTTGCCTACTGGTGGTGGTCAGAGGGCCCGGTGGCGCCAGTGTCCGGCAGCCTCGCCTCTGTCAGTGCGCCCCAGGGTGGCTGTGGCTACAATGTAGCTTGCCATCACCAGTGTGTGAATGTGTGTGTGAATGGGTGGATGACTGGTTGTGTAAAGCGCTTTGGGGTCCTTAGGGACTAGTAAAGCGCTATACAAATACAGGCCATTGAGCAGTGTTTACGCTCTGCGGTGCCGGGTTGCATGTCTGACGATCCTGTGGGGCCGCCCACTCGCCCGGACTTGTCAACCGAATATCACGACCTAGGTCAAGTCTTTAGCAACGACAGGGCCCAATCGCTGCCTCCCCATCGTCCGTACGACTGCGGGATTGATTTGCTCCCGGGAGCCCCCTTGCCCACTAGCCGACTCTATAGTGTCTCGAAACCCGAGACCGTAATATAGCGCAGCTGGCATCATCCTCCCCTCCACCTCTCCCTTGGGCACAGGCTTCTTTTTGGTTGACAAGAAGGATAAGACCCTACGCCCCTGCATTGACTATCGGGGACTAAATAAAATCACAATCAAAAACAAATATCCTCTACCTCTGCTCGCCTCAGCTTTTGAACTCCTTCAAGGAGCCACCTTTTTCACCAAACTTGACCTCTGCAATGCTTATCACCTGGTCTGCATCCACGAGGGGGACGAGTGGAAGACAGCCTTCAACACCCATCTGGGTCACTTCGAGTACCTGGTAATGCCGTTTGGACTCACAAACGCCCCTGCTGTCTTCCAGGCCCTGGTAAATGATGTTCTACGAGACTTCTTGAACCACTTCGTGTTTGTTTATCTTGATGACATTCTGATTTTCTCCAGATCCAGAGCTGAACACGTTAAGATAAGATAAGATAAGATAAGATAACCTTTATTAGTCCCACACGTGGGAAATTTGTTTTGTCACAGCAGGAAGTGGACAGTGCAAAAGTTATGACGCAAAAATTAGAATACAATAAGAATAAATACAGTACACAGCTGTACAGGATAGAATAAAATAATATACTATATACAGTAGAATAAAATAGAATAAAAATATACAATAAGATAAAAATAGAATACGAATGCTATATACAACTGAGTAAAAATACAACGATGCCAGAAAAGATTATTGCACTTAGTGTTATTGCACATGTGTGGATGTGTGTGTTTGTTCAGTTAAAGTCTTTGTTGTGGAGTCTGACAGCAGTGGGGAGGAAAGACCTGCGAAATCTCTCCGTCCCACACCGTGGGTGCCGCAGTCTCCCACTGAAGGAGCTGCTCAGTGCTGTCACAGTCTGCTGCATGGGGTGGGAGATGTTGTCCATCAGGGATGACAGCTTAGCCGCCGTTCTCCTGTCACTCACCACCTCCACTGGGTCCAGAGGGCATCCTAGAACAGAGCTGGCCCTTCGGATCACCCTGTTCAGTCTCTTCCTGTCCCCAGCAGAGATGCTGCCGCCCCAGCAGACCACACCATAAAAGATAGCAGAAGCCACCACAGAGTCATAGAAGGTCTTCAGGAGTGGGCCCTCCACCCCAAACGACCTGAGTCTCCGCAGCAGGTACAACCTGCTCTGCCCTTTCCTGTAGAGGGCGTCTGAGTTATGAGTCCAGTCCAGTCTGTTGTTCAGATGAACACCAAGGTACCTGTAGCTGTCCACAGCCTCAATGTCCATACCCTGGATGTTCAGTGGTTGCAGTGGAGAATGCTTGTGCCTGCGGAAGTCTACCACCAGCTCCTTGGTGGTAAGCATGTGAGACTGGTGTTGCGCTGTCTGCTGGAGAATCGGCTGTTTTGCAGAGCGGAGAAATGTGAGTTTCATGCCTCAACTGTCTCTTTTCTGGGTTTCATCAGTGAACAGGGCTGGTTGCGAGTGGACCCGGCTAAGGTCAAAGCTGTGTTGGAGTGGCCTGTGCCCGGAAGAAGTTGCAAAGTTTTCTTGAATTCGCCAACTTCTACAGACGTTTCATCTGGAACTTCAGTAAGGTAGCATTGCCTCTCAAACAACTTACATCGCCCAAACAGCCATTCCTGTGGTCTCCAGCAGCTCAACAAGCATTTGACCGTCTCAAAAGCCTGTTCGCCTCGGCCCCCATCCTGGCCCAGGCTGACCTCGCCCTGCCATTCATGGTGGAAGTGGACGCTTCTGATTCGGGAGTTGGGGCGGTTCTCTCTCAGCGCGAGGAAGGTAAATTACACCCCTGTGCCTTTTACTCCCGTCATCTCTCTCAGGCCAAAAGGAATTATGACGTGGGCGACCGGGAAATTCTGGCCATCAAGTTGGCGCTGGAGGAGTGGCGGCACTGGCTGGAGGGGAGCGAACATCCTGTTGTCGTTTGGACGGACCACAAGAACCTTGCCTACCTCCAAGCGGCTAAGCGTCTGAACGCCCAACAGGCCAGGTGGGCATTGTTTTTTGCACGGTTTGGCCTAACCATTACCTACAGGCCCGGGTCCCGGAACACAAAACCTGACGCCTTGTCACGCCAGTTCGCGCCAGACACAGACCCTGAGGAGAAGGAGAGGCCCATTCTGCTGGCCTCGTGCATTGTGGGGACCCTCACCTGGGAGATAGAAAGGGTGGTCCGGAAGGTAGATTGTATGTTCCCTCGGCGGTCAGGGGTAAGGTTATCCACTGGGCACACACCGCACGGTTTACCTGCCATCCAGGTAGGAATCGAATTGTCACCTTTTTATAAAGGTTGTTTTGGTGGTCTTCTCTCTCTCAGGACGTCCAGGAGTATGTGGCCGCATGTCCTGTGTGCACTCGAAATAAAACGTCCAACTCACCTCCATCGGGACTCCTTAGACCACTGCCTGTCCCCAGCCGGCCATGGTTGCACATCGCTCTGGACTTCATCACTGGTCTCCCTCCATCCTCTGGTAAAACTGTTATACTCACCATCATTGACCGTTTCTCTAAGGCTGCCCATTTTGTTGCCCTTACCAAACTTCCCACCGCTCTAGAGACTGCCCAGCTCCTAACCCGGCATGTTTTTTGCCTTCACGGCATTCTTCTGGACATGTTTCTGACCGTGGGCCCCAGTTTACCTCTCAGGTGTGGAAGATGTTTTGTGGCAAGCTGGGGGTCCAGGTCAACCTGTCTTCTGGTTTCCACCTGCAGACTAATGGGCAAACAGAGCGAGCAAACCAGGAGCTGCAGGCCATGCTGCGCTGCGTTGTTTCCTCCAAACAGTCGTCATGGAGTGAGCAGTTGGCGTGGGCCGAATACGCCCATAACTCCAGCACGTCGGCCGCTACAGGCGTCTCTCCCTTCGAAGCATCCCTGGGGTACCAACCCCCACTCCTTTCCATCACAGAGGGAGAGGTGGCCGTGCCTTCCGTCCAACATCACATGAGGCGCTGTCGACGGATCTGGCCGGCGACTCAAGCGGCCTACTGTGTACGAGCGCACAGAATAAGAGACTGGCTGACTGCCGCCGCGTCCCTACTCCGGCTTATCGGGTGGGCCAGCAGGTATGGCTTTCCTCTAGGAACATCACTCTGCGGACCGAGTCCAAGAAGCTGGCTCCCCGGTTCCTTGGACCCTTTTCTGTGCAAGCCGTCCTGAATCCAGTAACTGTCCGGCTGGCCCTCCCGCGGAACATGAAGGTACACAGCGTGTTTCATGTTTCTCAAATTAGGCCGGTCCAGCCCGTTTTCATCCAGAGCTCCGCGACTGAGTCCGTATTTTCCCATTACCTGTGACAGTCTTTAAAGCTACGATGCCTGCCTTGTTCAAAAAGTTTACTGACATAGTAAAGAAGTAGCTAGGGAACTCAGTAAGTATGAGCAGCAATAACTTAGGGACACTTTCTTAAATAAAGAGGATTTCATCATCCGCAGTTCGTGAAAAAAAAAGTGCCACATTAAAAACAAATCAGTAGATCCACAAATTATGGATGCAGACTCTTTTCAGCTATAGAGGTAAAGGTATACTTCATGCACTTATCAGCATACAGTTTAAGGGCTTGCATTAGAGTGCAATGGTGCACAGTTGGGCATCTTTTATGGTTATACCACTGTGAATTTTGCTTTATAAATATGCTCAAGAGTCTATCATATGTTTGACATCCAGCTAAAAATTTGAAAATATATATTTTTAAATCAGTAACTTTGCAAATTCAGAGGAAATGTTTTTTGGACAACAAATGAGTCACGTTTTAAAAACAGTTTGAACAATCTGCGCTGCCAAACAAACATTTATGAAGCGCCGGCTATAACATACATGCTTACGGTGTGAAAGGACTGTGGATGTCTTGGAGCAGAGAACCGTGTTGTATTGTTGCTTTTCTCTTATGCATAAGCAACGCCAGCCTGTCAGAAACGCTCTGTGTGGGTAGAAAATGGTCTGCACCGGCGCTGGTCCTGACACGTAATAGCGAGGGTCTCACGCTCTGAGGAACGCTTCATATAGGACCGGGTGCTTCCAAAACCAATAGATGGGGGGCCGATAAGTCTGGGGGCGATACACCTGCTGGGCATCACCTTGCTGTGCAAGTTTAAAACAATGAGGGTGGGGCACGCAGTTGCTGAGCTCCGGTGTAACTGGCCAAGATAGGCCTAAGGGTCCGCTGTTGCTGGCTACTTCAGAAAATATACGAGACCCTGCGCGACTGGTACATCTGCGGAGCTTTTACCTTCTCGAGGAATTACAAAAAGAGCCGATACCGGCCACTTTAAACAATAGGTTGGGCCCTTGTTCGCATGGTACTCTCAACAACTAAGTGATACATCTATCTTTTGTCTTCCTATGGAATCACAACAATTAAATGTTACCCGCGTTGGGCTTTTGCAATCCTGAACAATTTCAAACAATTAACCGGCTGTTGAAAAGATGGAGCGGGTCTGTGCGACTGGTTTTAGAAGTATCACTGCAGCATTTATTTTCTAAAGGGCTGAATGTTAGTTGCAACCATCTGTTGTGTTAAAAACTACTCTGAAACCATGAACCCCCTTACGGAAGAAATTCCCGTTTGATCCATTTTTAAATAAATAAAATGCTTGCATCACTGCATGCTGTGACATCAGAATCACAAAATGAGTGTGATTAAAACACAATTAGTTTGAAAGAGCGATACTGGCTGCTTTGGGGGAAAAGGTGACATCGTGTGCAACGTGTTTTAGAAGTAGTCCAATAGCGTTAATTTTCTAAAGGGCTGAATGTTATTTGTGACCATTTACTGTGTTAAAAAACTAGCTGGCTCTGTCTCCCTCTTAGTTCAACACTCTGAAATCCCGATTTTTAAATAAAATGATCGCATCAACCCGTGAAAGAAACCCCAGTAGATGCCTAAAAACTAGTTAGATTAAAAACTAGTGGTTTGATTAAATGAAACACTTGTGAACAGGCTGACATTGCCCATTCAGAAGAAATTCTCATTTGTGCCATTTTTAAAATCGCTGCATGCTGAGACATTGTCAGAATCACAAAATTAGTGTGATTAAAACACTGTTACCAACACTTTTGACTAGATGTAAATAAAAAGCATTCCAGCTTTGTTAATGCACACTGTGAAGCAAAACGGCTTCCACCGATTCCACACAAAAACAAAGAATTGCTCTTAAGAACACATATGTCTGCATAACTGAATGTTGAGACACACCAAAGTGATAAAATAGTTTAATTAAAAACCCTATGGTTTGTTTAAATTAAAACCCAGTTAAAAAAACATAAACTCATATAACCTCTCTGACACCCTGTGTGTTTCCACACATGAACTCGCATACCCTGAGCACACCTGAATGCGCATGCGCACACACACGAAACCGGTCAAACAGGTTGTCTAACCGGTTTGGTTGGCCGCCATATTGGACTAGTGCCATCTTATTACTACTTCCATGAAAAGCGCATTTGAATGCCAAAATTTCCATTTGAAGATCATGACATGTTATTTTTCTGTTTTACCTGCAGTTTTTGCCAAATAGACTTTTTCTCTTAATGCCTCAAAACCCACTATTTTGTGATATTTTTATGGACCAAAAGAGATTTAATTAGTTAAGCCTATTATCGTAATTACATTGTAAACAAAGCTATAAAAAAATTAACTCCCAGTCAGTGCAAATATCCATATTATGAGAGTCATGTTGCTTTTAAATAATATCATTCCTATCTTTGTGTCTGTGAAGGTTCTCAGTCATCCAGGTCATCGTAGACAAAGGAGCTTGCAAAGAAAAGCATCTGGACTTCTTTAAGTTACTTGAAGACGTTTCACCTCTCATCCGAGAAGCTTCTTCAGTTCTAAGGTCAAATGGTGGAGAGGTGGACCATTTGACCTTAGAACTGAAGAAGCTTCTCGGATGAGAGGTGAAATGTCTTCAAGTAACTTAAAGAAGTCTAGATGCTTTTCTTTGCAAGCTCCTTTGATTCCTATCTTTGGTTTTCCCTTACTTTGCAGCTTCAGAGGAAAACTGTAGACTGCACGTAAAGCAGATTTATCCATCATCATGTCACCCATTAACTTAGGCTTTTAAATGGGACTTCACTAAAGCTTTTTGAAACTACATGTAATGAGTGAATTCTGGACCTTCTTTGACCATACTTTTATAAATAAACATGTTTTATTTAATAATATTTGAAACTAGCAACTGAGACCACACTCATCAGGAAAATCTTTAACCCTTTAAGACCTACCATAGAACCAAGTCCGCCAGAGCTTATATTATATTTTTACTTGCTGTGGAGCCATTTTTGGGAGCATTTCAAGTTGCTATACATCAATACAACCATTATAGCCCAGATTTTAATAATATGTATTCATTAAGTGCATAGTAATTACATAAATTGCAAAAAAGTGCAATAAACTACAAAAAAATTGAAAATCATTTTTGCTTTTTTAACATATATTTCTAGTTAGAGAAATTTAAGAGGCTTATCCCTCAAAACTGTAAATACAAAAAAGTTGCACAAAATAGTTTCCTACCACAGGAAACTTATTTTGAGTGTCTTCATAGTTTTATTTTTGAAATACACCAATTTTTATACACTGCAGGAAAAACGAAAATAAATATTATACTGCAAATTTGCAAAATGGCAGCATATGCATCAAAATAAACTATTCCAGCAGTGCAATATGAGTCCTAAGCATCCCAGAAACGACACAGAAAGTCATAAAGTCAAAGATAACTTTTAAAAAGACCAGTATAGGCCCTGAGGCCCTGATGGTAAAAAAGACTACATTTCCACGAAAATGACGTCACTTCCGGTTTCGGGCAGGTAATGGCGGAAATGCAAAAGTTCGCGCTGACGTCTATTACAACGTAGGAAGTGTTATGAACAGCTGATCGGATCGGCAAAGCGTGTTTCTGGAATATTATGTTTTTGTTCCTGCAAGCGCTTTTTATGCAGTTTTTGCAAAGCTTTATGTGGAAGGAAACCGTGACCTAGGACAAGCTGATGGCATAAGATGTAAGTACAACTCCTCCGGTTTCATATGCAAAAAAAATTTTTGCGCTAGCTTACGTGGTTGCAGTGCTACCGGGATTTAAAAATAGTTACGCAAAACAGAGCGTGCCCGCTCCGATCGGCTCTAAAGCGTTAATGAGCTCAGAGATCAGGTGAGCATTAGAGTTGTTTAGAGACTTATATAACGCTAAATGTTTCTACTTCCTTAGTCTTTTTCTGTTAGGTCCCAGTAAGAAGACAAACTGCAGAGGACACATGAGGCAGTTCATGGACTAACCCTGGAATTTGATCCTGGTTTCTGAGAGCAGATTAGTTCCACATGAGGCAGAGGACTGAAAACTGATTCTAACATTCTCAGACCTACACTGGGAAAATGTGTTGCTGCTGGTGACAACATTCTCAAGGAGTCACTTGGAAACACTCACCTGCCCTGTTGCCCTCCATCTTTCCAGGAACAGCTTGTTCTGAGGCCAAACAGGGGACTTCTGGGTAATTCCCGGAAGTAATTTCTATTGAAATCTCTTGCTTATTGTCTCACTAGTTGCAATGCTAACACTAGAATTGATTGTCTCAGAGCTCTTTAAAAACTGATAATGTGATCACATAAAAACTCTGATTAAACATGTTTTCACTGTAAAAGGATTTCTGGAGTGTTTCATCTTTTCCACTGAGTGTAGTGTCCAGGAGGCAAAACTGCACATCTGTTATTATTCAGTTAAGAGCATTATTGGGTGAAGAGTCTCTGTGGTTGCTTTAAAACTCATTCGCTCCACTTGATTTTGACTTCTTGACTCACAGAAAAACATTCAAGTGCGCATAGATGTCCACCAGAAAACAAGACTAAAACTGTTAGTTAAAAGTTAGTGAGTGTGTCTCAGTTATGGCAACATCAACCTGAGCCCCAACACCCCCGGTAGCAGGGGGGGCGGGGGGCGGGGGGCTGTTCCGTTTCATTAGCTGTGACACGAGGTCCGTTGTGCCAATATGTGCATATATGGTATCCACAGAAACCTTCAACTAAACCTCCAGCTAGAAGTACATATAACCCATTAATACAAAAAATCAAGCAATTAAAAGAGCAGTTATATCATTTTGCAAAATTTACAAAATACAAACAACACACCACATCTTCATTCGACTTAAGTTAACAAGGAAACGGCATCTCCCACAATGCCTCAGAGCCATTTTCTGTTGAAAATCTAAATTTTGGGCCCAGTTACAGATATTTGATTGGACAAGAACGAGCGGCATAACTAGCGTCGCATGTATTTTTCACCTTGCAACTTCCAATTAGTGGAACATAATATTTACACCTCTGATGAAGTCTCACAAATGTTAGCTTCAATTTGATACCAAGATTGCTTACACACAGTTTGTAATTGCAGAGAAATACTGTGTTTTATATTGTATATAATATTACATATACAGTGGGATGCAAAGGTTTGGGCAACTTTGTTAATAGTGATTATTTTCCTGTATAAATCATTGGTTTTTACAATATAAAATGTCAGTTAAATATATCATATAGGAGACACACACAGTGATATTTGAAATGAAGTTTATTTGATTTACAGAAAGTGTGTAATAATTGTTTAAACAAAATCAGGCAGGTGCATAAATTTGGGCTCTGTTGTCATTTTATTGATTCCAAAACCTTTAGAGAAGCCAAGCCAAGAAATTGGCTTGGTAAGCTCAGTGACCCCTGACCTACATACACAGGTGAATCCAATAATGAGAAAGAGTATTTAACCTCCTAGGACCTGGCGCCCACATATGTGGACATCACATTTTGGGTTATTTAGACCAAAATACTCAATTTTGCTCTACATGGGCCTGATGTCCACTCATGAGGACATTATACTGGTACTGTTCTATCAAATTTTAAACAAATATCCTCATATGTGGCTCTTATTTTTCTTAGAAACAAAAAAAGGTAAAAAAAAAAAAAAAATCTGGTAATTCTTTGTTTTTACATTCATTGGGTCCCAATCAGCCCAAATATCAAAGAGAAATTAAAAATGCATGCCGTGGAAGAGTTCGGGTCTTAGGAGGTTAAGGGGGTCAATTGTAAGTTTCCCTCCTCTTTTAATTTCCTCTGAAGAGTAGCAACATGGGGTCTCAAAACAACTCTCAAATGACCTGAAGACAAAGATTGTTCACCATCATGGTTTAGGGGAAGGATACAGAAAGCTGTCTCAGAGATTTAAGCTGTTTCCACAGTTAGGAATATATTGAGAAAATGGAAGACCACAGGCTCAGTTCAAGTTAAGGCTTGAAGTGGCAGACCAAGAAAAATCTCGGCTAAACAGAGGCGACGAATGGTGAGAACAGTCAGAGTCAACCCACAGACCAGCACCAAAGACCTACAACATCATCTTGCAGCAAATGGAGTCACTGTGCATCGTTCAACCATTCAGCGCACTTTACACAAGGAGATGCTGTATGTGAGAGTGATGCAGAGAAAGCCTTTTCTCCGCCCACAGCACAGACAGAGCCACCTGAGGTATGCTAAAGCACATTTGGACAAGCCAGCTTCATTCTGGATTAAGGTGCTGTGGACTGATGAAACTAAAATTGAGTTATTTGGGCATAACAAGAGGCGTTATGCATGGAGGAAAAAGAACACAGCATTCCAAAAAAACGCCTGCTACCTACAGTAAAATATGGTGGTGGTTCCATCATGCTGTGGGGCTGTGTGGGCAGTACAGTGACTGGGAATCTTGTCAAAGTTGAGGGAAACATGGATTCCACTCAGTATCAACAGATTCTGGAGACCAATGTCCAGGAATCAGTGACAAAGCTGAAGCTGCGCTGGGGATGAGACAACGGACATCCATGAATACATCACAAAGATGGCCCCAACTGACAGTGTGCTCAGTGAATACCTCAGGCAGCAGAAACCCAAGAAAGAGGAGGAAGGCGAGGAACCATCATGGGAGGACAGGCCACTGCACTGTGGTACCACCGGCAGATAGCTGGCTGACATCCAGAAATCCTACCAGGCTGTGTAAAGATGCCCCTTAGACAATCCAGCACATAACAGCAGGGTGCAAGATGCTAGCAGGCAGAGCATACATGGAACGCCATAACCAAGTGGCCGGCATAGTACACAGGAACATCTATGCCTAGCATAACCTAGAAGTCCCGAGGTCAAAATGGGAGACGCCCCCAAGGGTGATGGAGAATGACCGAGCTAAGATCCTGTGGGACTTCCAGATACAGATGGACAAAACGATGGTGGCTAACCAACCGGACATAGTGGTGGTAGACAAACAGAAGAAGATGGTCGTAGTGATCGATGTAGCGGTTCCGAATGACAGCAACATCAGAAAGAAGGAACACGAGAAGCTCGAGAAATACCAAGGGCTCAGAGAAGAGCTCGAGAAGATGTGGAGGGTGAAGGTGACCGTGGTCCCAGTGGTAATCAGAGCACTAGGTGCGGTGACTCCCAAACTAGACAAGTGGCTCCAGCAGATCCCAGGAACAACATCGGAGATCTCTGTCCAGAAGAGCGCAGTCCTGGGAACAGCTAAGATACTGCGCAGGACCCTCAAGCTCCCAGGCCTCTGGTAGAGGACCCGAGCTTGATGGATAAACCGCCCGCAGGGGTGATTGGGGATTTAAAATAAATAAATAAATAAATAAATATATATATATATCTTTTGTGGGCATTTTCACTTTCCAGCTTTAGCTTTTGTTAGGGAGTTTTTATTGTTTTATTTGATTATGCTTCAAATGTTATGTTATACATATTTCACCAGACACAGTTTTCTGTAGAAACAGGAAGCTGACCCTGTGACACTGACATTTACCGCAAGAGACCAGTACAGAAATACATATCCGCAGAAGTTGACTTGCATTATATTATTCTTAGAAATTGACTTGCAACACACATACTTTGTGACACACACACACACACACACACAGCTTACACACAGACAGCATCAGGACCTGCGTAACAGGAAATGTGATTATATTTGCATATTGACGATGTAACCTATAAAAATAAACGAATGCTGCAGTACGGTGTGTCTCTCTGTCTGAGATTCACCCGTGCCGCACGTTATCAGTATCAAGTGTCTCGGTGTTGTTTATTCACCTGACCGTTTGTTAACTGTAAATCTCTGACAGCTTTCCAATTGATAACCGTATAAATAGGTGCAGATGCTGATTGGAAATTCCTGTTTTCATCTGAGAAATGCAAGGTTGCTGTGGAGCTTCCTGTATGTATGTAATCCACCTCAATGAGAGACCATCAAGCTTTAATTTTGGACCTTCAGTTTGCACACATTTGACTTAGTTTGCAAATGTTTGACTCAGTTTCTCATCACTTCTCTGCAGTTGCTAATAATAATGTTTTATCTCACACATTTAGGACAAAATTCACTAACACTGTGCAAATCTGTGTTCTATAAGCTCTGTCAATACCACTTAACTTAAGAGGCACAGTGCAAATGTTTTCAGGGCACTTCTTGTGTCTGACCTTGCTGCATATGTATTTGTATAAGTTTCCCTTTGAGAGTGCAATCTTTTGGGAGGAGAATATTCCACACACATCTCTACTGAAGTACTGAATGTTTCCCTCCTGCACCTGCCTGCAGATCATCCTGCTGTCCTGTCTGGCAGTCTTCTGAGTCTGTCCTCTGTGAGTCATTCATCTTTTCAACATTGTTTTCCCTTGGAAACATCCACCATGTACCATCACTGTTTCTGTGTTGCCTCCTTCCATATGGGAAGGTATTCGTCAGCAGGGGTCAAACTGTTAATTGTTTTCTCAGTGCTTCAGTTTGGCCCTGAATGGTGCTCTATGTTTGGATACTGTGATTAATGTTCCTCAGGACATTTGTCCGTTTTGCAGAATCAAGACCAAAGTCTGAGTTTCCAAATTAATATTCCTTCCTTTTAAATGTTACCAGTCCCTGACCTGAATCATCCTCACTCCAAATAGTGTTTTTATTAGAATGATAATATATCCTGTTGCCAAATTAAGTGGTTTAAGGCCGCACAAACATGCACACACCCACCAACAGAGTAGCTTTTGTACTTGTTAGTCTTGACTCCACTCTTTATGTATTCGAAACACAATTTGGATTTGAGTTGCTTTGGGACTTGACACTTTAGCAGTCCTTTTTGACAGATCTTATCTGACTTTTCCTTTGACGTACAAGATTGTTTTACATGGCTTTGACTCTGAATCAAGTCATGAATCGGAGGACTTTCGGCTTAAAGAGGACCAGCTTGTCTAGATTTAGTTTTTTATCTGCCTTGATTTGATACTTAGCACTTGATGTGCAGTTGCTGGTCTTGAATTGCTAGACTTGCAACTTTGGCATGATAACTTCTGACTCAACTGATTTGGGACTTGAAATTAAATTAAGTGATGAGTGAAAGGCAGAATTGTGGAACTGAGTTATGCAATTCAATGTTAATAAGACCTTGATATATGAATCTAAGAACGTTAAGTCTAACTTGAGACTTGAAATTTTTATGGATTCATTTTATTTAGTCAATAAACTGTTGAACTGGCTCTGTGTTTAATCTCCAATGTTCATGTTGAAAGCTGTAGCAGAAGTTGGACCATCTTTGAATTTTGTTGTCCTCTGGAACTCCCCCAGACTTTCTGATCTGGACTCCAAATGTTTCCCTCTTTGTTTCCTTGCTTTTCTCTTTGATGTCTTCCTCCCTTGAGTTTTTCTGACAGATGACTTACGATGCAGAGGAATTCCTACCCTCTCATCCCTCTTTTTTTGCAGCCTGGGATTCCCTTGTTTTAGGAAAATAAGACTAGGCTGGGCTGAGCGTGGAGGATGATGGAAGGATGATGGGAGGTGGATGATGGGAGGATGGGGGAGATGATGATGAAGACAAGGCCTGTTAAAATCAGGGAAACCCTGGATACAGCTGCAGCAAGAGACTTGGGGACTTAAGACCTCAGCTGCAGGTGAGGAGTTCCACTGCTTAATATCTTATGCAGTTATTGGGAAGTACACAAGATCTTCTATCTTGGGGTTGTGGTTTGTTGATCAAAAATAAACATTATGATTGGCATGCATAAAATAAACTATTTCTATTATTACAAAAAAATCCTACAAATCATAGTATTTTTGGTTACTTCCCAGCAACACTGAGGACTTAAACCTCAAAGGGTTAAACCAAATCTTGAAGATTTTCCCCAAAGCCTTTTTATCAGACATATTTTTCTGACAAACATTGATTCTAAAAGTTTACCAAAACACATACTGGGAACTCCCTCTCTAGCTGCTGACGTACAGTGGCCAATATGTGGGGGCTTCTGGTGTAGCCAGTGGATTTCATGATGGAAAACAAATAACCATTTGAAGACTTCTAATGTGAGGTGGTCATTGTTTATGATCCAGATGAATTAATTTTAAAAAGCTGAAAAATAAGTTAATTGTTGTCAGATGGTAGCTGGCAGTTTTAAGACTGCCCTTCAGCTAATACAGTCCCTGTTTGGCCCTCTTCACTGACTGTGCTGCTCAAATGTGGTTTGTCAATAGAAGTCAGGATATCAACAGAAACCTACAAGTTTACAATACCAGAATGACTACATTGGCTATAAGAAATCATAGCAAAATAGATCGTATATATAATGTCAACCATTATATACCACTTACATCTGTTATGGAAACCTGATTTAACTCAGACAAACTGAGAGTATGCAAATTAATTCACTCCTAAAAGTCCAATAATAAAGGAGTCATCCTCCTTGAACTTTACTTTAAAATTAAATTTTCTAATGCTTTGTATTGTTTTTATTACTCTTTATATTTATATTTGTATTATCTGATGAAATTTGGTAGTAGCTTTAAGAGACCTGAAAGAGGAGTTTGAACATTATTGTTATGACTCATTTTGCGTCTTCTGAGCCATAAAAGGCTCAGATGATTATCTGTGCGTATTCTTGCTTGAATGAAGCATAAAATCAACCTTGAGATCCTCTGTCTGCAGGCAGACTGATTTCATATGCTGGCTGCTGGTGAGTCAGAGATCAACTCTCTGTTTTATACTAGTCTTAAGCAAAAGGTGACATCTTTTATCTACAACATTAAAATGAATTTACATTTTGAATGTTATTGTATGTCCTTCAGGCCTTCAAGAGCTGTAAACAAGCAACAGTATCTTATTGTAAGCATGCAAGAAAAAGAATGTAAAAGAATGTAAATTATATTCTCAATCTTGAAGTGCAGACCTGAAAGACAGCAGTGTAGATGTGAATATTCATTCAGATAATTTTCAGTGCTCAAACAGATGAATTTGGTTTAAATTGATCAGTACCACAAAGCTGACAGACGCTAAATGTAAACCAGAAGAAGACAGCAGGAAAACGGAGACGTATCAGCTCATCAACGCACACATGGAGCCATTCAAAATAAAGAAGAAGAAGAAGAAGCTGTTATGTCACACATGGCTGAAGGTGAAGCCAGAATACCACAGAGAGATGAAAGGATTTATGTCACATTGGCTCAGTTTGAGTTTTTATGCCGCAGAAATAAAGACAGACTTCAACAGGTTGGAAAATAAAACCATTTTCAAGTATGTGCTCACATACTGCTTAAATTTATGTTCACAAGAAGTCAGATCAGTGGGAGAAATCAGCTGAAAATGTTTGATAACATCGCAATCCCAAATCCTGTGACCCATTTTACCCACTGAGAAGCCTTTTTGCCGCTTGGTCTACTCCAAATTATGAACGTTCTGCTCAACTTTCACCTCAAATATAAACAATTTGACCTCAAGATTATCTGGAATTATCATTGTGCCTTGGAATTGTGCTTACTTCTGGTGCTGTTATCATGGAGGTTTAGAAGGGAGACTAGAGGACAAATGGATTGGGAGTAAGTCCATGTGTTGAAAGAACCTGTGGAGATGTTGGTCCATGAACTGCAGAACCGGTATCCATCAAACTCAGTTACACCATCCAGGAAATACCGGGTCCAGGAATAGTCGTACTTGAATCCAGAGGGAGAGTCCTTGTCGTGCCTGGACCGATTTCTGCCTCTGTGGTGTTTGATTTTTTTTCTCAGAATTCTTTAGAAATTCTTGATGTAATGTTCCCGGCAGCCTTGATAGTCAGTGAGCGTGACCCTAATCATTACAGGCAAATGCAGTGTATTTAAAATGCCTTTGTTCAACATAAAATACACAGAAACTTCTTGACCCAATGTGTGTGTGTGTGTGTGTGTGTGTGTGTGTGTGTGTGTGTGTGTATATATATATATATAATGTTCTTCCTCTACAGCCCCCCCCCCAATTTTTGCACATGTCGAGGAGTGTGTCAGGCTACATTTCACTGTGTGTTATACTTGTATAACTATGCATGTGACAAATAAAGAACCTTGAACCCCTGAAACACTCAGCCTTTGAATCCTGAACTGTTATAAACAGCTTCTCCTGGGAAACAAAAGCAAGAATCGGTCAGCATTACAAATCTCACTCACTGGTACAGTTAAAAACAATATTACAGGATAAATTAGACAACATGCTAATGGGAAAACACTAAAGATTCGAGTAAGTTCAGTGTAGAAACTAACATGAGCAATAAAAAATAATGTAGGGTGTTGTTAAAATAAACTAAGCTTGGGACTGGGTAAGTTGGTGGGGGACTAAGAATGGGATAACAGTAGGCAGTGCAAAAACTAAGGTAAGTAAGATAAGCATAAAGCACGTTGAAGCTAAAATGCCTGACTGTGTGGTGTCAGGGACCTCTAATGGGCTTCTGGAAGGCTAAACTGGGTGCAAGTAGTAATAAAAGATAATAAAAACGAGTGAAAATGAATCAAGCACAATGTAAGATTTTGTGGCCATTTCTTTATGGTTTATATGTTTTTTAGCTTCTTTTAACTTCTCAGTGTCATCTCAAGAGGAATCTGAAGGAAGTTTGTTCTTGCCACTGAAAATAAATTTCCATCTGTAGTTAATTTGAGGTTGTTATCTCAAAATTTAGAGTTAGGCATCTCAAGTTTCCACTTTTTGAAAATTGAGAAAAAAATCTGAAACTTTGACTCATTAAATCAAAGTTTGGGGATAAGAACCTGAGGCAAATTGCTTTTTTCTTTTCTTTTTTTTTGTTGGTGGTGGTGGTAGGGGGGGTATTGAATGGGTGCCCTTTTGGGCTGTCTTGTCCTGTGTTTCCAGGGGTCTCCCAGGGGGATTTGCAGTATTGCAGGAGGCTATTGCAGTTTATTTTTAACTACTTTTCCTCAGCAATGTGCAGTGTGTTATTTGTGTGTTTGTTATGTGTCATAGCTGAGTTGTTCCTGTATGTTTCACCCTCTGCTCTCATGGTGATTTTCCTCTTGAGTTTGAAACAAAAGCCTGAAACTGAACCAACCACTTCGTCCAAAAGACATCACTTAATCAGCGCTGGCCCCTGGATCTCCCACCAGGGTCTGTTCCAAACCGGCCCCGTCCAGGAACCTGATTACTCAAACAGACATGAAGCAGCACCAAAAAACCAAAAAGAAAGATGATTGTTTAAGCAGTGAGCGAGGCTCGGTGTGGCTTTCAGCGGGCTGAAATTCCCTGCAGGATGATCTTAATCGAAGGTTTTGGATACGCAGGAGCTCTGTGTGGAGCTTTCAGTCATGCCCAAAACAGCTGTGCTCTGGTCTGTATGCTTGTAATTAGACTTTCAGGGGAGTTACGTGGAGTGTTTGTGTCGCTCTGACAAGATGCCTCCATACAGCTCTTGCTTGTAAACTGGTAGATCAGACGACATGAGGGCAGTAAACATATAAGCTTGAGGATGCAGTCCCTGAGCTTATTTTGCAACGTTATATATCAACCTGCAGCCAACAGCAAGCTGCATGGCACACAGAGCTCTTTATAGCTCTGAGAATTAGTTCAAAAAAGCTCTTTTAAAATATAATTGGCTTCCTGGGGGCCTCTGTGCCATGTGAGGCCTCACGTGAGCCCGCTGTACCAACATTTTAATGCAGAGTTAAATTGCTGCAGCAGCCTGGCTCTGCTCGATATGGTTCTCATTCAGCAGAGGAAAATCCCTGCGAGCACAGCAGTTATGCAACAGTCTGGCGTCCAATAAGCAGCCTGAAGATGACACGCTGACAGCTGATGGGCAGAGGGTTTACACATCACTCATGGCTGCTTCAGAGGAAAGAGTCACCTGGGTTCAAAAATCTGACCAGATATGAGTGTCCAGCTGCAAACCTTAAAGGAGTAAGTGTAGTGCAGTAAAAGTATGAAAAGAACAAAAATCACTTCGAAGAGGCAATATGAATTAAATCTTACATCATGTAGCGAGCGAAAGCCACCGAGTAACCGCTAAGGGCCTCTTTACTACTTGTGCAAACTTTCAGGCCCAAAGCTCTCACAGGAACGAGCCCAGAATAAACAGGACAAGAGGGTCAATATCAGTCAGATATGTTAAAATTTATTATTTTAAAAGAACACAAAGGGTTTGCAAAAGGCCTAAAACATCAAAATGGTAAAAAGGTCACTAACGACCACAAGATAGTGTTATTGGTGCAACATGCCAGCAATGCAACTATCACCTGAGGGCTTGCTCTCCCTTGGCGGTCCCAGATGCTCGTTGCTTTAAAAGAAACAAATCCACCCCAAATAAATACGAGCCCAACAGAACACTTATCGCATGCACTAAGTGCTAGTTCAGGCAATAATCGGTGGCACTAAAAATCACTCTTAATAAAAACTTATTCACTGCAAATCCACACAGAGCACCTCTAAAGATCCTAATTCCCCTAAGGTAAGAGCCCCACTCAGGGATTGCACATTGCCCGACTAATATTGCACCAGCCCAGTAGACATAAAAACAAACCCGGCATAAAAAAAAAAAACAGTTTTAAAAGGTGACCCTACCAAAACCAAAAACACAACAACAAGGAGAAGGAGGGAAAAAAAAAAAAAAAACAGCGACAAATTCACATGTGCAGCCTGCCCTGCAGGAGGCAATACAATATAAATTAGATTATAGTGCATCAATATACTTTTTTTAATGTCAAATATATTAAGTTAACATACCTCCAGCAGACAACTGTGTTTGCTGCACACCTGGCTTATCTTGGCTTATCTTGTGAAAATCACTACTAAAACATAAAATACAATAAACATCAAATACATTTCAACAAATTAAAAAAAAAAAAAAAAAAAAACACTAAAAGAAAAACAGCCTGTACCTCGAACCTCTGCTGTAGAGGTTTACAACAACTGTTTGTGTAGCAGACAATTAAAACTTCTCAGGCTCTTCACCTACTCACACAACCATTGTTCACAGCCGCTCGTCAGTGGAAATGAAGAGCACCTGCTGCTACTTCCTCTTTTATACCCTCCATTGGGTCCCCTGGGTCCTAAAGACTTCCCCATTACAATTGCCCCCGTTTTAAAAGGTCACCGTCCCGGTGACCACTTACTGCCAGGGCCTAAATAAATTTTGGGGCAAATCATTATGGACAAGAGAGCTCTGTGAATCGCTAGTGAGAACAGCAGTAGTCTGATTTACTGACCGTGGGAGATTAAAGGGGTTAGAATGCTTTCCTGCTGTACTTCTTTTAGGCCGCCCCTGAACTCTTCCCGAGTCCTGCTCTAAAACATTCTCCCTATTATCAATCCCACTTTCCTCTGGCTGTTCTGGAACTATGGATACAGGGTTCAAGTTGCTCGAGCCTATGCTACTAGTTTCACTAACAAGCTCGGGAACACATACCGAGGGTGGCTGATCTTTGGGTGGGTTTGGAACAAGGGCGAGTACAACTCCACCAGCCTCACTGTCATCATCTGGTGTATCTGATGTTGACTGCCGGGGTGACTCAACTACCAGCCCTGGGTCAGAGAGAGGATATTCGTCTGGAGCAGGTGCTACAATACCTGAGGGTATTACTCTCAACTCGGCCCGATTTAAGTTCTTGTCTGGACCTGAACGATCTCTAGGGCGTATTTTGTAAACCCTGCCTTCTTTGTCCATACTCTGCACAACAACATACACCATAGGATCCCAGGCATCGTGGATCTTATGGCGGCCTAAAGGATGACTTTTCCGATAAACCAGAGTACCTGGGGAGAGAAGGGGAGTAACTGTGGGCTGAAAATGTTTATTTCTCCTCTCTGCAGCTTGTTGGAGTTGTTCTTTCGCATGCACATAAACTGAACTTAGACGTTGTTTATGCTCCTCTACCCACTCCTGCGCAGATCTAGACATTGGTTCCGACTGGGAAGCCCCCAGTAAGAAGTCAACGGGCAACTGGGGCTTCTGACCAAACATAAGCTCATAAGGTGAAAAACCGGTGGACTGATGTTCTGTGGTATTGTAAGCATACAATACCTGTGGCAAGTATTGCGGCCACTTTCTTTTCTTATCAGGAGGGAGCGTACGCAACAGATCATGGAGTGTTCTGTTAAATCTCTCGCATTGTCCATTGCCCTCAGGATGATATGGTGTGGTCCTGCTTTTGTCTATGCCGTACAGGTGACACAGACGTTTCAGCAAGTCTCCCTCAAAGCTCTTTCCCTGATCACTATGGATACGCTTAGGGACCCCATAGATATAAAACCATTTTTCAGTTAATACCCGTGCCACTGTACTTGCCCGTTGATCTACTGTAGGGTATGCTTGAGAGAACTTTGAAAACACGTCAGTGACCACAAGTACATTCTCACGCCCATCACTAGACTTGTCCAAAACACTGAAATCAATGGCAATGACTTCCAGGGGTTTAGAAGCCACCAAACCCCCCCTGAATGTGCGAACTTTTGGTTTTACAGCCTTTGCCAAGACACAACGATCGCACTCCTGACAATATTTCTCAATGTCACGTGCCATAAAGGGCCAAAAACACCTTTCTCTCACCAGGCTGGTAGTGCGTCCAATGCCTTGATGCCCATGATCATCATGTAAACTTCTCAGGACCTCTGTTTGCAAGCACTGGGGTAGCAACAGTTGAAACAAAACTTGGCCATTACCAGGTGTCTGAACTTGACGATACAAGACACCTTCCTTCAACTTGATTCTGGGCCACTGTTGCACCAACTTTTTCACTCCCTTACTTACATTACCCATTTCCTGCTTGGTAGGCAGCCTCCCTCTTTCCCAATACTGTGAAAAAGGGCCAATTACCGGGTCAGCAGCTTGAAGGGATATTAGATCAGCTTTAGGTCGGGATGGAAATGCACCTATGGCTCTACACGTAGCGGCAACAGCATTTCCCAGTTGACCTACATCTGTCTGATCTTGCACTTCCTGTGGAACCTTCAACCCTGGAAGCAGGCCAGATGGACTCTGTGGATGCAGTTGCCGTGACAATGCATCAGCGTTGCGATTGCTGGGACCTGGCCTATATTTAATCTCAAAGTTGAACACAGCTAGTTCTGAGGCCCATCGCTGCTCTACGGCTCCCAATTTAGCAGTTTGCAAATAGCTAAGGGGATTGTTATCTGTGAACACGACAAACTTATTTCCCAACAAATATTCACGGAATTTTTGAGTGACAGCCCATTTTAGTGCCAAGAATTCCAACTTTCTAGAGCTATAATTGGACATATTCCTTTCACTAGGTCGCAGGCCCCGGCTAGCAAAAGCAACTGGCCGCCTCTTTCCTTCTTGCTCCTGAGATAAAACTGCCCCTAACCCTGCCTGACTAGCATCTATCTCAAGGACAAAAGGTTTAGCAAAATCTGCATATGCCAATACTGGGGCACTAACCAGCAGCCTTTTTAGTGTTTGGAATGCATTCTCACATTCCTCACTCCAAAGGTGACACATTGCCCCACTGGCACCACTTCTACGTTTCTTCTTGGTACCTCCCAGCTCGCCCACCAGCCGGTGGAGCGGGGCAGCATACTTGGCAAAACCTTCAACAAAACGCCGATAATATGAGGCAAATCCCAAAAATGACTGTAGCTCTGTACAAGTAGTCGGTCGTGCCCACTCAGCCACTGCACTAATCTTAGAAGGTTCGGTCGCCACCCCAGAAGCCGATATCACATGCCCGAGGTATTGAACCTCTGGCTGGAAAAAGTGACACTTCTCCAGCTTCAACTTTAGATTGTGTTCTTTGAGCCGCGTTAAGACCAAGTCAAGACGCTCCAGATGCTGCTCAAAGGAGGATGAAAACACAACAATATCATCCAGGTACAATAAAAGGGACTGGAAACTTTGATCCCCAAAAATCCGCTCCATTAGCCTCTGAAAGGTGCTAGGGGCATTACAAAGCCCAAATGGCATTCGATTGAATTCGAACAGACCAAAAGGGGTACAGAAAGCAGTCTTGGCTTTGTCCTTCTCGGCCACTGGTACTTGATTATACCCACTTGCAAGGTCCAATGTAGAGAACCACTGTGCTCCCGTCAGGGCATCTAATGACTCCTCAATACGGGGTAATGGATAAGCATCTTTCCGTGTCTTGGCATTAAGCAAACGGTAATCAACACACAGCCTAATCTCTCCATTTTTCTTGAAAACCACCACAATTGGGGAAGAATAAGGGCTACTGCTTAGACGCACTACCCCCCGATCCAACAAATCTTTAATATGGGCTTTCACTTGTTCATACTGAGAGGGTGGGAGCCTGCGATACCGCTGTCGCACTGGGGCATCATCCATTAAAGGGATCTCATGTTCCACCAATGTGGTACATCCTAAATCTCCCTCCCCATAGCTGAAAACTGAACAATACTTCTGCAAAAGTGACACTCCTTGTTGTGACTGTTCATTGGACAAGTTAGGCCATGAGAGCTCGGAAAAATCAAGGTGCGGATGCGCCTGTACAGTCACTTCGTGCATCGTTATCTGCAACGTGGGATCATCAGACTCTGCAGTAATGACAGAGTCCCCAGATGATGGAGGGTCAACCAGATGCAATTCACCTAGTTGTGTACAGGGCGGTAACCAAACATCCTCAATTCCCACATTAACCACCGGAATGTCAACAACACCCTGTTCAACAGAAAGGAGGGCCGGAGAAACCAAGATGCCCCCTGGCAGGGGATTACCTGTCGCTATGGGCTCCAGGAGCACTGATGGAAGGTTAATGTTAGCAGCAGAGGGGCAGCTAGTACGTATCCATTTCAACGAACCAGCAGGGACACAAACAGCTCGACCGTGGACTTTTGCTTTACCTAAATACCCGGATGTATTCAAAGCCTCAATGCGCTGACACTTGTGAAGTGTCTCTCTCCACGTCTTACTGGCATTTTCAAGGGCAGGAGATTCAAACAGACGAGGGCCAAACTGCTCAAAGAGTAGGTGGTAACAACGGCTAATGATATTCATCCCCAAGAGGCCAGGCACACTCTGTGGCTGCTGAACGCTCCCATCTAGAGGGTCCTCCACCACCAACACGCCCATTTTTGTCAGGGTGCCACCAAAAACAGTCACATCAAGCTCCATGTAGCCTATATAGGGGATTTTCAACCCATTAGCTGCCCTGAGGCGTAACCATTGGCATTTCTTTAAGTGCCCCACCCCCTGCGACCTGAAGTGCTTCTCAAAGAAACTCTCTCGAATAGTGGTGACCATGGACCCAGTATCCAAAAGACAGGGAACTATAACACCCCCCATTTCTATTTCCACCACTGGACAATTCCCAATTAGTCGAGAGGGATCTTCCATAACAACTTCAGCTGAGCCTATAAACCCTGTTCCTGATGCCTGGCTCTCTGCACCAGAGGGACCTAGTTTCCCGATGGCTGAGACTCAGGGCCTTGTTCCACAACCTGACTTTGTACATGTGCATCAGCATGAGACCCACCACTATTCTTTATAGCTGGATGTTTTATCCTACAGAACCTGGCAATATGACCAGCCCTACCACACCGATGGCAAATTGGCTTTC
Organism: Copadichromis virginalis; assembly: GCF_057382275.1. NCBI lineage: Eukaryota > Metazoa > Chordata > Actinopteri > Cichliformes > Cichlidae > Copadichromis > Copadichromis virginalis. Next base: position 18,662,258 of record NC_140639.1, on the reverse strand, counting down.
CATCTGCCTGGAAACGAAAAGGCCTAGTTGTGGGAGGGGTCAGGGGTAGTTCAGTCTGAGACGGCTGTGAAAATTGGACAGACATTTGCTTCATGAGCGTATCCAATTGAACCTGTTGTTTACGAAGGCACTCTTTTATCTGTAGAATGTCATCATTAGGCCCAAGGGTGACTGCATGCATCTCTGCATTAACTCCCTCTACTACCTGACAGTTCGTATCACAAGAATAGGCTCGGGACCTAGTTTTCCCTCCCTGCCTACCTACATCAGCCCACTTAAGGGCGATACTGCGTAGGGCAAGAAAGGACATGTCTGGTGTTTGAAGGACCCGCTGTTTCAGCTCTCTGCGCAGCATATCATCATGGACATGTTCAGTAAACTGGTCCCTTAGCAATATATCAGAATTTGGAATACCACCTGGTGTCTTACAGATTACAGTGTCCATTAAAGATTTAAGGGCATGAGAGTAATCTCGCAGAGATTCCCCTTCTCGCTGGGTGCGCTGGAAGAACTGTAGCTGGGCAGCTACATATGACTGAGTGCAGCTATAGTGCTCGACCAAAATATCAAAGATCTTGTCAGGAGTGTCTCTGCTGATACTCGAATGAAAACAGACCTCAGATTTAGCACTGCCATCAAGATGGTCCATCACAAACATCACTTGTGCTGCTCTTGACATAGGACGAATCTCCAGGCATCTACGTACTTCTTCAACCCACTGGTCAACAGTTAACAAGTCCACTGACAATTTACCAGTAAACCTTGGGCATTTACGCTCCCGAGGTGCATAAACGTAACACACATTTGTAGCTTCATTTATTGGGTTCATATTTGATGGCACAGTAGATGGACCTGGCACTGAATCTGGCACTAGACCAGTCACAGGAGAACGTTCCTGTAATTGGTCTCTCAACTGTTCATTTGCTGCTTTTAGCTGTTGCAGCTGCTCCAAGAGGGCCTGTACGTCGTCCATAGGGTCGGCGAAGGAGGTTTATTATCCCCGCAGCAGCCCAACCGTTGGCTTCCGCTCCGTAGAAGATGTCACTGTTTTTCCTCCTCTCCTCTAACACTCTTACTAAAATAAACAGGGCCACACTAAAATAAAAACCAAACACCGTAACTGATATGACCTGGATCCTGTCGACAACGCCAATTAATGTAGCGAGCGAAAGCCACCGAGTAACCGCTAAGGGCCTCTATACTACTTGTGCAAACTTTCAGGCCCAAAGCTCTCACAGGAACGAGCCCAGAATAAACAGGACAAGAGGGTCAATATCAGTCAGATATGTTAAAATTTATTATTTTAAAAGAACACAAAGGGTTTGCAAAAGGCCTAAAACATCAAAATGGTAAAAAGGTCACTAACGACCACAAGATAGTGTTATTGGTGCAACCTGCCAGCAATGCAACTATCACCTGAGGGCTTGCTCTCCCTTGGCGGTCCCAGATGCTCGTTGCTTTAAAAGAAACAAATCCACCCCAAATAAATACGAGCCCAACAGAACACTTATCGCATGCACTAAGTGCTAGTTCAGGCAATAATCGGTGGCACTAAAAATCACTCTTAATAAAAACTTATTCACTGCAAATCCACACAGAGCACCTCTAAAGATCCTAATTCCCCTAAGGTAAGAGCCCCACTCAGGGATTGCACATTGCCCGACTAATATTGCACCAGCCCAGTAGACATAAAAACAAACCCGGCATAAAAAAAAAACAGTTTTAAAAGGTGACCCTACCAAAACCAAAAACACAACAACAAGGAGAAGGAGGGAAAAAAAAAAAACAGCGACAAATTCACATGTGCAGCCTGCCCTGCAGGAGGCAATACAATATAAATTAGATTATAGTGCATCAATATACTTTTTTTAATGTCAAATATATTAAGTTAACATACCTCCAGCAGACAACTGTGTTTGCTGCACACCTGGCTTATCTTGGCTTATCTTGTGAAAATCACTACTAAAACATAAAATACAATAAACATCAAATACATTTCAACAAATTAAAAAAAAAAAAAAAAAAAAAACACTAAAAGAAAAACAGCCTGTACCTCGAACCTCTGCTGTAGAGGTTTACAACAACTGTTTGTGTAGCAGACAATTAAAACTTCTCAGGCTCTTCACCTACTCACACAACCATTGTTCACAGCCGCTCGTCAGTGGAAATGAAGAGCACCTGCTGCTACTTCCTCTTTTATACCCTCCATTGGGTCCCCTGGGTCCTAAAGACTTCCCCATTACAATCATATGATATCTGATACAAGGTTGATATATAACAGTCTTGATTTCTGTGTCAGCTGGTAAGTGGAAAAAATGACCTAGTAATACCAAACATGTTGGGGGATCTCCACCTGTTTGCGGTTTCCTCTCAGCATGTTTGGAACGTGATAATCTTTTAAAATGGAGTCAGCAGGACATTGTATCCTTCCTGCTGTGACAAACTCATGTTATTATTGTGTTTCTGGTGCATGTCAGCTTCAGGCATTCGTGATCTTGTGAGTTGCCTGGTGTGTGACAGTAGCTGTAACAGCTGGTTCATGTCTGGAATCTTACTGACCTGTGTTTGAGGTCTGGTTCCTGTTTTGATGGGATTGTTCTTCTAGTGATGTTACTGGTGTTTTTGTTCTTGTGATTGAGTTCTGGCTCATTCACTAGTTCTACTTATATCACTGAGATTATCAAAGATTTAACTATGTGGTCTACCTGAACTCTTGCTGGAAAATCTAAAAGTGGTCTTAATTGTGTTTTTGAGACACTCTAAAATTAGTTATGGAGTTCTCCTGGGTTCAGCTTAGAGCTGCTAGATTTTTAGGTTTTCCTGTATTATTCAGGAGAAAGGGGAGGTCTTTTCTGTTTATTTTTGTGGTAACACAGGAGCACTTGATGCTGTTTTTTAAAATTTAGTTTTCTTGTGCTTATGAGTTTCTGATTATGTTGTTTATCCGGCGATTCAGGATTATTCGAGGTTGTTTAGTTTCTGTCTGGTTTCCATGTTTATTTACCTCTCTGTGTCTTCTCTCTTGCTCCATCTTCTCCCGTGTCTCTCTGTGGCTCTCTCTCATCACAGACATGTCTGGGTGCGCCGCCTCCTGTTCCCATGTTCTTCCCTTTGTGTCAAGCTTGCAAGTCCTCGTCTCATGTGCATTGTGTTCAGTTTTGCTTCCCCCACTTCAATATGTCCAGTTTGTTCCTGCTGTGTTACATTGTGTTTCCACTTCACTAATCACCCCTCAGTGTATTTATCGTCTCTGTTTTCCTTGGTTCCTTTTCATGTCCTTGTGTCTGGCCGTATGTGCTCCCCTTGAATATAATAATGGGCATTGATACTTGTTAAACAGATTTTACGTCTGAAAGGAGATGTTATTGTATTCTAAATACTTTGTCATGGTCCGGGTGAGTGCTAGGCCTTCCCACAGGGCCGGCGTTTCCACCCCTGGGCGGAGCTGCCACATCATGCTGACAGACTGCACCTGAGCGTAATTGGAATTGCCAGCTTCTTAAGACCAGCGCTCACACTCACACCTCGCCAGATCGTCTGCAAACCTTTGTCAGTCAGGGCTTCCACAGTTTCGTCTGTTCATAGTTGTTTCATGTGTTTCCTGACGTTTGTACTTTCTCCACTCTCAGAAGACCTCCGGACAGGGCTGGAATAGGACAAAAAATCAGCCCGGGCATTTTGACTAGAGACAGGCCCACCAGGTATTATAGGAAAAGCAATAAAGCCTTTGAATGAAAACAAACGCAGTTGTGACAGTGATGAACACTGTCTTGTTGGTATATATGTATGATATCTCTACATTTTACATCAGATAAAAACGTTGGTTGTAAGATTCAGATAGTTATTTATTAAAAACTAGACATTTTAAATCAGAATAAGAAAGAAAAGTATTTCTTTGTGCCCCCCTCTCCCTGTTAATGCCCTACCTGACCCCATGGCAAAACATTGCTAGACCCGCCCCTGCACCCCCGTTTTCCCCACTGGCCTCAGGCCGTGACATACTTGCTGTTATCAGTCCCTTACATGTCAACTATCATTGTCCTTTTTTACCATCTGCAGCTTCCCGACTTTCTTGAGTCACCTGTTTCATCCATTGTATTAGATAACAAACAGAAAGGTGATGGTGATGAAAGGTTGACAGATGAGATCAGGCAGAAGTCTTTGTGGACTATGATGTTCACAGACAACGTTGCGATCTGTGAAAGCAGGGAAGAGGGCCTGGAGAGGTGGAGGTATGCTCTGGAGATAAGAACAGTATCTGAAATTCACATCCAAGAAATGGGAAAATATCCAGCAAAGACCTGAAAAAGGACTTGAGAGATGCACCTGGACCTTCAGTTGAGCCATCTACTGTTTACTGAATTCTCATCAGAAATGGTCTCGGTGAAAGGGTAGCTGTCAAGAAGAGAAACAGGGAGGCTGAGGTATTCTGAATTACACAACTGGATTGAAAGTGAGCATCAAAAGGTCTGATGGAGTGATGAATCCAAATTTCAAATTTGTAGTTCAAATCATTGTCAGTAGAGAGAAGATAATGAGAGAAGTACAACAGTGAGTGTCTACACCGATATGTAAAACATGGTGCAGGCTCTGTGATGGTTTGGGACTCATCATTTCAACAAAGAATGGAGGAAAAGGGAGCCAACATCTGAAGAAGAGCTCTGATATACTTCAAGGAGCCTGTAGAACTATTCCAGAAAACTATTTAAAGAAACATGGACATCTCAAATACTGACTTCAATCTCATTGTCATACCGAGTTTGCAAGTGTTTAAATAAATTGCTGCGTTTTCCTAGAAAAATATATTGAAATGAAGGTGGGCTCAAGACTTTTGCACAGTACTTTACATGTTTTACAACATGGTAGTAAGCCCTGTTATGATCTGTGGTTAGGAGAGAGTGGCACTGACAAGAAACAGGAGGTTGGGCTGAAGATGCTCAGATTTTCACTGGGAATGACCAGAATGGATTAGAAATGAGTACATCTGTGGGACAGCTCACGCTGAGAGAAAAAAAAAAGTCAGAGAGACAAGGCTGAGATGGCTTGGACATGTGGAGGACGGAGAGTAGTTAAACTGGACAAAGGATGTTTAACATTGGAAGGGAAATTAAGTCCAGAATAGGGGGCTTAAACTGAAGTGATGGTAGGCACATATTGGTGTTATGCTAGCACTGAAAGTACCTAAAAGGGCTGATCCAGTGCAGAAACATGACCCACTTAAGCATAAAACTGGAGTACACTCTGTGACTGATTTGACCTGCAGGATGAATGAAGAAAAAGATCTGTTGGTTTCTTGAACTAGGTTTAGAAAATTTCTTAAACATTATTTCTATAAATGTCCTTTTTTGTTGGATTTTGGAGATTTATTCTGATTTTTTTTTTTTTTTTTACCAGTACATTGCTGAAGCCAATCAGCATCTGTGTGTCGAGTAATATGTAACTTGGACGGTTTTCCTCTGGATGAGTGACACTTTATTTTGAGGTAAACTGCTCCTTTAGTTGAAATGAAGATTAATGGCAGCCTCCAGCTTGTGGCTCCGTAAACCTGATGTACTGCCTAGTTTCTACTTTATTAAAACTTGTGTTCAGCCTTAGATGGATGTTTTTATTTCTCCGCCAGCTACATCGCTCTGATGGATGTTTTTTCTCCAACCGAGTGACTGGCTCCGAGTCACCACTGAGTTTAATAAAGCAGAAAGTCGAAGGAAAATGATTGTCTCTGCAGCTTGCCCCATCATCACCATCAGCTTTGAAACATTTCACAAACTTCTTTTCATTTTTATTTAACATATTAAACCCACTCACACTTCAGCCGAACACATATAACACATTTCTTCCACCGTGGCTCAGCGCACGTGCAACGCTGTTTGCTTCAGGCTCTTCCTTAAAGGATAATTCCACAAAGTTTTGGTCTTCAATTTTTTAAATTATTTAATTTCTCTTAAATTCTTTTTGCAACTAGAAAAAAAGCTCTAGCAATAGAATAAGTGTTGAATGCATAGAACTTTTTATTCAATTTGAACTATCAAAGCAGTTTCTACATACATCCTAGCACATGCACACACATATTTATATGGTTCCTTTATCAGTGTTCAAGCACTTTTATTCACACCGACACTTTGATGGATGCATCTGGGGAAACTCTGAGTTTACCGTCTTGTCCAAGTATGCTACAACACATGCATTGTTGAACCTTCTGACTGATAGAAGACCCACTCTATCACCTGAGCCACAGCAACCCCCCCCCCAACAAAATTTGGTCCAAGGAAAATATGGAAAATACTAACATACTCATCATCCCTATGATTACACTTCAAATACACTCTGAAGGTAAAATAAAAGCACCACACCCTGATCTCACACCCTGCAATTAGAAAATATTCTCTTCTCATAAAAACAGGTCAATGTCAGCTTGTCAAATTAATATGTAGAATGAGTTCATGTGTAAAAGTAAACTAATATACAATCACTTGATTGGAGCAATGTGTAACCACTTTCTGCACTGCTGTGACACGTGTGTAACCTGCTCCTCCAGCACTGCTAATACTCCTAAATCTCATCAAGCTGATCTGTTGTGTGTGCATGTTTTGCACAGCACCAAAGTGCTGTACATTTTAGTTGCATTCAGCTAATTAATGAAACCCAACCATCTGTTTTCTTCCACTTATCCAGTTCTGAGTCATGGTAGGCTGGAGCCTATCCCAGCTGTTATGGGCTGATCAGTGGAGTTCATAGAGACATACAATCATTCACATGATTAAAGTGCTTTATAAATAAAGGTGGTATGGTATGGTATGGTATGGTAAATAATCCAGCCCACCAATTTCCCTGAATGTGACGAGGACAGGATGGTAAGTGACGGTAAGTGATGGAAGTGACGGGAGAAGGTAAGCAAATTATGCTCTAGGTAATGTCAGATGCCGGAGATTTGGCAGAAAAAAGCAAATGGTAGCATAGAATTTTAAAAAACGCTTTAAACTTCAAGTATTCCAAATACACTAATCAATTGTCAGTTAACTAATCACATCGGTCCAACATCCACTATCTCCAACACCCTGGAGGACAACGAGGAGAGTTTAGACGCTCTCCAAGATTTCATTCCACGACCTAGTAATGAAGAAATGACCATGAGAAGCTTTATTAAAGCTGCCGGAGGACACGGTGAAAAACATAGGGTTTGAAAGAGTGCATCACATCAGGGCTCTGAAGACAGGAAGCGGGAGACCATGTCCTATTGTGGCCAAATTTGGCCACTTCAAGCAGAAAGAGCAGGTGAAGAGTCGTAGCATAGAGCTGAAAGGAACAGATTTCAACGTGAACAACCAGTTCCCCAGAGAGATCCTGGAACGGCGCAAGGTCTTGTTCCCAGTCCGACGTAGTTTTATCCAGAAAGGCTCCCGGGACAGACAGCTCTACCGCGACCCCAGCACCACTCTGTGGCTGTATTGACCGCACAACAGATAAGAATCCGCTACACTATTCTATTTACTCACACTCTCTTGTATTAACATCTGTTAATATAAGTTTGCTAATTCAGTATAACGTCACCGTCACTCTGTCAATGTCTTAATTTGAATGTTTCCGTTTGTATTCCTCTTTTTCCTCTCTCTCTCTTATCGCTCACCCTGCTCTTTGGTTTCTTTGCTTCTCTTTTCTATCACTGCGTCGATCACCTGTTTCCCTACCCATCCACAAACAACACCCTCTATTTCTACATGCTCACTCAGCACGATCACGCACACACATGCATTTAAAGGCAACACATTTACAACAGCCTCACAGTGCACACAGATATAGGACACACACACTCAGACGTGCTCACATTTGCTCATATTAGTTCTTATGCACACACATAGTCAGACCTATGGAGCTTCTCGCCGTGCATTTTTCTTCTCTTTATTTATAAACAAATTATGTATTTCCATTTTCCTCACCCATTTAAGTGAGACACACAGCGTACATCATTCGCCATACACACACAATTATGGGCACACTAAGGTTTGTCACATGGAATGTGCACAGAGCTGGCTCCAGAGAAAAAAGGATAAAGATATTTAACCAACTTAAAAACCTACAGGCAGACATTGTTTCATTACAATACTCACATGCCTGTCACAGGTTTGAATAAACTTAAAACACTTGAGTTTCCTAATGTGTTTTCAGCCTGTTATAATTCTAGACAAAGAGGAGTAGCAATTTTAATACATAAAAATATTAATTTCACAATATTTGACACAGTTATAGATCCAGAGGGCAGATTCCTAATCATTAAACTATCTATATTTAATCAATACTTAATCAAAAGCTATGTATATATGGTCCAAATGTTGATGATCCCTCATTCTTCCATGGATTTTCAGTGCACTCTCTGAACACTTAGATGACACACCTGTTCTTGGAGGCGACCTCAACCTTGGACTAAATGAAGACATGGATAGGCTCAATACAGCAGGAACTCAGCGTAATTGGCAGTCCACAAATATAATCAAACAGTATATGAGCGACTTTGGGCTTTGCGATGAATGGCGCTCCCTTCACCCCACCAGTAAGGAATATACTTTTTTCTCACATGTCCATCACTCTTACTCTCGTCTGGATTATTTTCTGGTCAGCAGCTCACTGCTGAACGACATTTCAGACACTGAGATTCACCCTATAGCTGTCAGCGATCATGGTCCTGTATCTTTAACACTAATGCACAAGAATAATACTACGCCAAGTAAAAACTGGAGATTTAATATATCACTACTTAAAGATGAAGACTTTATTAAATATTTTAAAAAAGAGTGGACTTCATATTTAGACTATAATGACACTCCCGAAGCATCAGCTTCTGTTCTATGGGAAGCAGGGAAAGCTGTGATGAGAGGTAAAATCATTTCTTTCTCATCACATAAAAAGAAAAAAGAAAACAAAAATATTCAGGAATTAGAAAAAAACATCAAATCACTAGAAGAAGCCTACGCGTCCCACCAAGATCAGGAAACATTGAACAAAATACGCAAAACAAAACTAGAATTAAATGAGATAATTATTTAAAAAAACAAAATTCTTAGTACAAAGACTACGCTTACAAAATTATGAACATGGTAATAAATCCAGTCAATTTCTAGCAAACCAGCTAAAAATAAATAAAGAAAAAACAACTATATGTGCTGTTCAAGATTCATCTGGGAACACAATATATGAACCGATACAAATAAACAACATTTTCAGGGATTTCTATAAAACGTTGTATTCACCACAAATAAACCCATCTAAAAAATAAATTGATCAGTTTTTGGACAACATAACTCTTCCAAAATTATTAGACACTCAAGCAATGGCACTGGATTCACCACTGACACCAGGTGAACTCCAGGAAGCCCTGATAAGTATGCCCAATAATAAGGCTCCAGGTCCAGACGGCTTTCCAGCAGAATTCTACAAAGAATTCTGGTCAATTCTAGCACCAGTTTTCTACAGAACGTTGTTGGAAATCAAAGAAAAGGGCAGACTTCCATCAAATATGAATTCTGCAAACATTAATCTCCTGCTAAAACCAGGCAAAGACCCTGTATATCCCTGAGTTCAATTCCAACATCAGGCCGGGGTCTTTCTGTGTGGAGTTTGCATGTTCTCCCCGTGTCTGCGTGGGTTCCCTCCGGGTACTCCGGCTTCCTCCCACCGTCCAAAGACATGCAGCTTGTGGGGATAGGTTAATTGGATAACCCAAATTGTCACTAGGTGTGAATGTGCAAATGAATGTGAGTGCGAATGGTTGTTTGTCCCTGTGTGTTAGCCTTGCGACAGACTGGCGACCTGTCCAGGGTGTACCCCGCCTCTCGCCCTATGACAGCTGGGATAGGCTCCAGCGCCCCCCGCGACCCTGAAAAGGATAAGCGGAAGTGAATGGATGGATGGTTTTGGATCCTCTTTCATCAACTGGTTAAAAATATTATATAATTCCCCAACAGCTTGTGTCAGAACAAATGACCAGACATCCTCCAGCTTCTGTCTCTTGAAGGGCAACAGGCAGGGATGCCCACTCTCCCCTTCACTGTTTGCAATTTTTATTGAACCACTAGCAGCAGCAATTAGACAGAATTCAGTAATTAAGGGCATAAAATGCAAGAACGTGGAACATAAAATCAGCCTTTATGCGGATGATGTGTTACTCTTTCTCCAAAATTCACAAACCAATATCTCTGGGGTGATTGAATTGATAAACTCTTTTGCAAGAATATCAGATTATTCAATTAACTGGTCAAAATCTACAGTTCTTCCGATTAATTGCTCCTTCCACAATTCTTCATATACCCGACTGCAATCTGGAAATATTTAATGTTTAGGTATCAATATCTCTCCTAAGCTTGCAGAATTAACTAAATTAAACCACATCCCACTTTTAAAGACAGTAGAAGGCGATCTGGCTAGATGGAAATCTCTACCCATATCACTCATGAGAAGGCTCACCGCTATAAAAATGATGGTTTTGCCAAAAATAAACTATTTATTTTCAAGCCATCACAAGATTGGTTCAGATCTCTAGACTTGTATATTTCTAAATTCCTTTGGAAAGATAAACCCCCACGTATCAGCTTAAAAACATTACAAAAGGATACCCAAGGATAAAGGAGGACTAGATCTGCCTAACTCTAATCACTACTTTTTAGCCAACAGACTTCAGTTCATCTCTAGATGGTTAAAACACTGCTTCTTAGATGAAGCCTGGATAGATGTAGATCAGGCACTATGTAATAATCTAGAAAATTCAGACCTACCATTTATCAGCTCAAACATTGAATGACATGTATGCTTTAAAAGCTTTCGTGGCCTTCAGACAACAATTCTGATGGCTACAGATCCAAACGGGACAGGCCAAAAACAAAAAAAACAAACAAAAAACAAACAATTTATTTGTATGGCTGGCAGCAATCTCCACAACTGTTTCACTATCCTTCCTGAGGTGGACCAACCTCTACACTTTCACTCTACAGCTACTGTCATCTGGTATTGACTGAGGAGAAACTCCAGCGTTTTGTTGTCAGGACCAAATCAGCTCAACAGTGTGCAAGTGGTTGAGTCACAGCGCAGACCAATGAAACAGAGGACACAGACATGTCCGACAAAACACATACACTGTGTTTTTTACTTCCTGGAAGCAAGATGACGCCAGTGTGCTTAGCGGGCCGTCTCTTTGAGCTTTTCTTACTATTTTCTCAGTGTTATCCTGATGCCTTTGCGCTTCTTTTACCAGTCAGTGGTTGCTGGAGTACTTTTCTATGCTGTGGTGCGCTGGGGGGAGCAGCACAGCAAAGAAGGACTCATCCAGGCTGGAGAAACTGATCAGGAAGGCTAGCTGTGGTCGGCATGAAGCTGGACACTCTGGTGACAGTGGCAGAGAAAAGGACACTAAAAAAACTGCTGGACATTATGAACAATGCTGGGCATCCTCTTCACACGGCCATTAACAACCAGAAGAGTCTGTTCAGTGACAGGTTGCTTCTCCCCAAGACAAGAACTAACAGACTTAAAAACTCCTTTGTCCCACACGCCATCAGACTGTTTAACTCCTCTCTGGAGGGGAGAGGGAGGGGAAACAGGTGGACAAAGGAGGGGGGAACAACTAAGCTTTAGTGCCTCTTCACCTCACTGTGCAATACCTTTTGTGCAATACTTTTGTTAATAGTCAACGGTGCAATAGACTCCATACTTGAAATGTGCAATTCACTTGTATTTTTATTTTTATTCCTATTTATTCTATTTAGCCCCTTCGTATATTTTATTTATATATGTCTCTGTATTTATATATGTGTGTGTGTGTGTGTATATATATAATATTCTGTAACTGTAACTTCTGTCGGTGCTGTGCTTTTGGAAACCGAATTTCCCAGAGGAACCCACCCGAGGGATTAATAAAGTTTTATCTTATCTTATCTTATCTTATCTTATCTTATCTTATTACCTATGATCGTCATTCTGAATCTCCAGCCACTGAGTCATCAAATGCCTGATTTAAAGTGGCAATTTTTTCTCGATTCTAACGGACATCCCTGATTACATACGCAGCCTCCCAGTTACTCTAACACCTAGGAAATGCCAAAGGTGATGGGGCAATTGGGGTGTTATACGTGTTCGCCTCAAGGGTTACTTAAACTCTGGAACTACCACCTGTCTTTTACAACAGCTTTGAGGTGCAACTACTGGAATTGAACTGTGCCCCCTTTATTCTTTGGGCCATGGTGTATCGACCTCCGAAATTTGTTAAGGATTTAATTCTCCAATTTACTGACTTACTAGGGAGGCTGTTTCTACGCTATGACCATGCTTTAATTGTTGGTGATTTTAATATAAATGTCTGTTGAGAGGCAAATACACAAGCAAAGGATTTTCTTACTCTTATTGACACTTTCTATCTCACTCAGTGGGTAAGTGAACCAACACACTCAAAAGGTCACTCGCTTGATTAAGTTTTGTCTTATGTTCTGGATATTCATATTAGGGAAATCAAGGACTCTGGGATTTCAATTTATGGTTATGTTTGATGTTACGCAATGACATATGGAGCTGAACGGTGAGGGCACCTTGCACACAATAAAATAATTCTTTTCAATTCAGTTTTATTTATGTTGTGACAACAGTTGCCTCAAAACGCTGAATATTGTAAGTTGGAGACCCTAAACCCCAACAATCAGTGAATCAAAGATATATATAAAGAAGACCCCACTCCTGTCAGTCCCATCAGGACCATGAAATGCTCCTGCACTTTTCTTTTCTGATTAATTTATAGCCTAGCAAAAAAATAAATAAATACAAAAAACCCTTCACCCACGTAAAACACTTAGGCAACATGAAGGCCACCAATGAAAACACACTAAAATACTTCTCCCATTAAGATTTGCTCTGATGCTGAAAAGATTTTGACCTTACAAAAATGTTCCCTATCAATCAGATAAAACTCTGCCACTAAAAGCACATTTTCACAATCCAGCATTAAAATCACTATTTCCATTAAAGTGATCTCCATCTCTAAAAGTACATTTAACCCACACATGCATATGCACCTGCCAAACAAAGCATTTGACCTATAAAAGCACACCAAATATAATTAAATTCAGTTCTAGTTTTATAGCACCAATCACAACAGCAGCTGCCTCAAAGCACATTATATTAAAAAATAATACAGAGAAAACACCAACATTCAGATGACCTCCTTTGAGCAAATGCTTTTGCGACAGGCACGTGCAGAGGGGGGGGCTAGAGGGGCTTGAGCACCCGCCCCTTTCCTGATGAGTGCCCAAAGTGCCCCTTTGTTGAAACAACTTTTAAAATTTTTTTATTTTTTTTATTTTTTTCATGTGTGTGGGCGCGCGGAGTCCTGTCTGTGCTCCTCAACAATAATATTTAACTATTAATCACAGTTTTGCTAAATAAAAGGATCTGGCTTGCATCAGTCACATGATCACATTTAACCAATGATCGCCCTTGACGGCAGAACGCGCTGGTTACGAGCCGGGAACGAGCTCACAAAGAGCACGCGCATTTTTTGCGGCCCGGAGCTGTAGGAGAAACACAAATTAACTCATAGACACAGACTTACTATATTTCTTCCATACAGACTGAGCGACAAAACCAGTAAGTAGGTGTACAGAGTACACTGTAGTGTATAGCACACAGGATTATTAGCTTATTATCAGTGTTGGGGAGTAACGGAATACATGTACCGCCGTTACGTATTTAAAATACAAAATATGAGTAACTGTATTCCGTTACAGTTACGTTTAAAAAGGTGGTATTCAGAATACAGTTACTTTGTTGAAATAAATGGATTACACTGCAGTACTTTCCTGTTTCATATTGTAGCAGTTCAGGACTGTTTGGGTTTTGTTTGACAGCTACGATCTGTTGTTCCAGGCGGCAGCGTTACGGTTGCCATGGTTACAGGGCGACGCTCTCTCTCTCTCTCTCTGCGACTGTGTAGTTCCCTGGGTGAGAGAGCGCCTTTTCGTTGTTGTTGTTGTGCTAAGCTAACAGGCAGAATGCTACAAGCATAGCTCTAAAGAATGTAGCATCATGGGCAGTGTAGTCCGTGTAGCAGGGAGAATGGACTGCCATACACGTTATGTGTCTGTGAGCGCGAGGAGGGAGAAAAAGGGGAGTGGAAAGGTACGAGTTGTCACCGAGCAAAAACGGGAGCTGGAAGCATGTAAATATAATAATAACCACTTCAGCCAAGAAGAGTGCCTGACGAGCCCAGTTGTAAGTAAGCTATTAAGACTCGACTAATCTTCCCAACACGGCTTATTATGTACACATTGGTAAGCTGTCTTGTTGCAACTGATGAATTGAAACAAACGAGCAACAGCGCCACAAACATTACCTGTCCTTTTATTAACTGCACAAGTAGTGCTGGTCATAGCTGCTGGCTACCTGTGTAAGGCTGTCATGGGTCTGTAGCTCTGTCACCGTTTTAGGGAACATATTTAGTTTTAAAGTATTTAGAAACATATTTAGTTTTAAAGTAAGTTTCCGGGCTTTTCCTGCCTTTCTGGAGGGATTATATTTCACTAAAAAACGATCTAATATGCATGTCCACATAATTATGCATTATTATAATTATAATATATTAAAAAACACACACTGTATTTTAAAGAACATACATTAAGAAGCAGATTATGTTAGATTTATATTTTAAATAAGACAAAATTTGGATTTTACAGCAGTAAAATTATTGTATCTCTACAGTTTAAAAATGTAATAAGCTTTGCCCCTGCACAGAGTGGATAGTGAAACAAATGGAATCATCATAATGACATTATTTCATATTTATTACTTCCCCCTCCTCTTTGCTTTATTATTGTAGCTCTAGTAATAAATAATAATGTAAGGATTCTGGATCAGCACAGTGATGCCCATAGTATATACAGTACTCTGAAGAAGGTCTAAAATGTCCCTGTGTGTGCGTGCATGTGTGTGTTTTATTTAGATGGATTTTTAAAAAAAATATTACTCATGATATAACATTGTCCAGACATGCCTGGTAAGGACATGAGGAGGAAACAGTAGGAGCTGTGTGAGGCTACTAAAGGCAGTTCTATAACATTTTTCTGTCATCATTTTATTTTAGATTAAGTGCTGGAGTTGTTAGGTGTGGATAATTAAATTATAGTTTATTGCAATAGCAAGTTGTGCCTTGTTCTCAGATAGACAGCAAGTGGAGAGTGATATATGAAATGATGGGATGGAAGGAAGAAGAGAAGCAAAGAGTGATTCACAGGCAGAGCCTAAATTATTTCTCACAGTTTTTTGTTGCCTTATGGTTCCAAGCGCTGTCACCAATCTTTGCATTTTGTTATTATCTCATGACACTTGTTTAATCAGCTACCATCTCTCCTATGGACTTTTTAATGTCTACAGTCTCAGATCAACACAGCCCTGCCCTCCAGCACTATCAGCAGCAGGAGCAGCAGAAACCCCTCAACAGCAACATTGTACCCATCAGGTAAAACATCGGCTACGTTTGCTTTGCCTTGTTGCCCATATTAGATTCTTGATGAATGTGTGTTGTTGTTATTCAGCCTGGTTCAATGTGCCCCTTTTTAACTTTGAGCACCCGCCCCTTTAAACCTCTCTGCACGGCCCTGTTTTGCGACAATGGGAAGGAAAACCTAAATTTTAACAGGAAGAAACCTCCAGCTGAACGGAGCTGAAAGGAGGGTCGGCCATCTGCCGAGACTGGTTGGGGTTAGGAAAGGAAGACAGGACAACGACATAAATTTTAGTGTTTAGTCATGTAGAAAAGCATGACTTGTTAAGTTTTTCTACAAAAATGTTTGATTTTAGAAAGTGGTGATGCTATTTTTTGCGGAAAAAAATCCTTTGTCCTTACTACAGCGCCTCTTAGGGATGGGTATTGATAAGATTTTCACTATTCCGATTCCATTTTCGATTCTGTTTAATGATTCGATTCTTTATCGATTCTTTTTAAAAAAGGAGAACACTAAGGTCCATTAGCTTAGAACTTTGTTTTATATCTTCTCTTTGAACAAGATAGAAATTTAGGAGTAACATGGCCTGTTGGGTTTGTAACCCAACAGTGAGATCTTAAGAGATCCACAGCCTACGGCTCTTCAGTGGGGTGTCACAGGGTCCCCGGGAAAAAAATTGTAAATGTAAAATAATAAAATAAATATTCTTCTGTTGCAATAACAAAGTATAACATAAATTATTCTGTAGCAATTACACAAGAATATCCAGTAATGTCCCTGCCTACAATTAAACACATTCACTTACCGAAAATCGGGGGCATCTGCTGGCAAATGGGTGCAAGCCTTTGACCACAACCTTAGTCACTGCTCGGTGACATTCGTCTATCCTGGCCTGAAAGGAGACGCTACCAGTAGACTGCAGCGAGAACTGCCAGCATCTGAGCCAGCCAGACTCTGTCTGTCTCTCATCATGGTCACCTAAATGCACAGTAATGGCAGGTTTTGTAATAAGGCAGATCGCGCTAACATAATATGCACTGTTAGTTGATTATTTACCTGCCGCATTAACGGGAGAGGACGTGCAAACGTTACTACTGCTGCTGGGTTGAGAATTGGAATTAAAAACACAACATTCATTTAAGGTCATCGTGTGTTTTGTGAGCAAATGCTTTTGCATACTCGTAGTGTTTCCTCCCTTAAATGAAATATCCACTTTGCAAGTATTGCAAGTTGCCCTGTTGTCATCCGTTCTCGTAAAGTATAATCAAACTTTTTAGCGTTTGAGCCGCCATATTTCCTGCCAGGTAAATGACGCTCTGCAACGTGGTGACATCATTCGGGGCGACTGGAATCGATAAGGGAATCGTTTGCAAAAATGGCAAACAATTTCAAGGAATTTAAACAGTGAGAACCGGTTCTCAACAAGAACCGGTTTTCGATACCCATCCCTAGCGCCTCTTAAGTATAAATCAAAGTTCATTTATTTGTCAGTGTGCTGGTTTCACAGCTTAGTGAGGCCTTGTTGTGTCAGGAAAGATGAAACCCAGAAAAATAAGTTTGTGTGTTTGAAAGCTGTGTAAAATGTGAGCAAACTGCTTCAGTTTTTCCAGCGAGGCCTCAGAGGAAATCAGTGAATCACATCGGATCCTTTTCACCTGCTTTATGTGGAAAAAAGTGCTGAAAGTCTCCTGCTGAGTCTGGATGTGAAGCTCGGAGCTCAGGACCAGTTTCTTTAACCTCAGTTTGCAGGTTATGTAATGCCGCTGTGAGGCTGATTCCTGGGATTTATCAATGTGGGGATGCTCTGAGATCCCTGGCAGGGCTGATGGGAGGTTTGGACTCTAAGGCCAAAGGAGAGATTTGTAGCAAAGCTGTGATCCAACGCCTCAGGCTTCGTTTTGTCATGTAGAGTTGATGGTGGGAGGCAAAGAGCCAGCAGCTTGATGCGTTCAAGTTTGTCAGATATTTCACCTGGAGACGCATAACATTTCTGCCCACTGCATGCTCTATGTGTTTGCACATTGCACAAGTTAAAATACCATTAGCATGTGAGGCCTCAGACCACACACAGCTGTGTGAATATATGTTTGTACAGCTGATAGAGACACCTCAGGTTCTGAATGTTCAGATTCTGGCTCAGATGCCCTGCCTGTGGGTCTTCTTCCTCCGTCTTCTTGAGAGATGTCACAGTGAAGTGCCAGCTTTTAACCTCTAACCTGACCTACATTCTTCAGTCAGAGTTACTGAGTTGGGAAGCCATTCTCTTCACTTTCTTCTGTTTATGTGGGTTTTAAGTTTGAGTCTCTACCTTACAATATAAAGTGCCTGGAGGTGACTGTTGTTGAGATTTTGTTGTGTCGTTCCACCATCTAAAGAATTGAATTGAAATATAATTTAAGGTTTTTAGGTTTTATGTGCATTGAGAAATAGTCATCACATGACAGCTTATGTGATCTGATCCATTTCAAACTGCATACAGTCTGTTTACCTGCATGCATCTGATTGGTTAAAAGAACTACAAATGGACACCTGAAAGTGTTGTATATCAACAGTTTCCTCCTCCCAGATTCTACATATTCATATGCAAGAGATTCTATAAGCATTTTTGCAAGAGGCCATAAGCATTTAATCCCTGGTTAAGAAGTTTTTCAGTTCTTATTTCAGCATTTAAAAATGAGTCTGTATTCCAAGGAAAAACATTGTTCATTATTATTATTATTTTTAATATTACTGTTATCAATTTTTGTGGGGACCCACAGCTTCAGTCTGGGAAGCTGGATCATTCTCATCCCACCACAGACTCCTGTAAGTGTACAATCTGCCTGGATGGATGACCCAGTCAGATTACACTTTACAGACAGATTGATGATTTGTAAGGCCTGGTGATATTAGAAGCTTTTGGACATTATTGATGATTACTGTTACACTCTAACCCTGTTACACAGTGACATGTGAGTGTCATTCATTTAATACTGATGGTGTCTGCGACACTGGGGTTGGTGTTGAACCATTAAACTACAGCTGACTTGAAACAGCCTCAATAAAGTTTGTCCTCCATTTTTGTTTGTTGGGTTTTTACAACATATTGTGAAATTAATTTTTCACCAAAGAATATTTGTTTAAAATCACAACATTTCATAGACTTTGTTTACAGCTGTGCAATGTGTGCATGTCTTGCTAAACTTTTTGTGTGAGTGCAGTAAACCTTGCAGTAAAGTTTTGTAGCAGAATCTGAACCTATAACGCTGCTGTAGAGTTGGTGAAATTACAGAGTGAGTGCTTGTGCAAACAAAACAGATGTGTAAATGGAATATGATGACTGACAAAGCTGCAGCAATGCAAATGTTTGCTTCAGTTTCAGCCAATCAGCAATTAGTCCTGTCCAGCTGTTTAGTTATGTCCATATAAGTACCCACCATGATGTAAGAACTTTGCTTAGAAAACATTCTAAGAATAGTACAAATGATAAAACTTGTATTGTAAAAAATGTATAACACCTCACTCAGTCATGGTGCTACAGTTGTAGATGGTTGGGATCTGTTTTGTTTTCAGACTCCTCTGTGTTCTCAGATAGAAACATTTGACACTGATGAGATTAAAAAAATAAACAATTTGCCACTGTGAAAGAAGAAAGTGACTTAACAAAGATGTTGAGCATAATGAAGTACCTTACTATGACTCTTTGCTCAGAGAGCAGTGTGTTTGTGTTGTCAGTCTTTATTTTCATGGACAGTTCCCCCTCTCATCACTCTTCCCTCCACATGTTTCCAATCTGCTGCTCTCATCACTGTCATTAGAGAGAAAATTAGATTACAGCTCTGAGCTCTGTGCAGCTTGGGAGGCCACCGCCAAGCTCAGTCCTGGTCCAAACTGCTGGGATCAGGCTGGAAAATGCCACCGCCGATTGGCCCTCACATATATTAGCCACAGAATTGATTGGCTGAGAGTCTGGAGTTTGGGGTATATGACACACAGGAATGCGTATGAAGATTCCTACATACCAAGCATGGCACACATCGTTAATCAGTGGAACCAGCGACCAGCAGCAGGCTGGAGGAGGCAACGCTGAAGCACATCGCCCTCTTGAAAAACCATCAGCATCAATCTGCTGAAACGCATTGTGTAGAGCAGTCAGCAGCTCAGAAGTGCAAATAGAGCTAAAATACACTACTTTGGTGACCTCTTGGCTAAATTTGTGTCATGTCATGTTTAACTTCTGTGTCACTTTCACTTTTGAATAGATTACCATCTCTCATATACATCCAAAATAAACCTTAAGAAATACACCTACTGTAGAATACGGAGTAACTTTCCTAAGAATCTGTGTCTTTCTTTCAGTATCAGTGATCTAGGGATACTTAAGCTGTATATCCATGACACAGTACAGAGAGGAGATGCTAACAGCAAGATAATTGTTGCAAATTGATATCAATCTTACCTCTTTGGAAGCACTGTAGGAAGCTAACATTAAGCTCTAAATATATTTGGAATGAACAATGTCGTACTCTAGTTTAGCCATCTGTTAGCAAACGCCTTCTCTGGGGCGCATTAAAGCCTAAAAAGTCAGGCCGTCAGGCCCGTTGATCCCGGTTTTCCCTGGTGTAAATCCTACATGTTCAGTTTCCAAAAGCAGCCATGAACCTCCTAAAAAGATTTATGGCGCACGCTTGAAGACTGGAACTGAACGGTTAGCAATTTTACAAACAATAAATCAAGAATATTGTCTGGAGACTTTTAAATAAAAGAGCACTAATGAGCCCCTAGTTATTATTAAACTCCTTACTGGACTGGTGACCTGTGTTCCTCCAAAAGCTTGATAGGCTAGACTCCATTGCAGATAAAAGCAGGTTAATGAGATGCAGAACAAGAACAAAGGGTGCTAAATGTGCTGTTTGACAGTAAACAACATGTTCTCATATAAAATTGAAGAGCATCGTTTGTCATGCTGGATTTACATCCCAGTTTGTCTCAGACGTCTCTGAGCTTTAACAGAGCCACACATTAGTGGAAACTTGAGTAAAACCACCAGACAGATGAGAAGATCTGTTTCTGAGCTAAGATCTGAATGTTCAGTGTGTGTGTGTGTGTGTGTGTGTGTGTGTGTGTGTGGTTAAATTCTGCTTCGTCAAAATGGCCTCAGTACTCAATGTGATCCGACTCCACACACAAACAAGTTCACGTCCAGCACTGGAGGAAAACCCCGCGAACAGGGCTCATGAAGTCACCCAACCGCACATCTGCTTCCAGTCAGAGGAGGTCTGATCTGATCCCCCAGACTGTTTCTATGGAGGAGGTTTTAATCTGCTCCAGATTGCCCGAGCCGCCCTGCCTGCTCACCCCCACAAAAGGAAACAAACCACCCTGCAACAAAGGGGTCACATCAGGATGGATTATGAAGCAGAGATGTCACAGATCTGCAAAGGTGTGCTGGTGTGAATCTACAGGTACACGACGTAAAGAAGGGGATTTTAGGGATGAAATTTGGGACTAAATGTTCCCTTTTGTTTGTTGTTTACATTCAACGTCAGCTCTGCTGATTTTATTGGACCATTTGGAGCTTCATATGGCTCGTATAAAGAGCAATGACGCACTTTACAGATCCGATGAAGTTACATAACCACCATAAAGACCTGTTGTATTTTCCTTTGTAATGTACACTCTGTGCACTCTCAGTCTGTGGGGCTCAGTGTTATAGGTCAGAAACATAACCAGAATTTCTTTCTTTTCACGTACATGAGGTTGTATGTGTTGATTTGAACTAAACTGAATATAAAGAGGACAACTTTTTGTCACTGTTCTGGGTCATTTTGACCCAGCATTTTCTGTTTCTTATATTTTGGTGTTTTTCTAGATTATGATTTAGGTTCTGATTCTTGAGATGTGCTGTTTTGCTTATTTTTATTCTAGGTTTCAGTTTGGTTCTGGTCATGAGTTTAGTTTGATGTTAATTCTTCTTTAAGTCTCTGTCATCTCTGGGTTCCATGTGTTATATTCTTTCAGTCTGCCTCTCAGTGTCAAGTCTGCGTCTTTGTGATTTGTTCCGTATTCCTGTTTTATTTTGATAGTCCCAGTCTGATGTCAGAGTGTGCAGTTTTACTTCTCGCCTGTCTCGTTAGTCTATTTCTCCCAGCTGTGTCTCCCTCCTGTTTCCCATTCCCTGATTACTCCCCAGTATATATAAGCCCTGTGTTTTCTTTTGCTCTCTGTTGTGTTGTTAATGTCTGCTCATCTTCAATTTGTGCCTGTGTGTTTTGGTTCTTAGTATTCATTGTTCATGTTTTGTTTTCTACCAGCAATAAAGTTGAGGTTTTTTAAGTTGCATTTAGTCTCCGTGTCCTGCATTTGGATCCTCATCTCCGCCTGCCCGCACACAGAGCCCTGGCACTGTTAGTCAAATTTTAGTCAAATTTGGCAAATAACACTTTATTTTTTAGTGAATAGACCATCTTTTGATTTCTGTTAAAGGAAACACAAAACATCAAGCTGGATGATTTTGATGTTTGGCGCCTTGCTTATCTGTAGTTGGTCCCTTTTTGCCTTTTTGTGTTTGTACTGTGATTCTGGTGTGTCTGCAGTTATTTTGTGCACCTTGTTTGTGGTAGCTTCATGCCTCTTTGTGGTCAGGTCATGCCTACTTGAGGTCTTCCGGTACCTCTTTAATTGCATCATGTTCCTTTGTGATTGCCTGGTGACTTTCTGTGGTTTTTGCATGCCTCTTCTTTTAAGTTGCAGTTACTTTGTATCTCTGCGCTTTTTTTCTGAGTTCTCTCAGGTCCCAGTGTCCTTACTAAGGATTGCCATTCCGACCTATTTGTAAGGAAACAGCAGATATGACCTTCAAGCATCTAATAAGGCAGATTGAAATTTCCAACCCATATTCTTTTCATTTTGAGCTGTTTATAAGTATTAGAGTTCATTCCAGGTAGATGCTTCTCAGCTTCCCTTTGACATTTGATGCTTTTAAATAGTTTTGAGCTACTCAACAGATGTTGATGGACCTCTATAATGCTTAAAGACTAGCAGATGATTGGAGGAGAAATAAAATTCTTTGTATCTGTTTTTCACTGAATAATAAGAAATAAAAACATCATTTTTGAGTACTTTAGACATCTCAAGATTGAAGCTGCTGATGACAAAACCAAACTCAGATGAAATGTGCTCTAA
Source organism: Copadichromis virginalis (assembly GCF_057382275.1). NCBI lineage: Eukaryota > Metazoa > Chordata > Actinopteri > Cichliformes > Cichlidae > Copadichromis > Copadichromis virginalis. The sequence continues at coordinate 18,639,624 of NC_140639.1, read as the reverse complement.
ACCTAGAAATACTTTGGGGTGAAATCGTCCACAGATTTGTCTTTTGGCTGATGAGCCCGCAGTGAGAAATGTCGGCTTGGGCTGCTGTGAAATTTCAGCCTCAGACCTCCTTCAGCTTTCACAGTTTGGTGGTAAAAATGTCGGCACGTGGCCTCTGTGTGCAGTCACGTGGGGAAGTGGGTTGGAGGCATGTGTGGTGAGAAAACAAAATAACTTCAAACATTTCTCACCTCGAAGGAGACATCTGTGTAATGTCAGAGCTGCTGCTGCCTTCACGGAACACGGCAAACTCTGGAGAAATCAGTTACCAAGAGATTCAAACAGGAAGCAAAAAGCTTTTTAAATCATCTGTTTCTCCTCGTTACTATAAATATCTAACACTAATTTCATAATATTCACATATTTCTGTATTTTAAAAATGTTTTAGTGTTAACCAGACAGCTACCTCACCATTATCCCAATGCTAAATTCAACCCAAATCAGACATAGGCAGAAGGTAAAGGCGATCCACACTGAAGAGGCAAATGAAATGTGTGTCATAAAATACTCGGCAGCTGCTTAAGGTATTTTCATTTCATGCCAAGATTTATTCATTACAAAACATATAAACTGCTCGTATAATGTAATGCCTTATTATAAATTAACATCAGCAGTGAATATGCGTGGAGCAAAACACTCTTTGGCCGCTAATATAAAGGCAAAGATATATTTCCTCAACCTGATTTAATCTACTAGAGGGCAGATTATTAGGGTTGCATCATTTCTGAAAAGAGAAAATTTTAATTTTTTGGACAACATAAACAGAAACTCACCTGTGTCTTCATGGGTTTTCTTCAGGTACTCTGGCTTCCTCCTACAGTCCAAAGGCATGCGGTTAATTTGTGGTTCTAAATTTTCCATAGATGTGAATGTGAGTTTGAATGGTTATTTGTATTTCTGTGTTGTAAGCCACTTCTTTACAGCGACTTTGCTGACTACACAGAAGAGAAAATGAAAGCAGACTAATTGTGGACCATTTCTCAGTTGGCTGAATCTTCTTCCATTGTTGTACTGATTCAAACTATTGCTGCCTGTCACTCTGCAGCGGTTGAACTGTATCTCTCAGACCAGTACCATTCAATTCTGCAGAACATGAAAGACAGCTCATAAAAATGAGCTGCTAATATGGAAAGTATGTATCTATAATGGTGATCGCATAATAAATTAAAAGAAATAACAGGTAAACATACCTGCACTGTGTCTTGGCATTATGTTAGCTTGGTAAGAAATGATCTTGTTATATAATTTGATTTTGATGAGGCCCTGTCAAAGAGAAACTCTCGATATTTCATAAAGCACCTTTGAATTTTCCTCCAGAGCACGAGTGTTAGTCAGAATTCTACATGGATTATTTATTCACAGCACCATTCATACAAACTGTCCTGTCATAAGAAACATAAGAAATTGGGTTTCTTATGTATTTTGATGGTGGATTGGCTGCAGCTGGTTTGGTGTTTCCAACTCTGAGGATCCACAACAAACAGAAAGTGAGAGCCAAACAGTGAGTCAGTGGGAACCCCTCTGAGTCTTGAGACTTTCCCACACCAATGAGTCATGATAGGACTCAGCTGGTCCAGAACTAGGGAATCTCCTTCACCAAACATCGCCAAAGGACCAGCACACAAGACACACCCAAATGTGTTTCCAGCTTATTTGTCTTTGTCATCAGCTGTCGATGGATGCTGCCAGGCTGTTTCCATGGTCATCCTGTTGGATGACGCATGTGGGTGAATCTTACTTGGGTTGCAACATAGGAGTTTTACCTAATCAGAGATGAATAACAGCTTAAGTAATGAAACTTTTTAGTCAGATGACACCACTGGGACCAATGATCATTTATCTGATTCAGATCCATTTGTTTAAGTTTTATTCTTTTCAAAGTTGGGCAAAGAGAATGAGGTAAAGAGGTCTTGTTGTTTCTCTTAACTTGTTGGACAGCTTTTGGTGCACAACCCTTCAGAGACCTGAGGATGACTCAGATTCTACAATAAGGGAGAAAGGATGATAAAACACTATTGTTTCTGCTGTCCTGGTTAAACAGGAAACATTTGTACTCATGTGGTTCCAAATGGAACATTAGTCCATCTTTTTTACATCACATTGTGATGAATATCCACTCAATAGAAAAGTGATGTCCTTCAAAGACCCTTCATTGTCACTTGTGTATGGTGTAATGCTGACTGACTTGCAGCAGCATGTTAGGGTTCTTGTTGTTCTCTCAAGCCTGTTTGGATACTGCAGCTCAGCACTGATTAAGAAATGCAAACAGAAGTCATTATAAAGCAGGTAAATAGAAGGAAATACATACGGTCATTAAACCAAAAGCTAGAACAGCATGTCCTCTGTAAAAAGCCACCTTTATATGACTCTGTAGGCTGTTTTGTTATGGTCAGAAATTCATTAACCAATCACGTTCATCCAGGATTGTGGGACCAAAAAAAATTATGCGGAGACGAAAAACAGCAACATGTTTGCTAGATTTTGGCAACATTAAAAAAGACAAATAATAACCAGTAACTTTAATAAGACATTTTGATTTAGATATTGGCTCCCAAAAACTTTGTTATTGCTGGTTAGGTCACCAGATTGATGGGTTTCTATATTTCTACCTATCTACCTAACAGGCAGTAGGTCATTCTGTCCAACTCATTGAGATCTGGGCTACATTCTTGTTTTTGTGGTATCAAGCAGGATTATATTAGTAGCAAATGCTGCTTTTAATGCAGCATATCCACAGCCTAACATGTTCTCTTTTTTTTCTGGACATATGCATGACAAAAATCACCATGGTCAAAGCAACCACACTGCAAACAACCAGTTACCCATCAACAATGAGAATGACCAGCCAGATACTTGACATATGATTCTTCTAAAACTGACTAACACTCCCTTCTTGTTGTAGCCCTGCTCTTCAACAATGCCCTCTCTAAAAAAAACAAAAACAAACAAAGATAAACAAGTGTTTTGCATAATCTTGCAATCTATAGTCACATTTTGAGTGTCACCCCTAGTGGTTGTCTGAGAAATTGTGTGGTGAATGGACTTGTTTTTCTATATTGTTTTCTGCTTGAGCACTCAGTGCTTGGGATTGTATATGCTGTGCTTTATGGAACATGCTACATTCATTCATTGATACAAGAACCTTTACCTATTCTTTTTCTACTTAGTGCTTTCTATCTAATATTCACACTCCAGTGGATGCATCAGAGAGCAACTTGCCTACAATTAGTAGATAATTAGTAGATAAGCTACTTTGGTTGCCTGGAGCTCAGGAGGTAATGTAAAATGTACCCTTTTGTCATGACCTCTGTGATGCATAACTCTTGATAACTGTAAAGCTTTCGCTACTCGTTTAGCTTTTCTTAACCGAGTCATTTCTACCTTATTTCAGCCCTTCTTCAAGAACAAAATGAGAAGTTGGTGAGGGTGATCTTTGCTTATGCAGCTTGCTAGGGCTACCCTTGGAAAAGCCCAGAACCAATTGTAATGGTAATCAAACAAAATCTTTACTGATATATACTGAGGAGTCATTAAGGGGAGGTCATCAAATTTCATTTTTGTACAGCAAAGAGTTAAAAACTGAGCTGTCTGAGATATTTAATCTTGTGAAGAGGCCAGTTTTTTAAATGGGTGAAGATATTTTCCTTAACTCAACCAAAACAGTGAATGAAATTAAAATTAAAATGCTCCAGATTACAACTGGACTTGTAGACTCATGAGTCTTTTCACATGGTAAGAAAGAAATTATGATTGTTTAGTTGGAAAACTTTGTTTCGGTTCTTCAGATGGTACTAATTCTTTTATCAAATGTCTGTTGACAACTTTGCAAAGACACCTTTCTTATTTTGTTAAATCTCTTTGGCTTGTTTTAAGTTTCCTCCACTTCTTCATGAATCTGGGAACTGTTAAGTGGTTTTTAATGCGTTTTGTGGAAAGCTAAGGAAATGTGAATTTTGCAGAAGTTGAATTATGAGGAATCAATTGGTGACTTTTCAAGAAGAAATAATAGGAACCCTTACTCTTTTTGCCTTCATTATGACGCCACAGAGCCTTTTTAATTTAATTTGAAGGACTCTTTAATTCCTCCCAAAATGATTTATCAGAGGTGACTCTGGATCAGCTGCAGCCACTCTGATGGATGAACAGCTGCTGCTTCTTCCTGGAAACCTGTTGTTTCCCCACATGTTGGATGTTTTATAATCTTCAGCCCTGGAAACAGTTTTCATAACTGCATCTGAATTTATGGAGTATTATTCATCTACTATTCACAGTACTATTCCACCATTTTTGTGCTCATCTCCACACATTTCTTCAATCGTTGTAAATATTAAAGCTGTATCTTAACATAAGGTTTGCATCAGGATTCAGCCTCCTGAACTTTCAGCACTGAGTTGCAGCTTTCCTCAGACTGAGGGTCCACACTGTAAGTTTAGGCAGGAGAACACTAATGACTGATAATAAAACATGGACATGTGGTTGTTAAAGCCATTAAAGACCCTCATCAGCCTTTTCAAACAGAAAGGCTCTTGTTTCAGAAACACAGATTGGACATGGACTTTGCATATGTTTTAGTTCTTAATCTTCCATTTTTATTTAGCTGAATAGAAATGTTGGAATTGCTGATGCTGATTTAGACATAAAACTTCACACAAATTAAAATAATGCAGAACACACTGAAACAAACAGTAAGAGATGACGCAACCAAAGCAAAGATCAAGCATATACAAAAAAATGGGGGAAATTAACAGTAATAAGGAATGTGAAATGGTTCCCTACTGCTGTCTGTTTGAGAGCAAACTGTGTGGAAGTTGGGTGCCCTCTAGTGGATCAGTGACGGCAGACACATACACAGGTTTAAATATCCAATGAATGTGTTATAGTATCAGCTACTGATAGCAAACATCAAGCTGTTAAACTGATGCAGATGTACACAGATGAACAATCTTTAAAAATAAAGCAAAAATAATGATTCAATTGCATTTTCTGCGTTAAGCTTTGAACACTGAAAAATTAGGTTAGTGGTTTCACTTTGTTTCCACAAGTGAAAGTAAAAGTCAGTAAAAGTAATTTAATTTAATTGTTTTTGTTTTAAAAGACGAAAGATTATGGGAATCTTCCAAGTCACTTTATAAATCATGAAATCATAAAACATTGATAATTGCAATAAAAAAACAAAATTAAATCACTATTTTTTAGTAACAACTGTCTATCCTTCACATCACCTTTGAGGAATTTTGGCCGACTTAAAGTCTGGACTTTGAACCATTGCAACAGCTTGATTTACTGTTGTAGATTTTCTGCTGGACTTAGGATCTCTGTCCTGTTGCATGAAAAAAAATCCTCCTCAGGTCCTACAGGGTTTTGCTGGTGGTCACTTCGATGTCACTCAGATCCTTGTAGGTCTTTGATTGGTTCATATTGCAGTTCTTCCACTTTCTCTGCAGATTGTACTGTCTGCTGTTGAGCGGGATGTTGACTGAGGAAATGTACTGCATGGACCGTGAAATTGTGGCTCTGAAAGCCCGTTTTCGGGCTGTGAAGAGAATGAAAATCTGTAAACCCTAAAAGACAGAATGTGAAGATGATGAGGATGGTGGAATTCTTAAATTCTTTTAGCTTTTTCATTTTTACTTGATAAGAATAAATATAAAAATAAACAAAAGTTACACACTTCTTGTAGAACTTGAACCACTTTGCTTCTGTCATAGTTTATTTTTGAAATATATCTGTTTTATTTTTTGGAGTATTTTGACTTTTAAAAAACTACTGTTATTTTTTTTTTTACAAAATACATTAAGATGTTTTCAGAATATTACATTTAATAAAACCAGCTTTTTCTTATAATACATTTTATCAACTTCAGATTGCCTAATGTTACATTAGCACTAAAGAAGAAGAACAGTTGGACATCCCAGTGCAACAAAAATGGTTGCCTCCATGTGCAGTAAATCCGTGTGCAGTTGCATTGCCTTTGAAATTGCTGCTTTGAAGATGGGGACCAGATTTGCAGCAACTCACAGTCAGTTGCTAACTTCAAAGAAACTCTGATGTGTCAGGACCGTTCATCAACCTATTGCTATTTAGGGGATCAAGTTGGCACTATATATAATATATTTCTAAAAAAAATTTCCTGTGGAAGAAACACGTTTAAAGAAACTTTCAACAATTACCTCTCGTTTGTTTTGTTTTTTTGTAATTTATGTGTTTATCTGAAGTCTGAGAAGCTCATGAAACCTCAGTTCTAAAATATGGTGGAAGGAGTCATACCTGTGTGGTCGTACAGATGCAGAACAAAATGCTGAAGAACTGGTATGCTTTTCCTGAATTAAGGAGAGTGAAATATCCCAGAGTCCAGGACAGACCGAGTAACACCGCCAGAGACAAACTGATGAGGAACCTACTCCTTAAAGACGACTTCTTGTTGCTGCTGTAAAAACAGAAAAAGTTAAAACCCAAATTGAAGCATGGCAGAAATGATTCATCTGTGGAAGTTTTTACATCATGCCTATTAAGATGCAGTTAATGCATTAATATACATTTTCTGAAAACAAAAATGGAACATTATAGTGGTATTGTTTACAAACATTTAAAAACATTTCTTTTCCTTAAAATTGTGTATTCATGTATTTCTTCAATGTTACTATTTTGAAAAAATATTGAAAATATCAACTTAATATGAAAGTAAAAAAACTTTGTGTCATGTTTTTTTAAACAATTTAAAAAAAACCAAGTATTTGCAAATTTTGTATTTCATGAGTCTATACTCAAAAGCCCACTAATATTCTGACTTTTTCTTTCTTCATGGAATCATTTGTAATTAGCTTGAAGTCAGCAGTGAGAGGACGACAGCAGCGTTAGATGTTACCTGGTCAGTCTGGTATCAACTTTGCACGTGGCCATGGAGGTGAGAACCAACAGGACGATATTGTAAATCAGGATCAGACCGATAGGAAGAAGGAAAGCCCAAAACATTGGCTTCCCAAAGTTGAACTGTTGCTTCTTATCCAACGCTACCAGCCAACAACTGCAATGAGAGGATAAAAGAAGCATTAAGAAAAATACTTTTTGTCTATGTTGATCAAAACTTTACAAATACTTTATAACTGAAGATGTAAAATTTTAGTACTCTGGTATGCTAACGCCACATCACACCTCAACAATAAACTGTTCTATAAATTAAACTGTGATGTGGCAAATTTCATAGAAATGTCAAAAACATTTGGACAAGGCAATGACTGAACTGGTAATCAAAGCACATATTAAATAGATAAATAATAAATAGAATTGATCACAGCAATGATTACCCACAATTCCTCTTGTCTGTATCCCAGAGGATTGTCCACCCTGTAGCTCACCGCCAGTGTGATGACCATGAAACAGGCTGGCACTCCTAACAGAACACAATAAATCAAAACAGCAGTTGAAATAGATTTAAATTCAACATTTTAAGTGGGCCAGATATTAAAGTCAACATTTTTACTCATGTTTTGTTTTTTGTTTTTTTTATAAATGTATTACTTTTTCATTATTTTTATGTAAATATTGAAAAAAGAACTAACTTTTATTTGGGGTGTTTTGATTGGATTTGATTGATTGATTGATTGATTTATTTTATTTTATTTTATTTTTTTGCATGTCTTCTTTGGTATTTTAGCAATCAGAATTATTTTCTAAAGGCTAAGAAAGATGCCCACGGATTTATTGTACCAAGTGGATCATTCTAGCTTTGCCGTATTGGTCCACTTGATTTACCTTTGTTATTGGTTTATTATTATTATTATTTCATTTTACTTTAAGTTATTACAGATGGGACAGACATGACTGGGGGATAGGAAAGGGAGAAAGAAAGAAAGGGAGGGAAAGAAAAACAGAGGGGAAGAGGGACAGTGAGAGAAGACATTAAAAAAATCTGCTGGATCACCTGTTGAAAGAAAAAAATAAACAAACAAGCAAAAACAGAGCAACACAATAGGGAGACTACAGCAATAACCTAGATAAGTGTAACTAACAGTAAATACTAAATATTGAATGTTATTGAGCAGCACCAAGTGCATGACAGCACACGCTGTGCTTTGAGGTAGCAGCCAAGAAAGAAATAGTTTGTTTCTGTGAGCACCCGTGTCAACACCTGTGTGCATGAGCGCGCTTGTATTCAAAAGGTTTCTCCATGTAACAATCTGTAGGGAGTGCATCACCACGTGTTATGGCAACAGCACCGCTTACAACCGCAAAGCTCTCCAGAGAGTGGTGCGGTGTGCGGAAGGGATAATTGGAGGTGAGCTTCCCTCCCTCCAGGACATCTACAGGAAGCGGTGCCTGAGGAAAGTGGGGAGGATCATCAAAGACTCCAGTCACCCCAGCCATAAGCTGCTCAAACAACTTCCATCAGGCAGGAGGTAATGCAGTATCCGGTCCTGAACCAGCAGACTGACAGACAGCTTTTTCCATCAGGCCATCAGACTGTTGAACACTTCATAGACACCTCACCTTCACTTACTGGAACTCCAACATTATGCACATCATACTGTAGACAAATGCCACTTATTTTGCACATTTCCAACAACCGACCTCTGTTTATGTTTATTTCTATTTAATGATATATACAGTGGGGCAAAAAAGTATTTAGTCAGCCACCGATTGTGCAAGTTCCCCCACTTAAAATGATGACAGAGGTCAGTAATTTGCACCAGAGGTACACTTCAACTGTGAGAGACAGAATGTGAAAAAAAAAATCCATGAATCCACATGGTAGGATTTGTAAAGAATTTATTCGTAAATCAGGGTGGAAAATAAGTATTTGGTCAATAACAAAAATACAACTCAATACTTTGTAACATAACCTTTGTTGGCAATAACAGAGGTCAAACGTTTACTATAGGTCTTTACCAGGTTTGCACACACAGTAGCTGGTATTTTGGCCCATTCCTCCATGCAGATCTTCTCGAGAGCAGTGATGTTTTGGGGCTGTCGCCGAGCAACACGGACTTTCAACTCCCGCCACAGATTTTCTATGGGGTTGAGGTCTGGAGACTGGCTAGGCCACTCCAGGACTTTCAAATGCATCTTACGGAGCCACTCCTTTGTTGCCCGGGCGGTGTGTTTTGGATCATTGTCATGTTGGAAGACCCAGCCTCGTTTCATCTTCAAAGTTCTCACTGATGGAAGGAGGTTTTGGCTCAAAATCTCACGATACATGGCCCCATTCATTCTGTCCTTAACACGGATCAGTCGTCCTGTCCCCTTGGCAGAAAAACAGCCCCATAGCATGATGTTTCCACCCCCATGCTTCACAGTAGGTATGGTGTTCTTGGGATGCAACTCAGTATTCTTCTTCCTCCAAACACGACGAGTTGAGTTTATACCAAAAAGTTCTACTTTGGTTTCATCTGACCACATGACATTCTCCCAATCCTCTGCTGTATCATCCATGTGCTCTCTGGCAAACTTCAGACGGGCCTGGACATGCACTGGCTTCAGCAGCGGAACACGTCTGGCACTGCGGGATTTGATTCCCTGCCGTTGTAGTGTGTTACTGATGGTGACCTTTGTTACTTTGGTCCCGGCTCTCTGCAGGTCATTCACCAGGTCCCCCCGTGTGGTTCTGGGATCTTTGCTCACCGTTCTCATGATCATTTTGACCCCACGGGATGAGATCTTGCGTGGAGCCCCAGATCGAGGGAGATTATCAGTGGTCTTGTATGTCTTCCATTTTCTGCTCCCACAGTTGATTTTTTCACACCAAGCTGCTTGCCTATTGTAGATTCACTCTTCCCAGTCTGGTGCAGGTCTACAATACTTTTCCTGGTGTCCTTCGAAAGCTCTTTGGTCTTGGCCATGGCGGAGTTTGGAGTCTGACTGTTTGAGGCTGTGGACAGGTGTCTTTTATACAGATGATGAGTTCAAACAGGTGCCATTCATACAGGTAACGAGTGGGGGACAGAAAAGCTTCTTACAGAAGACGTTACAGGTCTGTGAGAGCCAGAGATTTTCCTTGTTTGAGGTGACCAAATACTTATTTTCCACCCTAATTTACGAATAAATTCTTTACAAATCCTACCATGTGAATTCATGGATTTTTTTTTCACATTCTGTCTCTCACAGTTGAAGTGTACCTCTGGTGCAAATTACTGACCTCTGTCATCATTTTAAGTGGGGGAACTTGCACAATCGGTGGCTGACTAAATACTTTTTTGCCCCACTGTATATATGTATACACACACATACGCGCACACACACACACACACACACACACACACACACACACACACACACACACACACAGGTATATATACATATTTAGCATACATATTCATATTCTGCTTGTTCTTATGTTATTGTATTGCATTTTGCACACCTCTGTTGCTTGTGAAGCTTGCACACAAGAATTTCACTCACATTTGTTGTACCAGTGTACCTGCAAATGTGATGTGACAATAAAAGTGATTTGATTTGATTTGTACACACACTCCCCAAACACACTCTACCCCAGGTCCAGGTACCATTGCCATCAAAAGGGCAATCCACCCCTAGACCCATAAGACTTTACCCTTTTCCCTGGGGTGAAGACAGGCAGACCACCATCTGTCCTGCAGCAGAGTGTTTGCTTTTAAAATCAGTTTTGTTTTGGTTAGCTTCAAGAGTAGGTTTACTATGTTTTGGTTTAGGATTTATCACTGGAAAATGTTTCATCTCACTTCAGTTTTTATTTTGAATTATTAAACATAGATGTTATTTGTCAGTGCCAAATTTAAGACTCTTAGATAAGTCAAATAAGGATTCGGGTACAGGAAGATGGTGATAGACTGTCTGAAGCAGTTAGAACAAGACAATGCTATTGAATGGACCTCATAACACAGGCTATACCCAGGGGAATCTACACCAAGTCTGTATGGTTTACCGAAGATACATAAACAGGAGGCACCTTTAAGACCAATTGTATGATCAACTCGGTCACCTATAACATCTCTAAGTTTTTGGCCTCGATCCTCAACCCGCTGGTAGGCAACTCTGAACACCACATCCAGAACACCTTGGATTTTGTTGAGAAGGTGAGAGATGTCATTATGGAGGCATGTTACATCTCTCTTCACTTGCATCCCAGTCACTGAAGCGTTGGCAATAGTTCGTAAGAGATTACAGGATGATCCCAACCTCAGCAACAGGACCGCTCTCAGCATCGACCAAGTGTGTTTGATTTTGAAACTGTGTCTTCATTCCACCTACTTCACATACAAGGGTCAATTCTACGGGCAGAAACATGGGTGTGCCATGGGTTCCCCAGTGGAAAAGAGGGCTTTGTTATTCTACGCTGGAACACCACCAAGCCATTGGTTCAGATATGTGGATGACACCTGGGTGAAAAACAAATCTCAGGATGTACCACATTTCACAGATCACATTAACTTAGTGGACCGACACATCAAATTCACCAGGGAGGATATGAAAAGTGGCAGGCTAGCCTTCTTAGACTGTGAGATTTCCATCAGTAATGAGGGACATCTAAAAGCTGATGTGTACCGTAAACCTATGTATACGGATCAGTATTTAAGATTTGACTCCCATCATCCACTGGAGCATAAACTGGGTGTCATCAGGATGCTACAACACAGCGCGAACACCATCCCCACTGACACAGCGGCCAGGGAAGCAGAAGAACACCACATCAAGAAGGCCCTGAGTAAATGTGGTTATCCCAGCTGGACTTTTGTCAAAGCTGGGAAGGCGCCTAAAGAAAGTTCCAGCCGAACCAGGAGAGAAGGACAACCGCTGCCTAAGCGAAAAAGCCTGTAGTGATCCCGTATGTGTCAGGAGTATCGGAACAGTTGAGACGCATTTTTTCCAAACACCATGTCTCTGTTGCTTTTAAACCAAAACACGCTGCACCAAAAATTGGTCCACACCAAGAATCCACACCGAGGTCCCCCGACACAGAAAGAGTAACACTGTGTACGCTGACTTCTGCTCCGCGGCTGCTGGGCGAGCCCTCATCTGGGACTCTCCTCAGCTCTTACTGGAACAGTGGCGCGGCTGCCCCTCTGTTGGTCTTCCATGGTCTCTTGAGTTCTGGGGGCCTCTGGATGTCTGGAGTTTTGATCTCCTCCATACCCACTTCACACCCTGGAGGACGGGGCTGTGGCCCCCCCACACTCCCTAGCAGATCATTACATGGAGAAACCTTTGGAATGCAAGCATGCTGATCCACACAGGTATGCACACATGGGTATTCACAGACGCGGACTAAAGCTTTCTTGGCTGCTGCCTCAAAGCACACTGTGCGCTGTCTATCTTGCGTGCTGCACAATATCGTTTATTATTTAGTAAATATTGATATCTATGACTAGCTAGTTTATTGTGATGGTGCTTTGTTTTCTCTATTATTATGTTGCTCTTTGTTGTTTGCTGTCTCCTCTGTTTGTTTTTTTTTGTTTGTTTTTTTTTTTTCTCCATACAGGTGACCCAGGAGTTCTTTTTTTTTTTTTCTCTCTCTTCCCCCCCCTTCTCACCGTCTCTTCTCCCCTTTGGTTTTCTTTCTTTCTCTCCCCCTCTTTCTCTCATTCATTCCCCCTGTCCTATTTATTAAAAAAAAAAAAAAATGACAAAGGATGAACTGAAGCTCTGCCATCACGTAATGTCGCATACTGCTGTTTCTGATGTCATTTAAAAAAAAAAAAAAAAAAAAAAAAAAAAGATTTCCAACTTTACAGCATTAAAGAGCCTATTTAAAAAAAAACAAAAAAAAAAAAACACTGTGTACGCTGTTAAGTGCCAGGAGGATTGCCAGGATTTATACATCAGGAAAACCAAACAACCTCTGGCAAAGCGGATGGAACAACACAAAAGAGTTACCTCATCAGGCCAGGACTCTGCAGTCTATTTACACCTACAGGCCAGTGGACACTGTTTTTTCCTCAATAGTTTTTTGTCTGATTTTAGATCAATTGTGTTAATACAGTATGTCAAAATGAAACATAACTGTAAATTCAGACATGCGAGGTTGTGCTGAAAAGAATGATACCAAACAAGGCAAAGCAAATCGTTTTTAAAGGTGAAATGTAGAGGTAAAATTTAAAGTAGTCAAAAACAGCCAATTATACCCTTGTTGCTTTAATGCATTTTTAAAAATATTTCAAATTTGGCATTTTTGTTTTCTTTCAGAATGTCCTACCCCATCCCAGAGTCACACTCAGTGGAGTCCAGTGTGTTGGCAGGCTGCGGCGCATTGACCGGACCAGCAGCACCAGTTGAGTGCTGTATACACTGTTCCACATGAAGGTGGCCATCAGGAGGAAGTGCAGCAGAGCTGCTACAGCCGTACACGAGCCACGGTCCGGTTCTATGTGTTCATCAGAATTCAGGAGGTCGTTGGTCAAATCATCACCCTGCACCTTAGTGTCATTCTGTCTGCTGGAGTTTTGGACTCCAGAGAGGAAGGTGATGATGAAGGCCAGCAGGCTTAGGTATATGCACAGCAGAGCCAGCTTTGAATTCAGGTTACTTTGCTGCCCATGAGTATTCCTGAAGAATCTACAGAGAGAAAAAAACAAGAACGTTTTAATATTTTTAAACTTTTGTATTTCTAAAAGGAAAACACGAAAAATAAAAATAAAAATGTAAGCCCATTTGTAAAGCCCGTACAGTCAACAAAATCATTTGGTTTTAAGCACATCTTTTTGCTTTAAATGTAATGAAAAATATTTCTTATTATAGATATTTTTCTCTATATATAACTTCTTTCTTTGATATTAAGGCTTAAAATCAATCAAACATGTTTTTCTTTTTAGCTGATAATATAATTATTTTCATAATTAAACAAACTAACCTTAAACAATAAAAAATTATTGATTACTACTGGTTTTCAGGTCTTACAAATGGGAAAACATACTCCAATTATCCCTCCCAAAATTCTCCTGAATTTAAAATACTGCTTTTATTACAAACTCTACAGACACCAGTTTTACCAGTTTAGGACTTTAATTAGTCAGATAAAATAAGAAAATAATCAATCCTTATTGTTATTATAATTATACTGTTTGTTGGATCCAAGTAAGTTTCAGTTTGTGAAATAACAACTAGAAGTGATGAGTGGTAAATGTGATGAGAGAATTTAAATGCAACATAATTTAAAGTCATTTCTAATCTGTGAAGTAACCCAAACTTACTTTTCTTTAATGTGATAAATGATCGTTACAACCAGACCCAGAATAGAAAGAGAAAGTCCCACAATGGAGATCACATCCAGAGCTTTCGCATACTCGTAGTTCTCTCTGTATGACTGAAAAACAAACAGGATTTAATCATGCCATAAAATATAAATAGTTTACATTTGGAGCTAGTTCATGACCAAGGTTAAGCAAGCTGCAGCCTTATAGCTGTGAACCTGTAAACTTGTGATACTCACCCAGAGAGCAGCAAAGTTGGTGGTGTGGTTACAGAAACATCTCATGAGTCCATCTGAAGTGTTTCCTTTAGAGCAGCCACTGGTGCTCCAGTCCTTCTGAATGTAGTTCCAGAAAACACAGGAGAAGTCGTACAGAGACGTCCCATTGATGTCCTAAAACAGAAGCACACAGGTTTAGAAATCTACAACTTTGATTTACAAAGTGTCTATTCTGGGTTTGTTTGTAACAATCATTCATCACATTATTCAAATTCAATTCAAAAGTGAGCTAAATCTGACTAACGCCAGGGGAAGCAAAGCTCAAGCCAATGCACACTGGTCAAGAGACTATGAAAATATGACAGGAAACAGAGACCCAGAATCCAGACACACAGCTTGATGCAGGGAAGGACGTAAACGCATAAAGCGATAACACTAACATGAGACTCACTTAACACTAGTGATGGCCAACAATTCTCTTTGGTGACATCTGGTGGCCAAAAATATGGAGAGTAGCTTGAATCTACAACTAATAATGAACTTCTTCATTATGATTTCCCACTCTACAGAACTGAGCCAATAGCTTCTGTTTAAAATCATGTGACAGTTCTGTCAGATATCAGGTTGATGTGATTTGAAAATGTATTTTTTAGTAAAAAATAATGTTATGTCTGTGTTAATAGTAAATCACTGTGATGAATGATCCTTACTTTTTTTAAACATGTGCTATGGCGTGTTCCTTTTTTTTTTTTTAGATTGCTTGATGTTTTTTTACTAATAATATCTATCTATCTATCTATCTATCTATCTATCGAGAGAGAGAGATAACAATGTACAACACAATGGATTGGGATTATGCTTGTGCTGAGCTGTGCCCCTTCCTCCACGTGATTATGTAATAAACCAGCGGACAGGCATGTTTATATATAATATACTATAACTTCTATAATTATAACTAGGGCTGGGTATCGTCACTGATTTCTAGAATCGATTCGTTTCCGATTCACAAGGTCCCGAATCGATTCAATCCACGATTCGATTCAATTCGATTCAATTCAATTCAATTAGATTTGAATCTGGGAAATTTTGACAGTCAGAAATATTATAATTCAGATCAGTACATTTACATATTTTTGTATCTATGAAAAGGAAGCTGACACACGCATGACTTTATCAAAGGTGTGAGCATCACAGCAGATGCCTTTGTGTCAAAATAGCTGAAGATAAAACACAGAAAAACATGAAGGTGGTTTTCCTGGCCTGGGATTTTATAAAAATATCCTGCAGTACATCAAAAATGCAAGAAAACCATTAATCAACATATGACGTTACAGCGGTTTTATTAGAGACACGGCTAAGCGTTTTGCATTTTGCATAATTTTAAAAAGTTTACATTTGTTCAGTATTGAACAGCAGAAATTAGGTTTTCTTTTCGGAAGTATGTAAAACGAAAAGAAAAAAAACAGTGGCCGACAGCGCTGCAAACAACGGTAGTCTTGTGATAGCAAGCAAGCAAATAATGAAGAAAACAGATTTTTAGACGGGAAACTGTTCTTGAACTACAGAGAGAGAGAGAGAGAGAGAGAGAGAGAGAGAGCTGTGCATGAAGTGTGATTTTATTGTGGTGGAAGCAAAACAGTAAAAGTCAGAGAGAATTCATGACGATGTTTATGTGAAGCGTAGTTTGGATCTTCTTTTGCTGCTGGTTCGGTCAATATTGTTTGGAGAGAGATAAAACCATCAGCTTTAGAATCAGCGAAAAAAGGGCGTAAACACAAAGCGCGGACCCACCAACAGATCAGAATCAGCGAGCAGTCGGCTTTCAGCCCCGACCGTGTCCGTGCCGTCAGCTGAGAAAGGCGACATCTCACTGATTCTGATCCGCGGGTCCGCGCTGTGTGTTTACGTCTTTGTGCAGAATCCGTGAACCTGCTCTCATTCGAAATTTTGTGATCTTTCACCTGAGATTCTGGCATTTCGGGCAAAATAAATTTATATTAAAAAAATCGATTCAGGATTTTAATGAATCGATTTCACGTTATCCAAGCCAGATTTTAATCGATAAAACGATTATAAAAACCCACCCCTAATTATAACTATATATATGTATAGTGTATTTCTTATATGCATTTTTGACCTGGGAGCAGAATTGCTGATGAACTACTTTTTGTTTAGGAATAAGCAGAGTGTCCTCTCTTCCCAGCTCCATGTCTCTTATTATGTCACATACGTTTGCTCTCTCGCACAAATCACCAAAATACAGCACAAATCGCACCAATGATTCAGTTCCTTAAATTGAATCAGGTTGTCACGGTCACTGTGTACCCGGCTGGTTGTGCCAATAAACTGATTGCTTGTATTTAAACTACTATAAATAAGTTGTTGGTCTATAATATCTGAAAATGTCAAATGCATCCCTCATGAATTATATCAAGTCATATTGAACCACCAACAACATTCCTGTCACAAGGCAGAAGCTACAGTCAGTTTTGGCAGTGACTTTATTATATCCTTTATTTATACAGTTAAATGAAATGTCTTCTTTAAGAGCAGAAAAAAATGCAACAAATAAAACAATAGTTTTGTAAACATATTTTAAGTGGCCAAAAAGGACCAGATTGGTTATAATGTAGGTAACACAGAGTTATAAAGATACTTGAAAAACAGGTAATTGTATATATAACCCCTTTGTAAATCCTAAGTTAAGAACAAACTCAAACTACTGGATCAAAGACCAGTTGGTCCAAAGACCATGAAAAATGTTTTGTTTTTAATGTGAGACAATGACAGTGCTTGAAGTGAAAAAAAAAACCAACTTATTTCATGTATAAGGAAGTTATGTGGTTTAGAAACACACATTTGGACTTAAAGCAATCCTCCTGAGATACCCAGGAAATACCAAACTCGTAGCTAGAGAAAAATAAAACAGTAGTCAATAAATGTTATCACACTTTAATTATCATAGAAATACTGAATTTCTTACTATTGGCCTGAATAGCATCTCCACATGTTGTGGCACCATGTTGGGTTCCTGCCCTCTGACACTCGCTGACAGGACCCTGATGGTGGCCCGTCGCCTCATGTAGAGTTTTGAACGGAAGAAACGATCGTTCTGATAGAGAACGAAACCCAGAGAGAGGTTTGAATCTGTCTGATGGCCTCTGACACCTTCGCCTAATATAAGAAAAAGAAATCCACTGTAGTTAGTAAAAACTAGTTGAAATTTGAAGCTTTTTACTAATAACAAACTAAAACAGCTCTCTTATAAATACCCCTTACTAATACAATGAGCTTCTTCAAAAGTTCTGTTGTTCTCTCCCAGGAATGCAGTAAGTGGAAATGCAGAAAACTCACCTTTTGGGAATTGTATGCAAATAAGGGCATCAGCTACGAAACCGTTTCCCACGACAACCTGTGTTGCGTTTGTGTTCAGCTGAATTCTGTTGGCTATAAAACTGTCAGAGTCCCCTTTTGCAAAACAAAAAACTGAGCTGTTAGTGATCACATAAAATCAATTTTAAAATTCCAAATGTAAGCTTTAAACCAACAAAATACTATTGTAGTAGTTGTAAAAGGTGTAGTGAAAGGTTTAGGTGTACTAGGAATTGTTGAGGAAGTAGTATCAGAAGTGTATGTAATAGTATTCAGCCACAGCAAAGAATACCTAAATACTAACTAATAAAAACTAAAACATTCCAAACACAATGAGTTCACAAAAGGACTATAATCTCAAAATGCTGGGTCACAGACCCAGACCCCCGACACCACCGTGCACATAATTCCTCAAGGCGATCCTTCACTTCTCATGTGCTTTCACTAACGCCATCTAAACCCTCCCTCCTTGACACAGTTATTCAAGACAGCTCTCAAAGGTGACTTGTGGTTCTGACAACATCAAAAATGGCATTATCATCTTCTATGAGGTTCAGCCGCTTGGTGGAATTGTATGTCAGGGGCTGGGTCTGTGACCCAGCAGTTTTGAATTTGTTTTCTATTTCTATATCTTATGTTCTTGTGTTGCCACTATTAGTTAAGATTAGTTGAGTTTTTTTCTAGTTTTACTTCTTCTATAACTCCTGATTTATAAGTCTTTTCTTGTCTTCAGTGTCAATATGTCATGTGTTTCTTGTCTGCATACTCCATGTTGTCAAGTTTGTGTGCCATGTCTAAGTCTCTCATTGTTTCTTGTTTTATTTTTATAAGGTCTCATGATCATTGTGTTTAGTTTTGCTTCCCCTGTGGTGTCACTATGTTCACTCTAATCAGCTGTTTTCACTTCCCTTGTTTCCACTTCCCTCATTACCCTTTGGTGTATTTAGCCCTTTGTCCTCCTTTGCTCAGTGTCAGGTCATCTGTTCTGTTTTGCGCCATGTCTCCATGTTACAGGTATCTTTGTATCCACATGAAGTTTCATGTTTAGGGTTTTATGTTTATTTTTAGCTTTCCCGGTTATTGTTTAGTCTCGTCTTTGTTTGCCTTGTGCATTGCTTTGTATTTCTCCATCAGCCATATTAAACATCTCGCTTTTTGTTAATTCAAGTTTTGATCCACGTTCCTTTGTTTCTGCATTTGGCTCCACTATTCACAATACATACAGTCTGCTTCTGCATACTGTGACATTATACTTGGCTCTCTGCCAGTTTTGTGGGTTATCTTTATGGAAAGAGGTTCTCCTCTAATCAGTTCAAATTCAAATTTTATTTGTCACGTACACAGTCATACACAGTACGATATGCAGTGAAATGCTTGGACAACTGCTCGTGACCTAAAGAAAACAAAAAAGGAAAAGGCTATGAATAAGATAGGAAATAAATATGAAAAATTAAAAAGGGTAAATTTTACTAGGAAGGAATAAAATATAAATTAAGGTTAAAAAGGAAATAACTGTACAACACAAATTAGAATGAAGGGTAAATTTAACTGGGAAAGAATAAGATAAAGATAAATATATAAATTAAAGTTGAAAATAAAATAACTGTACAACAAAATACACAATACACAATATAGAACTATATAAGAATGTATGAAGAAATATAAATAAATATATACACAATAACAGCAGCTGTACAAGTATTAACTGGAAATGAAGAATATAGTGACCAGTGTTCAGAGTCAAGCCACGTCGCTACCTGATCAAGGGTTACCCTCGATCATCTATCAAGGTCTTTTGTTGTCCGGAATATCCTTTGATCTCTTCTCTTGCCATTTATTTCAAATTTTCCAAGCTCATCCACTCTACTCTATGGAATTCTCAATCACCTTATTGAGGCCATGGGCTACTTATCTTCGCTAGCCTGCCTACCGGTTAGTGCAGATATCTTTAGACCTTCATAACACAGTTACTACTACAGGGTGGGCCATTTATATGGATACACCATAATAAAATGGGAATGGTTGGTCATATTAAAGTCCTGTTTGTGGCACATTAGTATATGTGAGGGGGCAAACTCCTCAAGATGGTTGGTGACCATGTTGGTCATTTAGAAGTCGGCCATCTTGGATACAACTTTTGTTTTTACAATAGGAAGAGGGCCATGTCACACATCAAACTTATTGGTAATGTCACAAGAAAAACAATGGTGTGCTTGGTTTCAACGTAACTTTATTCTTTCATGAGTTATTTACAAGTTTCTCTTTGTTCTAAGCCATTGACATGTCGAAGAGGTTAACACGTGAGGAGTGGATCAAAATTGTGTTGATTTCTGGTGAACGCAGTAACCGGGTCATTGCAGCAGATTTCAATGCAAGACACCCTCTGAGACCACCCATCTCCCATGCTACAGTTAGCAAACTGCTTGCTAAGTTTCGTGAAACTGGTTCAGTGTTGGATTTGCTAAAATGTGGATGCAAGAAAACTGTCACTAATGAAGAAACTTCAGTGGCTGTCCTAGCTTCATTTAGCAAGAGCCCACAGCGTAGCACTCAACCATTCCCATTTTATTACGGTGTATCCATATAAATGGCCCACCCTGTACTTCTAAGGGATGCCTTCTTTGGGATCTGACACACCAAAAGCTGGCACCAGTTCCCTTCAGGGCTTTCCCCAAGCCGCAGCTCATTCATGTTTAAGCCATTTGCCTATATGTACTTATTATACTTATGCTTTCAACTCTAACATGAAGACGTTGGCCCAGCTAGTGAATTGGAGATAAATTATGTGAATTTCAGGAGCAGCACCACGCCTCGAAACATGCCCCTTCCAGTTGTTATCTATATATGACCACCCAGTTCTACAAGCTGTTCGTTCTCATTTCCATACCTTACCCTCCCTGACCCTTTTCCATTCTTTCACTTCTTCACTTCTCAGTAGTACATCAAGATCTGCCAGGCCTGGGAGCCACCACCCATCCCCTCAAAACCTTTCTTCAAACTGCAGCTCATTCATGTTTAAGCCATTTACATTTATCTACTAAAAAAATGTTGCCAAACCTAAAGTGAGGATGTGTGTCAAGCTAGTCAATTGAGACATTTGATCTCAGTAAGTCACACGATAGGGTGGGGCAAGGTCTCACAATGGGTTCATCCAGAACCTTAGCTGATAATGACCCACACCCATTTTCATAACTTGGCAAATGTCAGTAAGCAGATGATCGAAATTGGATTAAGCGACAGTTCCATTAGTGCTTAAATCTGCGACTCTCCACCAACTGGTCTTAGAACTGTTGTTTCAAGGTATGAAACTGGGTGTGGCTCAGGCGATTAGAGGATCATCAGGGGGTCCTTTTTGTCCTTCTGCGGGGGGATACTCCCACTAGGTTTAAATCTGGGACTCCCCACCATTTGACCTTAGAACTGAAGAAGCTTCTCGGATGAGAGGTGAAACGTCTTCAAGCAACTTAAAGAAGTCCAGACGCTTTTCTTTGCAAGCTCCTTTGACTACAATGACCTGGATGACTGAGAACCTTCACAGACATGTTAATGTTTAATGTTTTTTATGTTAATTAATGTTGAATCGATTCTAATTAGTAGTTATGAACAGTTGTTATGATATGGCAGGAAGGACGGTATTTAACTGCTGCAATCATTGTACATCCATAAATACATCCATACATTACATACATCTATAAATCTGGCTAAGCGGATGGCACGACGCAGAACAGCTAACTTGTCAGCCCAGGCATCCAAAGTCTACACCTACAGGCCAGTGGACACTCTTTCAATGATAAAGATGTACACACCCTGGACAGAGAGTCAATCTGGTTTGAGTCAAGCTGAAGTCAAGGAGGTCATTTACGTGAAAAGGACAAGACCATCTCTGAATTGAGGAGGGGCCCTGAGGGTACATCATTCTCCATCTAACAATGTTGTGATTACAGCCATTCCCCAACTCTCTGTGAATGGTACTCATGCCATTGATAAATTGTCATTGATCATGACAATGGTCAGGACAATTTGCTTGACCTCATGCCCTATTGTTTGTCAGTGGTGCTAGTTTCAGTCATTATGCAAATGTACTATTTATAAGGTTGGGGAAACCTGCTATGAGGTGCCGTAAGGGATATTATTACTAAAATGCTCTCACACACACACACTACTGAAATTTTATCTCTCACACACACACTACTGATATAATGCATTTTTTTTTTATTTGGGGCGCCTTTCAGAAACCCAAGGTCACCTTACAAAGAACAAAAAAAAGGAACAATAGTCATAAAATACATAAAATAAGTTAAAATTGCAAAACAGAGCTTGACAACAGATAAAATCAGCACTAAAGCGAATAAACCAGTTTAAACACATGTGTTTTGAGCTGTGACTTAAATACAGAAAGGGAGTCAATATTTCTTATGGCTGGAGGAAGAGAGTTCCAGAGCCGAGGAGCAGAGCGACTGAAAGCTCTGTTCCCCATAGTAATAAGGCGTGAGGACGGAACAGTAAGATGAATATTAGATGAGGATCTGAGAGGGCGGGAAACAGTGGTGATATGCAGCAGGTCACACAAATATGAAGGATTTATGGATACACTATATAAGAAGCAAGATTTTAAAATTTATCCTGGCTTCTATGGGCAACCAGTGAAGCTGTTGAAGAACTGGGGTAATATGAGCTCTTAACGGAGTACGGGTTATGACCCGTGCTGCAGAATTTTGAAGAAGTTGGAGTTTATGAAGGGACCTTTTAGGGAGACCAAATAGGAGGGAATTGCAGTAATCAATATGGGACGAAATAAGACTATGGACAAGGATGGCAGCAGCATGGAGAGTAAGGAAGGGACGGAGTTGGTTAATATTACGTAAGTGGAAGTATGCAGACCGGGTTATGTAATTAATGTGAGACTGGAATGAAAGAGTATTATCAAGTATGACACCCAAACTCTTAACCTGAGGGGAGGGAAGGGTAGGAGAATTTTCAATGTTAATGGAAAAACTGTGGGATTTGGTTAAGGTAGATGGTGTACCAAGAAGTAAAACTTCAGTTTTATTACTGTTGAGTTTGAGAAAATTGGAGGAGAACTAGGATCTAATCTCAATAAGACAGTTTGAGAGGGAGGTAGGTGGGAGGGATGAATTGGGTTTAGTAGAAATGTAGCTGGGTGTCATCGGCATAATGCTCTCACACACACACTATTGAAATGCTCTCACACACACTACTGATATAGAGTCACACACACTACTGAAACGCTCTCACACAAACTACTGAAATGCACTCACGCACTCCACTGAAACCGGAGGCATTTCAGCTGAACAGGTTTTTTTCTGACAAGGAAACTAACGGAAAAAGTGGTACATTTCAAACCACTACAAGGATGTCTACTCAGCAACCTGCTAGTACAGCAGTCCCCAACCTTTTTTTGCACCACGGACCATTTATGGCTGACAATATTTTCACGGATCGGCCTTTAAGGTGTCGCGGATAAATACAATAAAATAAAACCAGTACCGGTACCAAAAAAAGAAGATTTATTTTCAAAAGTAATTAATTACTTAGTTACTTAGTTACTTTTTAAAAACACGATTTAATAAAGCGATAAAGCGATAGATCTTTCAGCCCAATTCTACTTTTTCTACATAATCCATCATACAAAATGTAATCAAATGGAAAAGTCTCTTTTTTTTAACTTGTTTTATCAGTTTTAATCTTTTAACTTTATGCATCAAGCAAAAATTTAATTACATGCAACATTCTCTGAGTTTAATAAATTAGTTTAACATTTAAACCTATTTTCTACACATTCCAGCACATAAAATAAAATATTTTTTGTGTTTACACTCACTCTTTCAAATAGATGCAAGTAAAACACAGCAGAAAATAAATAAAGTCAAAGACTCAGCGGTCCTGTTGCTCTATTTTCACCTGTAAAGCAGGACTGCGGTAGGCGGAGGTTTACCACGAGGCGATCGTGGCTCAAGAGTTGGGAGTTCGCCTTGTAATCGGAAGGTTGCCGGTTCGAGCCTCGGCTTGGACAGTCTCGGTCGTTGTGTCCTTGGGCAAGACACTTCACCCGTTGCCTACTGGTGGTGGTCAGAGGGCCCGGTGGCGCCAGTGTCCGGCAGCCTCGCCTCTGTCAGTGCGCCCCAGGGTGGCTGTGGCTACAATGTAGCTTGCCATCACCAGTGTGTGAATGTGTGTGTGAATGGGTGGATGACTGGATATGTAAAGTGCTTTGGGGTCCTTAGGGACTAGTAAAGCGCTATATAAATACAGGCCATTTACCATTTACCCTGGTGCAGGTGTGCCGTGGTCAGTTGAAGAATCCGCGAGTTTCTCTGTGAGTTTCCCATTACGTCGTTGCGCACTCGGTGCTTGCTTGGAAGTTTAGGGGTTTTTTTCGCTGTAAAAAGAAGTTTTCTTCCCACGCACGATGGACGCTAATGTTTTTGTCACTTTTTATGGAATCAAACTCAAAGTAAGGTCAGTACTTCCACGCTTTAAACGCTGCACGCTCATACTCTCTCCCACAATCGATATGTGATCCATTGTTGATCTGCACACAGCTGTTGTCACTAACGGCGCACTCGCTTACGTCACTGTCGTGAGACATTCTCGCAAAAAAAAAATCACGGTTTTAGTAACGCAGCGTTACTACGGGAAAGTAACGGTAATCTAATTACCGTTTTTGCAATAGTAATCCCTTACTTTACTCGTTACTTGAAAAAAGTAATCAGATTACAGTAAAGCTACTGCCCATCTCTGTTCATAACACATGGAAAAAGACCCAGGGAAACAGAGTTAACAATATAAACGATATAAAAATAATGATAAAAAATTATAAAAACCCTGAAAACCATAAATGTCAAACCGGAGCCTCAACTCTTGCGGCCAGTACCAAACGACTCACAGACCAGTACCAGTCCAGGGCCCGGGGATTGGGGACCGCTGTGCTAGTAGCCTAAGTGAAGCAGCCGCATTACTTAACATACTTACTTACCATATATATTAGCATCCTTGAATCCAGAAATGGATTCAAGGTGCAACACGGAATTTGGCAAGGATGTCCTATTTCCCCTAAGCTTTTTATATTGGCAACCAAACTGTTAACACTATTGATCAAGAACTCTAATGACATACAAGGAATTTCAATTTTTGATAAAGACTTCAAAATAAGTCAATTCGCAGATGATACATCTATTTTTTTGAAAGATAAATCAGTGGTAGAGAAAACTCAATTTTCTCTAAAGCTTATGGTTTATCTCTTAATATGAAAAAATGTTAACTACTCCCGATTCATGCAAGCTCTGAATCCTCAATAGCTTCGGTTAGAGTTGAATCTAAATTTAAATATATAGGGCTGATAATATCTAAAAACCTAATTAGAAATATTAGTGTATTCTCTGCTAACTGTAACATGGAGATGAAGAACTCACTTAGCCACTGGTTAACCAGAGACCTCACTATCTTTGGCAGAAACATCCTATCTAAAGCTAAAGGCATCTCCAAATTGATTTATCCTTGCCACGCTCTATATATCTCCTCTAAAAACATTAATAAGGCTAACACAGTTATTTTCGAATTTTTGTGGAGGAATAAAACCCATTGCATTGAAAGATCTCAGCTTATGAAGGAATACAATAAAGGTGGTATCAAAGCTCCAGAATTTGAATCTATGGTTGGCACCCTTAG
The DNA here is from genome assembly GCF_057382275.1 of Copadichromis virginalis. NCBI lineage: Eukaryota > Metazoa > Chordata > Actinopteri > Cichliformes > Cichlidae > Copadichromis > Copadichromis virginalis. The sequence continues at coordinate 18,614,147 of NC_140639.1, read as the reverse complement.
AATTAAATAGTTAAAATCCTGTCTGTCACAGGCAGACTCTATGTGGTTCCACATCCCATGATCCTTGTTTAATAAAATAGGAGGATTAGACTTTATTTTGAAATGTGATTTTGATGTAAATAAAATCCTGATCAAGATATCTACCAGTTTTTCCTTCAGTTTCCTTGTCAGGAAACAACTTCCTGTTCAACTGAAATGCCTTGGTTTTCAGTGGAGTGTGTGAGAGCGTTTCAGTAGTGTGTGTGGGAGATAAAATTTCAGTAGTGTGCGTGAGAGTGTTTCAGTAATAATGTCCCTTACGGCACCTCATAACCTGCAGTCAGCTGAGACTGAAGAAGTCACATGAATGAGTGATGTTATCCCACTGAAAACGCTACATCCAGATCAAGAGAATCAATCTTTTGGGACTGACTTACCTGGATGATTGAGCATGCATCAAGACATATATGTCCTTATACAGAAATTCAGAACAATTCTTAAATAATCATTCATGTCAATAAAATATCCTTAAATCATTATTAAATCATTAAAAAAAGTCCCATAAAATCTTTAAAAAAAATCACTGGAGGACATTCCAGGATCTGGTTATGAAGGTCACACTTCAATGTTTTGTCTGTTTCTCACATAGAAGTCAACACTGTGCTTTTGCTTTCACAGTCATCTCGTTAGAATTGAACATTTTACTAACTGCTATCATGCAAGTCTATGAGCTTCTCCATTTATCACATTGCTGCTAGTGTCTTCTTGTTTGTAGAAGCCATTACTGTGTTAATCGTCTAACTGTATAACACCCAACAGGTACAGAAAGGACCGATAATAGTGACATTTGACGATATCCAGTGACTGGTTGTGAGCACAACTGCAGTTACTGTTGATATTTGGTCATTGCATAGATTACTCTGGTGTTGTTCGGACTGCGCAGCTGTGCTTATTTCCAGCTGTAGAAGAGCCTGCTGTTTTAATCTGGGTTTCTTGTCAGATATCACAACAGAAGTTTGAATAGAACCTTCAGCTAGAACAACTATCACTGCTCACACAACATGTGCATTTAGTCAGAGTCACACCTCTTAATCAAATACAGCCTGTCTCAGAAGAAGTCAGTGAGAAAACTTTATTGAGGCTGCAAGGGAGGAAACTTGTGTCTAACCCCTTCCCATGGTCATAATAACCCAGAGTGCAATCCAATAAAACATAAAAGTTTATCATAATACAGCTCAGACTTTCTCCGTGGGTTAGGCCTAGGCATCATTGTTAAGTTAAATATTTTTAGTTGGTTGCAACACTACATAGTAGACCGCAGAATTATTGGTCTTGTTCTCCACAACTTACAGAAAATCATAGTGTTACTCAAAGAATCTCTTGCTGTGACATTTCATCAGCTCTGCACAAATAAATTTCAGTATTGGGTATATTTTTGTCATTTTATGCAGATCTTTGTTTCAGACTGAAAAACGTTGACCATTACTAATGAAATGTACTGAAATGATTTGAGTGGTTCTGATTTCACCTGTACTGCCACCATCAGATCATCATTATAATATACAGTTAGTGTATATCTGAATCAGCCTCAGCTAGTGACTGTTTTTAATACTACCAATGAAATATCTCCACTAGCTTGGCTAACATCCTCATTTTAGGGTTGACAGCATTTTCAATGGATGAAGGCAGATGGCTTGAACATGAATTAAGGCTGCAGTTTAGGGAAGGCTTAAGAGGGGACTGGCAGAAGCTCCCAGGCTGGGCACATCTCCAAATAAGACATCCCCTAGAAGCAGTAATGACTGTGCATTACTAAGGTCAAAGATGGTTGCAAAAATATAACTGGTACACAGTAAAAAATGGAGTGTCAATATTTCAGAGTAAACCTATTTTAACCTAGATAGAGTATTTACAACTCTATGAGGAGTAAACCAGCTCTAACATCAGAGTTAAAAGTCAGTGTAAATTTTGTTAGTCACGCAGTGAAGACTTAACTCCACACAGTGGATTATTACCAGTCCGCAGGCGTGTGCGGCCTCAGAGCTCTAATACGCAGGGAATTTTCTCCGAAGAGCTGCCAACGTCAGGTAAGTGAAGTTAACATTCCCATACTGGTAACATTGTTTAAAAGGTATTTTTAAACTAAATAGCTCTTTATAGTTTCACTGATGTCGAGTGAGGACATGTTAGCAGCATTTACCCATAGGTTTAATGGCATTCCAGTAGCTACATGCTAGCAGTTGCTAAAAGTTCAGATGTTCGTTATCTTCTCACTGCGTTAATATGAACCTAAAACATTTTAACTATGTATTTCTTCTAAATGCTGTCTAAATAATATCATTGTCACATGTCAAATCGCACAGTTTGAACAACTAAATTACTATTTATCAGTAAGCTAATAATCGCTAATTAGCTTACATAAGCGAACGTACTTTCAGAAAAAGTGGGTAACATTACCATAAAGTTAACTTTATTAGTTTATATTATTTTAAGCAAATGCCAAAGGCATACACTACTTTTGAGTTTTGCTCATTATTTAGTAAGAAATATGTATTTTGTGTAAATTAACTGATAGCAATGTTAATGACATGTTAAGTAATATTAAGTAATGTTTCTATTTTGTAGAAAAGTTTAAGAGTATGGAAAAACCAAATCTCTGAGAGATGCAACCAGAAGACGGATGAGAAACATACTTGAGGCTGACATGACAATAACCTCATCAAATTCCCAAAGGTATGTTGTTTAAAATATACTTTCCATCACCTTTATTTTCATGGACAGTGAGTTGAGCTAATCTACTGTCAGAGGATAGTCACTTAATACTGTTGTTTAATGTGTTGTTGTAGGCTGGAACCAGTGTACAGCAGCATCTAGACAACATCACCCAAAGCAGTCAGCCCTACCTTCTTACTCAGGGATCCACAAGAAGCAGCATTCACACCTTCATTGTGATTGAGAATCATGCACTTCCATGTAAAGCTACAGGTTCAGTAGGAGCCCTTGATGAACTCTTTAGGGCCCATTATGTCTTTGGTACATCATACAGTTAAAGGTTTGTTACGTTAATTAAATGACACTGAAATGAGAAACATAATAAATGCTGTTACTTTAACCTGTATATTTGTTGTTATTTCCATAATGGAGGATAGATCACAGTTATTTAGTAATATAGAGCGTTATTATTAAACTAAATTTGGAGTAAAAATAGCTCTATAAAGTGTAATCAAATTACTCTGAACAGTGTGAATAACCCTCAGTGTTAAATATTTTTACACATTTTGTTGTTAATTTTGACACTAAATTGAGTACAATTAACACTGAAAAGTTAACACTGGCCATAGAGTAAATTTAACTCTAATTTTGAGTGGGACCAAATGTTATCTGAAGCAGAGTTAAAATCAACTCTGTAAGTGTAAAATTGACACTTGGTTTTTTACTGTGTAGGCAGGCTTGCAATGATAAGTGACCCATGCCTCAATAGGGTGGTCAAGGATTCCGCTGAGTGGACCAGATGAGCTGAGAAAATTAGGAATGAATGGTGTGAGAAGAGATCAAAGGAAATTCCGGATGATGAGAGAACCCTAATCACATAGCGACATGGCTTGACTCTGAACTGAAGCTTTGGAGGAATGAAGACCATATGGTTGTAAAGAAGGACCTTGAGCTGTAAAACTTAGCCATGTGTTACTGGAAGTTGCCCTGGTACCCCGGTCCCAACAGGACTGCTGCTGCAAATGTCCCAAATGCAATTTCATTGTTCTCTGACAATGACAATAAATAAATAAATACTAATAAATACTAAATACTAAATTTGCAAATGAGGGAATGATAATAGAAAACTGCTCTCTCAATGCCAGAAAAATTAACTGTTATATTTTTCAAAGGAGGGAATGATGGCAGAGAAACTGGCAACCCAGTGACAAGAAACATTTGCTGCTGTTTATTGGAAAGAAGGGCTAGTGGAGTGATTAACTGGCAGCACAGTGGCAGTAATGTTCATAGTTGCTCCATTTTGTAAATGATAGACAAATGGCAGATAAACCAGAAAGCCAGTGCATGAAAGGTTTGCTGCTGCACTCTGCAAAGAAGGAAATAATATCGTAGCCATCCCAGTATAAGGAATGTTCGCTGTTGCATTTGCAAATGAATGGCACAGGGGAAGAAAAAAAGAAAGTTTAATGCAGAGATGCAGAGAAAATTAACATCCCAGTGGTCGAAAAACATGCTTTTGCATTTTGCGAATGAGGGATAGAGAAAGAGAACCTGGCATCCATTTGCTGCTGCGTATTGCAAATGAAAGATGGTAGAGCAGTTTTTTTGGCAAATGATAGATGGCAGACAACGTGGCATTCAGGGGACAGAAAAGCATGCTGCTGCATTTAGGTAAGGAGGGATAGACAAACTGGCAACCTATTGTCCATAATTTTTTGTTTTTGCAAACAATAGATAGATGGGACTGACATCCTGGAGGCAGAGGGGTTCACTGCTGCTTTTACAAAAATAGATCCAGAAAAACTGGAAACTCAGTTGCAGAAAACCTTGCTGCTGGTCACACTAGGTCAACCAGCCACTCCATATCAACAAAATCAAACAAAATTGGTGTCAGTCAACTGTGCTATATTTGTGCTGGTTTGTGCTGATAAAACATTTGTTTGTGCTACCATCATTTTAAAGACATGAATTAAAGTGTATACAGGTCATCCAACATCGACCAGCCCCTTTCTTTACTGTTGTGAGAAATAAACCAGCATTGGATATTTTTTTAGCATGATCATACTCTTAAAACTAAAAAAAACTAACATATAATAGTTGAAATAAACTGCATTCTGTTGGAGAGAAAAACTTCGATTTGACCTCAAAATGATTTATTAGCTGCCAGCCATGTTTCCCAGGTGTTTCCTCTTGCCCTGTGTCCCTCTTGTATTTAGTGTCTGCATCTCCCTCTGTTCATTATCACATTCTCCCTCATCTCTGGCTGTCTGTTCTGTTTGTCAGTGAAATTCTTAGGTTTTCCCACTTTAGTTTCTATTTATTCTGTCCACCTATAAAGATGTGGTTTTTTGTAAAGTTCTGCCTGTTGAGTCTGATTTATATCCTGCCTGGCGGTCACAGCGACACTTGACAAAATCAAGGTCCCCATTTGTAACTCTGTCACCACTGTCCCATAAAAAAATACACACAGACACGGCATTCAAAGTTTTACAGTTTCAAGACTCCCTAAAACAACAATTGTTCCTTAATTTGACACACACCTGTGGATCTTAAATCTGTCTGAACAGATATGCCCTCAATGTTAAATTTATTAAGGTATTCGTACTGCTGCCAGAATGTGTCAAATTTGACCGAAACTGTATGTTGGGGTTACCTAGTGGAATATGTTGTGATAAAAAAGCAGCACACTTTGCTGGGTTTTTTGACACAGTTTCTCACTGACCTTTAAGAGAAGTGAACTGGACTCCCTGAGTGCCTGCAGCAGAAATCTGTGCTGACTGGACCACCAGGTTTGGCTGAACTATCTGAGATTGAGATGCATTGAGATTGAGGCTGAGGTTCACAGAGAGCTGATCCAGAGTCACCGTCAGCCTGGAGATAACATACAAAAAGCATTGTCATTTCTAATGTTCAGCTGCCAGTCCCTCTGAAATGTAATACTTAATCATTTTAAAGCACCAGGTTTATTTTTAGCAATTCTAAAAAACAAAAAATAAATAAACAAACAAATACAACAAAAAAACAAAAACACAGTTGTTTAAAATTAGATATCTATACACTTTGAATCCTATCAGCAAATTATGATACAAAAAAATCACTTCTTTTAAAACAGATCCCCCCCCCCCAAAAAAAAAATTGCGTAATTTTGTTTTCGGTCGATATATTATGGGTTATTGTTTAAACTTTCCAGCAATGGCTTTCAGTATAACAGACCTACACTCAGAGGAGAATGGCCAGCCTGCTTTAATTGACTGGAAGTCAAATAACCAGTCATTACAACCAGGGTATGCAGAAGAACATGTTGGATGCCACTCTAGTCAGCTAAGAACAGGAAACTGAGGCTACAATTCAAAAACTCACCAAAGTTGGACGACAGAATGCTGGAAAGATCTCATTTGTTTTGATCAGTCTTGATGACATTTAGATGGCAGGGTCAGAGTTTGGTATTGCTACTAGTCATGACCATCCCTTTATGACCATAATATGCACATTTACCCCAAGTACATAGTTTCCTCTAGGTCTAATAAAGTATTCTGATTCTGATGTACCCATCTTCTGATTGCTGCCTATAGTAAGATAATGCGCAAAGCTGAATTCATTCAGTTCTCTGTACTCAAATGGCCTCCACAGTCACCATATATCAAACCAATATTGCACCTTTAGAATTTGCATTAAAGGTGTGAAACCAAAAACTCTTCACCAACTTTGTGATGCTGTCATGACATCATGGGCCAAAATCTCCAGCACCTTGTGGAATCTATGAAGTTTTTAAGACAGTCCAACCTGGTACAATCAAGCTATATTTAATGAAGTGTCCAGTGACTGTATTTGTTTAAACAATTGTTCCACAAAAAGAGAATATTGAAAAGGGTCTAATTTAAACCAAACACAATAGGAAGTGTGACCAGGAGATATTTTATTTTGTATTCTTATAATCAGCTATCATTGATTAATCATTTACCATTGTTGAATCAGTTGACAGAATAATCTTTGAATCACATCTATGTTACTTTGAGCAAATATTAATGCATACAGATGATCAGTACTTGGACACCGGCCTGTCTGCGTTCAGTTCTGCACGTACGCCGGCCTGTAACAACACACACACACTTAATAAGAACAGAAAGGTCGTCTTAGGACAGTCTCTCTGAGAGCTACACTATCACAAAGTGCACAATGTAATACACACTTGTTTTTCTCTAAAGTAGCAGTTGATGTCCATATAAGGAGAACGTTTTGAGTGCGAGGAACTGTTATCATTGCCAGTAAGGTCTAACTGTGTGACGTCATAATGACTATAAAGCTTTCTGTCTTTGTGCAAACGAAGAAGAAGTCCAGCTCTTCCCACACTGTAATGTGTGTTTTAATAAATGATCTGTGCTGACCCAAACTATATCCCAGTCGTAGTCTCTTCCTCAAAATCCGAACCATGACAATTCTGGTGCCGAAAAACCCGGTTTGAGGAGGGACAAATGGAGCTTGGCTGGGGTATAAGTGGTGTCAGACGGACAGCCAGGAGGCCGACTGAGTGATGGGCCCCGAAGTATGAGAGGTAAGCACCGCCTGTTGATGGATCTCCAAAGGTGCTGAATTGGAAATTACACTAAATTAAATGTTCACTCAGTGGGGCTTCTGTTCTGTTCTGATCTTGAGTAATTAGTTTTAAAATAGGGCATATTAGTCTGACTAAATTCATTGCTGTTTATTTTGGGGGTGAATTTTGAGCTAAGAGGTTATATGTGTTTAAGACAATACGGTTTAAAGTGTTTGATGCCAGACAGTAAATCGGTAGTGTAGGAAATTTGGTTGATCTGTGCTGACCCAAACTATATCCCAGTCGTAGTCTCTTCCTCAAAATCCGAACCATGACAGAAGCTTCATATAAGTAAGATAAGATGACACAGATACGATGAGACATGAGAACTTAGGAACCTTGTAACCATCAATATAGATTTTATTATTTGTTTGGTTTACCCCAGACTTGCGTTTTTTGCCTTGGTATCATCTGGCACAGTGGCATTCAGCAGCTGACTTATTGTTGCTACTGCTGCCACCCTGACGTTCTGCAGAAACAAAAATATGAACTAAGATTAATACGTTACATGATTATAAATCATGACCAAACCCTTGTTAACACTGATTTAAAGCTTCATTTCTTTTTTTTCTTAAGATTTGTTGAATGTTTGTACCTCTGTGGCGTTTGCAGACAGCAGCAGTGTGTTGGCGATCTCAGCTGCTGCTGTAACATTTTCAGCTGTCAGCTCTTCTGGGTTGGATGTCAGAATCTGTTGCCAGCATCTCTAAATCAGCTGGACTTGTGAGCTGAAAGAAGAAAGACAATCTGGATTCCTCTGCATGGGATCTCAAAGCTGCATTTCCACAGGATTGCCTCAAAGCAATATTCTTAAACCTCAGTTATACAAGACTTTCAATCTACCTTCAGATGAAAAAAGCTGCACTTACATTTTGTTGTATGTCACTGAGTGTCAGGTTACACTGGAAGATCTGTGGATGGCTGAAATTTGCTGATCCATTCATGAACAAGCATCTGGTTAAAGCCCGAGGTTTACCAGCTGAGTGGGAATAGTAACAGAAAGAGAAGCATCACTACACTGTGCTGTACCTGATAGAGTGATGTTGGACTGAGGGGATGACTTACCGCTACTTGTTCCTACTTCACACTTTTCATTATGTGTCCTCTCGCCACTGCTCTACTCCCTCTACACTTCAGACTGTGTGGCCACCCATGGCTCCAACACCATTGTGAAGTTTGCTGACGACACAGTGGTGTTGGGTGCCATCTCCAACAACGATGAGGCGGCCTACATGGATGAAGTGAAGAATCTGGCATCGTGGTGCCAGGACAACCACCTCCAGCTGAACGTCAGCAAGACCAAGGAGCTGGTGGTGGACTTCAGAAGGGGTCAGCACAGAGACTACAAGCCCATCATCATCAATGGAGCTCCAGTGGAGAGGGTGCAGTCCTTCAAGTATCTTGGTGTCCACATCTCCTCAGACCTGACATGGGCTGCCCACATTCAGGTCCAGACCAAAAAGGCTAGGCAGCGCCTGTATCACCTACGACAACTGAGGAAGTTCAGGGTCTCTCCAAAGATCCTCAGGATTTTCTATACAGGCTCTGTGGAGAGCATCCTCACACAGAACATGACATCGTGGTTTGGGAACAGCTGTGTGAAGGACCAAAAAGCTCTCCAGAGAGTGATCCGTACAGCAGAACGCTGCTGCAGGATTGCTCTCCCCCCGCTTCAGGACACCTACACCAGGAGATGCCGGACTAGAGCAGCGCAGATACTGAAGGACCCGTCCCATCCTGGTAACAAACTGTTCCAACTTCTGCAATCTGGTAGAAGGTTCCGCATCTTCCGGGCAAGGACAGAGAGACTCAAGAAGAGCTTCTATCCCCAAGCCATCCGTGCCCTAAACACACACACCCGCCCTCTCACATCATCTATAATTGACTGAGACAGGACTCTCTTCCAGACACTCTAAACCAAGGCACAATGTACACTTCAATTCCTTTAATTTTAAATATGTTTATATTGTCTATCCTGTAAAATAGTCAGATGTCTATTCATATTAATGTACAGAATTCACCTGCTTGCTGCTACTACTGCACATTCACCCAGTGTATATACTATATGTCTGTATATAAATATATATAATGTTCTTCCTCTACACCCCCCCCCACACACACACACAATTTTTGCACATGTCGAGGAGCGTGTCAGGCTACATTTCACTGTGTGTTATACTTGTATAACTATGCATGTGACAAATAAAGAACCTTGAACCTTGAACCATTAGAATATGCAAACCGGCCACTGAGTGTAGAGTTGAACGTGAATTGTCCTAACGTCTGTTTTTTGCAGGAATTGTCTAATACAAATCCATAAAAATACAAACTGTGTTTTAGAGAATTATGTCTGACTCTGAAAAGAAAACAATACGTAGTGATTTATATTTAAAAAAAAATCACAACAAATGGATGATGCATGCTCAAGAGCAAAAGAATATTGGCATTCAGATAACCATCTGTCATTGTTTGTTTACAGCTGAGATGGGTCTGTGCTAGTTTAAAAGCTGTGTCTCACAATAAAGTCAAGACAGTGCAGTTGACAAGCTGATGGTGTTTTCCTGCATCCTCACATCACTGAAATAAATAATTCATGTAAAGTTTAATGAAACAACATATTAAAACTGCTTCATTGGTACTGTTCTCACAAATATCAGATCTGTTATTAAACCATGTATTGGTCAACAGAAAAACTTTGGCTGCAGATAAATCCAAGATGACAGTAATGTAATCAGACTGAAGGGATTTTGAGTCATCTTTGTAGCATAAGCTGTGGATAAATGAGATTAAAATACAAACACAATATAATTTGTTACACTACATGGACTTTTAATTTACAAATCACAACATCTTGCAATAAAAGAGGTAATTTATTGCCAACAACCAGTTTCCAAATATTTTTAATAATGACAAAGTTATTGTCTATTGTCACCTTGTAACAAAATTCAGTCTTTGTTATTTTTTTTTCTTAGTTTTTGAACATGTCTCTCCGGTCAATTCATCAGGACAGATGCAGACACCATCCAGGTTTTTCCCACCATTAGAACAATTCAGGAAAGTGGTGCTAAGAGGGGTAACCGTAGTTGGAGATGTAGTAGTAGTAGTAGTAGAAGGTATAGTGTGAGGTTTAGCTGCACTAGTGGGAATTGTTGGGGAAGCAGTATCAGGAGAGGTGTATGTAGTAGTATTTTCATGAGTTACAGTAGTATTAGCTGTAGGAGTTAAAGTAGTGTTAGTGTATGGACCTGTGTTAGAAGTAGTATTAGTGGGAGCATAGTAAGTAGTAGGCATTTGCTCAGTCATGGGGTTAGAGATAGTATAAGGGCTGGTAAAATCTGTGGTTGTAAGAGCAGGACTGGTAATGGTAGCAGAAGTAGTTTGTGGATGTTCTGATGTGACAAATTCTGTTATTAAAGTATGCTCTGAGTTAGCTGTTGGATCAGTGCCTGGTGGACTGGTACATACATTAAAAATATTACATAAAGTGGTATTGTTAGGAACTGTTATAGTTGTACCCTCTGTTCTAACCGTTTGTACTGTGGTAATATTTTGTGTAGTAGTAGAATGATCAGAAACATCAGTAGGAAGGAGTGCAGTAGCTGCAGTATCAGGGATGGCTGCTGTTCCAGTGAACTCTGCTCCTGCTGTGAAGGAGGCTAAAGGAATAGCTGTGGGAAACACATCAGAATTACAATGATCAGTTTGAACCTAACGATATTAACATGCTTTTGTTTAGCATGTAGAATATTTACTGTACTTGGCATGAACTTATACCATCTCATCTGTCGTATTAAACACAATACCCAGCTGAGGCTGATTCAGATAGTTTTACAGGTGCTGGACATTAAAATGATCTGATGGTGGCAGTGCAGGTAAAATCAGGACTACTCAAGTCATTACATTTCACAGTATGTCAATGTGGAGCCCCTGACATGTCACTGTAACTTGTGGAGAATGAGACTAATGATCCTCAGATCTTCTACGTGGAATTGCAACCAACTAATAAAATTTTACTTAATGATGATGCCTGGGCTGGTCCAATGGAGAAAGTCAGAACTATATTAAATTAACCTTTCATGTTTTATAGCGTTGCACTGCTGGTTATGACTATGGGAATGGGTTAGGCACAACTCTCCTCCCCTGCAGTCTCAATAAAGTTTTCTCATTGACTTCTTCTGAGACAGACGATATTTGATTAAGGGGTGGGACTCTGACTACAGGTGGCTTTCATGTGAGCAGTGATAGTTGTTCAAGCTAGAGTCAAATTCTGCTTTATTGTCAAAGACCATATGTACAGCCATACACAGAAATTTGAAATTGACATAGCCCTCAGTGTACACTAAAACAATATAAAGATAAAAAATAAAAAATAAAATAGGAGTCTTATGTACAACACAATACTATACAATTATATAAAGAGCAAGTTTGTGTGCAAGTGGGTGGGGGTGAGGGGTGGGGGGCAGTCAGTGAAAAGCCAATGGTGGTGGTTCAGTTTTGTATGGGGGTTCAGAGGGAAGAGGTGAATGCAGGTCTCGAGTTTGTGTGAGAGAGCAGCGAGAGAGCCATGGTAGCATTGCAATTTCAAATTCCTCTGTATGACTTGTAACAGCAGACTGGCGAAGAAGGAGTGGCTAGCAGGTCCGAGCGAGCGTGTGGTGTGGAGGTTAGCCGAAAACTCGAAGCCAGTCAGTTAAATCAAGCAACAGACCTTTATTCGTTGTCAGCAACATAAGACCATACAAGCCAGGTCTCCACGGCTCTACTCTGTCCGTACATACATGTCGGTAGTCGCCGGCGCCAGGCCGTTACAAGTGTGAACAGAACACGAGCTGCATGAAATTGCTGCCACGCTATACTGACACACACACCCACTAGGAGACTCCCCCAACTACTACAATAGTAGCCCCCAGCCCCCCCGCACAGTGGTGCTATAACACAATAAGGGTTGTTACAGACTGTATATATGGTCTTTGACAATAAAGCTGACTTTGACTTTAAAGGTCCTGTAGTGGAATCAGATCAGCAACACAGGTTAAAACAGCAGGCTTGCTACAGCTGGAAATAAGCACAGCTGCACATTCTGAACCACACCAGAGTAGTCTATGCAATGACCTAAATGTCAACAATACCTGGAGTCGTGCTCACAAGCAGCAGCTGGATATTGTCAGAGGTCAGTATTATCTGTCCTTTCTGTGCCTTCAGGATGTTATAGAGTAAAGTGATTAACACGGTAATGGCCTCTATAAACAAGGAAATATAGCACCAATGTGATAAATGGAGAACATCAAACATCGGTGAAGCTCACAGACTTGTGTTGACTTTTATGTGATACAGAGGGAAAACATTCAAGTCAACCTTCATAACCAGATCCTGGAACGTTCTCCAGTTATAGCAGGCAGCTGTAAAACGATGAGTGATGGATGCATTACTTTATGTGCAGTCAGTGGTCATGGAAAAGAAGTCCATAAAAAAAATACTCACTGTTCTAGATACTTTGATCATTACAGTATGATGTCACTGCTCCAAATTAATTGTAAACAAAACTATGAATGTTATAGACATAGTGCATGTTTGTAGGTTGTCCTCCTAGTCGAGTGGCAAATCTTGACGATACTTTATATAAACATTGCCTAGGGCACTATGAGCGCCGACATCTATATGCCGTATAAAATAATATAATATATACAAATGTCACGATCTTATATGTTTGCACATTTGACAGTTCAAACAAGCACCACTTTGTTGTCTGCTGGGTGGGCAGCATCAGTGCCAAAGATACCAGCAGGATCAACAAACAAATCCACAAGTTTGGAAACATCATTAATTAGAATTTGGAGGCATTTGAGAGAGGTCACTGAACAAACTGCTCTCCATCATGGATAAACCATCACACCCACTGCACTCCACACTCTCCCTCAGACTGACACAACCTCACTGCCAAAAAAGAACACTTCAGGCAATCATTCCTACTATTTTCTACAAATCTGCATAACAACTTTTCATTCTGTTACAGGTGAGCACACCTGTCAGGCATAAGGTCCTAAACATATATTTGTATTATACCTTGATGCAGCTGTTGATGCATATTATTCATTAATGTAATTTGCACTTTCCTCTTGAAACAACGTTAGTCTTACTTGATTACTGACTGTTTTCAATTACAGTTTCTTTTAATGCTTTTTTTTGGTGGTGGTTGGGGGGGGGGGGGGGGGTATTACTGTTGTAAGTATATACAGTGGCTTGCAAAAGTATTCAGCCCCCTTGAACTTTCCCACATTTTGTCACATTACAGCCACAAACATGAATCTATTTTATCGGAATTCCACGTGAAAGACCAATACAAAGTGGTGTACACGTGAGAAGTGGAACGAAAATCATACATGATTCCAAACATTTTTTACAAATAAATAACTGCAGCACTCTCTCATAGTATAGTTATCATTTGTTGTGTTTTCTTGACTTTAATATGTCCATTGTGGGAACAAAAAGTATCTATGAAAAGGTATGTCAGATTAGAGTGATGTGTTGTAGCACAATGTATCATAGCATACTACTACTACTACTACTACTACTACTACTACTGATACTAATTATAAAAACAATGACACAGTAAAAGAACTAAAACAATGAAATTACCACTATTAACATTCTTTTACTGAGATAATTATCATTAAAAACTGTATTATTAAGTCTGAAAAAACGATGACAAAGAAAGGCAATGCATTTCATAAGTTTTTTGATATGTTGTGTATATATATTGCAGTTGTTTATGTGCATTAATTCAAACTTATCTATGAAAAATTAAGGAGAGTCGCATTTGAGTTGGTTCAGTTTTAAGTGACGAATTAAGGAACTGCCAGCAACAATCAGAAAAGCTCAGTTTTTCTTACCCAGAGCGAAAACAAGCCAGCCATCCATGATGATGAGCAGCTGCACATCAGGTTTCCCATTTGTCTAGTTTGGTAATATTTTAAAGACGCCACTGTGTGAGTCTGCGTGAAAACATTCAGCTGAGTTACTCTGCTTTACAATAAGCCATCAAATTATACAGCGCCTGATTGTTTTACTGCATGTTCAAGAAAAGGTTCCTTATCTTTGTCCATAAGTTACCTATAAAGAAATTCAAACTGCAGTCCAGCTTTGTAGAAGGTGCTCAATTAATAAATATGGTGTGATTTACTGTACAGAATGTGCACTGAGTGAAACCTGAAGTGTCACTGGTAAATCTAAGCTTCTCCAAACTTTTAATATTGTTTTTATTTTTATATTAAAACTTCATAGTAGAGCTGGGCAATATAAGATTTTTTCATATCACGATATGTTTTTTTCATTTCAGGCGATAACGATATCTATCACGATATAAGCCAAATAACAATATTTGTAAGATTTAAATGTGAAATAATCAGCAGCTTGTTTTTATTTAAATATTTATTTCCCATAATAAGTTCATCCATTAAGCGGACGCGAATGGATGGATGAAGTTCAACAGGGTAGATGTACTTAAGGAACATGAGACCTTTTCAGATAAATAAAGGCAAATATTGCAAACTACACAAAAGGCAGCCGCTAAAGCGTTTAAGTTTCAAAATAGAACAAACGAAACAGACTAAATTGTCAATTCCACTTAGAAACAAAATATTAATTCTAAAAATAAATCTTAGTTTGTTTTACAGAAGAACAGACAAAACTGACTAACTTTTGTCAATATCAAATAAACTGAGAACTAAAAGGAAATTCTCAATCTCTCCTTGTTGTATAGCTTAGCTTTTCAAACAGTTTTAACAGTTACTTTAGTCTGACAAAAGCCGAATGACGAATTAGAGCTTCCAGTCAGAGACTGAGGCTACGTCCACACGTACACGGGTATTTTTGAAAACGGAGATTTTCCGTTTTCGTTTTATCATCTCCGACTGATGACGTATCACGAGTACACGAGAACGCAAGTACGCATAAGTACGCATAAGTACGCATATTGAGACAGGCCTTCAGGCTGTGTCCCAATCCAGTGACCGCACACTTTGGAGTACGCGCAGTTCGCATACTATGTACGGTGTGTACTAGGAAGTACAAGAAGTGCAGAAGTGAGAGGCTTGTGAAATAGGACGGTCTACCCTTCAAATTTGCGTCACCAGCTGTACCTTCCCATATCACTCCTCCCGATCAGCAAAATGGATACAGACCACATCCTTGCGTGTGTAATTTCTCTGCTAATGGAAGAGCTCCAACAACCCACCCGTCACAGACGACTGATTCTGTTGCAACTACGAGACAACCACGTTCAGGTACAGTGATAAATACATGTCGACATTTCTCCCCCCTCAGATATTTGACGTGTGTACCTGTGTACTAGCGTAACACCCTGATATATACCACTGAAGATGTGAGTCCCAGATAGGAGTGTTTGCACCCGTAGCCTGCACACTGAAGCAGTACATCCTAGGACATTCTACAAAAGTGCAATTAACAAAAAACCCAAATACTGTTTCCACAAGTACAGTGTCCATTGTCTGCTAAAAGAAGAACAGCAACAGTCAGAATAATGACAAGAATAAAACAATGTCTGTCATTTCCTGTATTTGCCTTCACCAGACCAGACCCCTGTACTGCAGAATTAACCTGAGTGTCCCAGTCCTGGACAGATTCTTCAATAATGAGGACACCAGGCCTGATTTTCGCCTCAGCAGGGAGTCTGTGAGAGCACTGATGAATCAACTTAACCAGGTTTGGAGACATGGTTGGGATGCCCCGATTGAGGCCCTTGTGTTCCTTTTCTGGCTGGCAAGTGTAGCATCCTACAGGGTCGTGTCCAGGGTGTTTGTAATACCCTGTTCCACTGTTCACCGCATTGTGCACACGGTCACAGAGGAGGTGTGGCCACTCGCCACCAGGTCATCCACCTCCCTCGGACCCCAGAAGACCTAGATGCCATGTCCAATGGGTTTGCACAGCTGGCAGGACACAGAGCCTTTGTGAAAGCTGCTGGTGCAATTGACTGCTGCCAAGTCTGCATCAAGCCTCCCAGTGGCCCTGATGGTCAGTGCTACAGGAACAGGAAGTTGTTCCCGTCTATAATCCTGCAGACGGTATATAACCATCAGGGTCGCTTTGTCAATACACATGTGGGCTGGCCGGGGTCAATGCATGACTCCAGGGTCCTCTGCAGCAGCCCACTGTACCGACAGGTCTGTAACCCTCCCCCAGGGCATTTCATCCTTGCAGATGGAGGGTACCCATGTTTCCAACATCCACTCCCCCTCATCACCCCCTACAAGAGGCCAGTCCACGGTGTGGGAGCCCAGCGCTTCAACGCACATCATTCCAGGGCATGCTCTGTCATAGAGCGTGCTTTTGGAATGATGAAGACGAGGTTCCGTGTCATCTTTCTGCAAGCGCTGGACCTTTGTGCCACATGTACGTCAGTCTAATACAATCATCATTGTTGTTTGTCGAATCATAATGGTAACTGTAGTGTGTAATCTGGCATGTACACTGTGCTTACAAGACAAAACATATGTTGCAGGTCATAACAGCATGTGCCATTTGCATAATATCTGCATTGGTGCTGGTGACATTGTGGCCCCAGATGAGGAGCCCGAGGATGATACCAAAGATGAGGGGGAGACTGGTTTGGAGGCAGTCAGTGGTGCACACTGGCGGGACCAATTCAATTCAATTCAATTCAATTTTATTTATATAGTGCCAAATCACAACAAAAGTCGCCTCAAGGCACTTTATATTGTACAGTAGATACAGAGAAAAGCCCAACAATCATATGAACCCCTATGAGCAAGCACTTTGGCAACAGTGGGAAGGAAAAACTCCCTTTTAACAGGAAGAAACCTCCGGCAGAACCAGGTTCAGGGAGGGGCGGCCATCTGCTGCGACCGGTTGGGGTGAGAGAAGGAAAACAGAGTAAAAGACATGCTGTGGAAGAGAGACAAAGATTAATAACAGGTATGATTCAGTGCAGAGAGGTCTATTAACACATAGTGAGTGAGAAAGGTCACTGGAAAGGAAAAACTCAATGCATAATGGGCAGCCTATGTCTATTGCAGCATAACTAAGGGAGGATTCAGGGTCACCTGGTCCAGCCCTAACTATATGCTTTAGCAAAAAGGAAAGTTTTAAGCCTAATCTTGAAAGTAGAGATAGTGTCTGTCTCCCGAATCCAAACTGGAAGCTGGTTCCACAGAAGAGGGGCCTGAAAACTGAAGGCTCTCCCTCCCATTCTACTTTTAAATACTCTAGGAACAACAAGTAGGCCTGCAGAGCGAGAGCGAAGTGCTCTAATAGGGTGATATGGTACTACAAGGTCATTAAGATAAGATGGGGCCTGATTATTTAAGACCTTGTATGTGAGGAGCAGGATTTTGAATTCAATTCTGGATTTAACAGGAAGCCAATGAAGGGAAGCCAAAACAGGAGAAATATGCTCTCTCTTTCTAGTCCCTGTCAGTACTCTTGCTGCAGCATTTTGGATTAGCTGAAGGCTTTTCAGCGAGTTGTTTGGACATCCTGATAATAATGAATTACAGTAGTCCAGCCTGGAAGTAATAAATGCATGAACTAGTTTTTCAGTGTCACTCTGAGACAGGATATTTCTAACTTTAGAGACGTTGTGCAAGTGGAAGAAAGCAGTCTTACATATTTGTTTAATATGTGCGTTGAAGGACATGTCCTGGTCAAAAATGACTCCAAGGTTCCTCACAGTGATACTGGAGGCCAAGGTAATGCCACCCAGAGTAAGAATCTGGTTAGACACCATATTTCTAAGACTTTCAGGGCCGAGTACAATAACCTCAGTTTTATCTGAATTAAAAAGCAGAAAGTCTGCGGCCATCCAGGTCTTTATGTCTTTAAGACATTCCTGCAGTTTAACTAATTGGTGTGTGTTATCAGGCTTCATGGATAGAGCTGTGTGTCATATGCATAGCAGTGAACATGTATGCTATGTCTTCTAATGATACTGCCTAGGGAAGCATGTATAGTGTAAACAGAATTGGTCCTAGCACCGAACCCTGTGGAACTCCATAATTAACCTCAGTGTGTGAAGAGGACGCTCCATTTACATGCACAAATTGGAGTCTATTAGATAGATATGATAGCTACAAACCACTGCAGTGCAGTACCTGTAACACCTACAGCATGTTCTAATCGCTCTAATAGGATATTATGGTCAACAGTATCGAATGCTGCACTAAGGTCTAGCAGGACAAGCACAGAGATGAGTCCACTGTCAGAGGCCATAAGAAGATCATTTGTAACCTTCACTAAAGCTGTTTCTGTGCTGTGATGAGCTCTGAAACCTGACTGAAACTCTTCAAATAAACCATTCCTTTGCAGATGATCTGTTTGCTGTTTGACAACTACTCTTTCAAGGATTTTTGATATGAAAGGAAGGTTGGAGATTGGCCTATAACTAGCTAAGACTGCTGGGTGTAGAGATGGCTTTTTGAGTAAAGGTTTAAATACAGTCACCTTGAAGGCCTGTGGTACATAGCCGATTATTAGAGATATGGGAGGACTTCTTTGAGCAGTTTTGTAGGAATGGGGTCTAAAAGACACGTTGATGGTTTGGAGGAAGTAATTATTGAAGTTAACTCAGAAAGATCAATTGGAGAAAAAGAGTCTAACTTAACATCAATGGTACTAAGAGTAGCTGTAGATAATATTACATCTGTTGGATGATTATTGGTAATTTTTTCTCTAATGATTAAAATTTTATTTGTGAAGAAGTTCATGAAGTCATTACTAGTTAACGTTAAAGGGATGGTTGGCTCGATAGAGCTCTGACTTTTTGTCAGCCCGGCTACAGTGCTGAAGAGAAACCTGGGGTTGTTCTTATTTTCTTCAACCAGTGACAAATAGTAAGATGTTCTGGCTTTGCAGAGGGCTTTCTTATAAAGCAGCAAACTATTTCTCCAGGCTAAATGATGATCCTCTAAATTTGTGACATGCCATTTCCTCTCCAGCTTAGGAGTCATCTGCTTTAGGCTACTTGTTTGAGAATTATACCACGGAGTCAGGTACTTCTGATTAGAGACCTTAGTTTTCACATGAACTACAGTATCCAGAGTCGTACGTAGTGAGGAGGTAAAATTATTAACAAGATAATTGACCTCTGATGGGGTAGTGTTCAGATAGCTGCTCTGCTCTATAAGCATTGAAGATGCTTATCCACCAGTATGTGAATGTGAGAGTGAATGAATAGTGGAATTGTACAGCGCTTTGAGGGCCCCGAAAAGCGCTATATAAATGCAATCCATTATTATTCATTATTATTAAGATGATTACAGTGGGTGGATTATATTCTTAAACTTAGTTACAGCGCTTTCAGAAAGACATCTACTGTGATAAAGTCTACTCTCCACTGCTGTGTAATCAATTATTGTAAATGTAATCAGGAAATGATCAGACAGGAGAGGGTTTTCAGGAAATACTGTTAAATGTTCAGTTTCTATGCCATATGTTAAAACAAGATCTAGAGTGTGATTAAAGTGGTGGGTGGGTTCTTTTACATTTTGAGAGAAACCAATTGAGTCTAATAACAGATTAAATGCCATGTTGAGGCTGTCATTTTTAGCATCTACATGGATGTTAAAATCACCCACAATAATTATTTTATCTGAGCTGAGAAGTAAATCAGAAAAAAAGTCTGAGAAATCAGACAGAAACTCTGTGTAATGCCCAGGTGGACGATATATGATAACAAGTAAGACTGGTTTCTGAGTTTTACAGCTGGGGTGGACAAGACTAAGCATCGGGCTTTCAAATGAATTAAAAGTCTGTCTTGGTCTTTCGTTGATTAATAGGCTGGTGTGAAAAATTGCTGCCACACCGCCCCCTCGGCCTGTGCTTCGAGATTTCTGGTAGTTAGAATGACTCGGGGGTGTTGATTCATCTAAACTAACATAATCATCCTGCTGCAACCAGGTTTCTGTAAGGCAGAGTAAATCGATTTGTTGATCAATTATTAAGTCATGTACTAACAGAGACTTGGAGGAGAGAGACCTAATATTTAATAATCCACATTTCACTGTTTTACTCTTTGGTTCAGATGTGGATACTGTATTGTTCCTTCTTTGTGATTTTTTTATGTTTAAGTTGTTTGTTGCTGGTTTTTAGTTTGTTTTTTGTCTTTTTGGGAGCTGACACAGTCTCTATGGAGATGGGTTTTCTGGGGGGGGTAGCAGAAGGAGAGAAGCTGCAGAGAGGCGTGTAAGACTGCAACTCTGCTTCCTGGTCCCAACTCTGGATAGTCATATTTTGGGGGGTTTAATAAATTTGTCCATATTTCTAGAAATGAGAGCTGCTCCATCCAAAGTGGGATGGATGCCGTCTCTCTTAACAAGACCAGGTTTCCTCCAGAAGGTTTGCCAATTATCTATGAAGCCCACATCGTTTCTGGGACACCACTCAGACAGCCAGCAATTTAAGGAGAACATGCGGCTAAACATGTCACTCCTGGTCTGATTGGGGAGGGGACCAGAGAAAACTACAGAGTCCGACATTGTTTTGGAAAAGTTACACACCGATTCAGTATTGATTTTAGTGACCTCCTCCCGTGTAACCGGGTGTCATTACTGCCGACGTGAATTATGATTTTACTGAATTTACGTTTACCCTTAGCCAGCAGTTTTAAATTTCCTTCAATGTTGCCTGCTCTGGCCCCTGGAAGACAAATGACTATGGTTGCCGGTGTCTCTAGCTTCACATGTCTGAGAACAAAATCACCAATCACCAGAGTTTGACCCCCAGCGGGTGTGTCGCCGAGTGGGGGAAAACGGTTAGACACATGAACGGGATTGTGGTGTACCTGGGGCTTCTGTTTAAGACTATGCTTCCTCCTCACCGTCACCCAGCCGCCCTCTTTCCCCAGCTGCTTGGGGTCTGCCGGGGAACAGCTAGCGGGGCCTACGCTATCTTCGGCTGCAACAGCACTTCAGCAGCACTGCCCGAGACTCCCTGCTCAGCCAAATGTCAGGCCTGGTTAACAATGCCTGTGCATACTGGGACACTCAGGTTAATCCTGGACCACAATGGGCATTTCATTACCAATAATCCTGTTGTGTTTTTCGTTGTACTGTTGTTATTTTCGCAGTTTGGCAAATGCAATAGGTCAGGCCCTCAGAAATTGTTTTATGGAGTTCGTTACAAACATGCAAATACAGTTGGGATGTTACGAATGTCTTTATTTACATAACTTAAATCATCTTGTTTGTACACAACAAAGGTTGGGACGCCAACATAAATAAAGTATGCAAATATGTACATTAGATGTCTGTGAACACGACTCAATCCTTTTTCTGCTCGACATGCTTCTCAAGGACACCTAGCAGCCCGTCCATCCTCTCGGCTCTCTGTTCCTCCATTTGACGTTGCTGTGCCATGTCCTCTTTTATTAGAGCAATGAGTTCATCCTCCCCGTCCCTCTTTCTTTTCGCCACTCGTGCCTCCAGCGGCTCCTCATCCTCCTGCTCTTCCTGGTGAGGAAGTGGGTTGCCCACTACTGCACTGGGCCCTGGTGTGTCCTCCTGGATGGAGGAAATTAGGACTGGAGGCCTGGTAGAGGGCCTCTGTCCTAACACCTCATCCATGGGTCCAAACCAGGGCCATGTTGCAGCAGTGGGCTTCCCACTTGCACTATTGCCTGTCGCTGGATACTTGCACTCCTAAAGGCAGAGTACATCAAAAGTGGCAGTTGGCAAAAACAGCTACAGTACAGGTTTACATAGATGACTTCGCAGTATTCCGTGTGGAGATACATCTGTCAATACCACTGTACATTGTATTTCCTTTTTAGATTCTCCCATTTTCGTTTGGCCTGCACAGGGGAGATTTTCCCTACCAGGTCCATCTTCTCCAAGATTGCTCTGACAGACGAAATATGATAGAACATGAAAATAAGGTTATTCCCTGAATGGCATCCACAGCAAAATGTACTAGATTAGGACCGCAGGGCAGACAGTTCACTCTCCCTTGTGCCTCACTGATTGGAAACCTCATACTGTTGCTGTACCTCCAACCCACTGCGGCTGAGTGTTTTGCACCGGTGAACAGGTGCTCATTTTCACGGCGGAGTCGAATGAGTTTGGCCGTCTGCTCCTTGCCGTTGGAATGCAGCAAGACATTGGATTACATTCCTGACCATCTTGCACTTCTGTTTTATCAGTTCCCTATTTTCCGTATGTTCAGCATATTCAGCTGTGTGGGACATACAAACTGAAATGTCAGGTAAAACGATTTATTGTGGGACAGGGGCAGCACTAACTGAGGCCAAACATTTACTTTTTAAGGTTCTAGGTTAAGAATAAATACAATCAAGGCAACGTAATGATGGAGGGAGAGCATTCCACAACCTGGGGGCCACCGCTCTAAAAGATCTATCACCTCTGGTTTTAAAATATGTTCGAGGGACTACCAACAGCCTTTGATTAGATGATCTCAGGCTGCGAGAGGGAGCGTGGGGTTCTAAAAGATCAGAAATGTAAGCAGGGGCATCACAATTCAAAGCTTTAAAAGTCAGTACCAAGATTTTAAAATGAATTCTGAAATGTACTGGAAGCCAGTGTAATGAACGTAACACTGGTGTAATGTGCTCTCTTTTTCGCGTCTTAGTTAAAAGCCTTGCAGCAGCATTCTGGACTAACTGGACACGGTCAAGATTCCTTTTGCTCAAACAAAGAAAAAGGTTGTTACAATAATCTAAGCGAGATGAAATAAAAGCATGAATAACCATTTCCAACTCAGATTTAGACAGCAAAGTTCGCAGTTTGGAGATGTTTCTTAGCAAACAAGACAGAGAACAAACAACGCCACCCTCAGGTGTGGCGAGCAAAAGCAACACACAAAATCATGACCTGGGTCATAACACTTTCTTTGAAATCAGAGCAAAGCTTCAACACCTTCTCTATTTAAGACATTGTGGTGGGTCTGTGGCGCAGCTGTGGGGAGGCAGAGCTCATCACACTTCCCCTGCATTTAAGTCTGTACTGGGTCCTGACTGAAGTTGTTGGTGTATGTGTGGCTGGCAGCTGGAACGCTGCAGCCAAGAATAAAAGTGTTACAAAAGTGGTCATGTCTGACATGCATCGTCTACAGACATCTACTGGAAACTGTGGATAGAGGAAACCCTTGCCCCTGGTGACTGGGACTCTCACAACTAGTGATGGTATGATAAATGCCTGTGAATTTTTTTTTCCCACCAAAAGGTAAATCATACAATGCACGATGTACTGACATCCGCTGATCATTTGATATACAGCAGTACTGCTGTGATATGTAAACGTATAAATGTAGCGATTGCAAAATACCCATATGAGGTTCTGTATATATCGTGTCACACTTAAATGTTTCAGATCATCAAAAAATTTAATATTAAACAAAAATAACACAAGTAAACAAAAATCCAGTTTTTAAATGAAGGCATTTATTATTAAGGGCCCTGTATGAAAAAGTGATTGCCCCCTAAACCTAATAACTAGTTGCACCTAATAACTGGTTTTAGAAGCAATAACTGCAATCAAGCATTTGCAATAACTGGCAATGTGTCTTATAGCACCGTGGAGGAATTATTTAAATAAAGTTTTTAGTAATAACTTTAGAAGATTTAGAAATAATTCAGACCTTTTAAAATAAGAATATATAATGCAAAAAAGAATATTTCTGCCATTTCCATTACAGAACACTGAAAAACCTGTTTATGCCAGTGAACTGTTAAATCATGAAGACCACATTAGAGTATAAGAAAGAAAATAAAAAAGACAGCAAACAAAATAACACAAAAAATTATTTAAAGTGGAAATCAGTTTTTAAAGACAACTATGTTCTCCAATTAAGTGTCATTTTTCTGTCACAAAGTTGTTCAATACAAAAATCATATCAAAAACTTCACATTTCATATTAAACCACAAGCTGTTGGATTAGTAGACAACATAACGAAATAACAATACGCCACTAAAGACAAATCTTTTAAAATTAAAATGACAAATTAAAGGCTCAAAACTTCGAGTAGAAATGCAGATTGGCTCCTTTCAAAGTGTTGATGATACTTTTTAGGCTGCAAATCTGAAATTAGTGGACAGCTAAATGTTTTCAGACACAAGCCAAAGCTTAAAATACAAATAACTGTAATTCATTAAAGAAAAAAGTGCAATTTTAAAATTAAAAGGTGTGACATTTCCAACATTTCAAAAGCTTCCAGTACAATTTAAATGATGATAAACATTATTCTCTGGTAAAATAAAACGTTTATCATTCAGCTCTGCTGTGAACTTTGAAGTCAAAACAAACTAACTGTCACCACCTGGAGGCAGCAATGATCACTGCTTTGTCCAGCTGGGTCACCAGTTTTTAAAAAGACACATTCACCATCATTAATCACTTCAGATCAGTATGAAGAGCTGCTTGGACACCAGCGCAGCACCTTGAATTCATAATGAATACAGAAACAAGAGTTTCTGCTGGACATAAATAACAGCACAAAAACAAACACTAAAAATAACAGTGCATCAGTATTGTACAAAAAGCATGAACAAACCTCAGCACATTTTCAGAGCCTTCAATTTTTGTATTTCTAATTTATAGGTGGAAAGTAAAGAATTGGATAAAATATGAACTTTACCACCTGACAACAAATATTTATTTATGTTGCCTATTTATGTGATGAACAAAACATTGTCTTTTATACAAGATACAGTGAACTTATAGATAGCTGTGAAGGAAAAATGCCAACTTAGGATCATAATTTTGGATAGAAAGTGCGTAGAAGAGCAGTCTTTATAATCTATGTCATCTCTGTCGTCTTTCATGTAGAGAACGAGAGACTGTCAAAGCAGTCAGGAAATCCAACCGCTTCTTCCTCTGATGGCAGAACAGCATGTTGGAAATTCTGGGAAATGCAGTTCAGTCAGTCAAAAATACACTTAAAAAATCAGAAGCTCATCCAGGAGACTTCAGCAATATTCCCAGCTATTAGCTTACACTGAAAAATATGAATTTTCATTGTGATGTATGCATGTAATCCTTGTCAACATGACAAGTTTTTACTGCAAGAGGCTTTTTTGTAAGTCCTCCTCAGGTCCTACAGGGTTTTGCTGGTGGTCATTTCGATGTCACTCAGATCCCTGTAGGTCTCCGATTGGCTCATATTCCAGGTATTCCACTTCTTCCACAGATTGTACTTTGTGTTGTTCAGAGGGATGTTGATTGAGGAAATGTACTGCATGGACCGTGACATGGAGGCTCTGAAGGCCCGTGTTCGAGCTGTGAAGAGGAGGAAAATTTGTAAACCCTAAAAAACAGAAAGGGAAGATGATGGTTACTCTCTTTATTTTTGTAAGTAATGTCATGTTTGATGACATGTTTGACAAATTATTCTTTATAGTTATTAGTAAAGTACCTGAAATTATTTTGCAAGATTTTTCTTATTACTTTGTAAATTCTTGTGTGTTGTGTTTGAATCCTGCAGCTTATCACACATTTGAATTCCATGTGTGAAAACTGCAAATGTCCAGCATTGCACCCCTGATGATCCACCAGGACAAACTCAGCAGTGTGTGAGGAAGAGCCAGCAGCAGCTGACAGATGGAGAGAATAGACAGACTGTTCCCTGTTTGTGAAGGACTGCTAGGAAAGTTTAAAATAACTAATTGTCTGTCCTGAATCAGTCTTATTAGGTAATGATAAAATAATTTTATCATTCAAATGTTTTCAGTGTGGGGGAAAGTACTCAGGGTCTTCAAGTTACACACTATGAAAGGCAGCAACAAGTTTAATATTCAGAAACCTAAAGTATGTATCAGCAGCAGAATGGACCTAAAAAAAATGTTTGTTTCAGTTCTATGAAGCTTTGAGTATTTTGGATTAGTAGCACTGCTGTGTTTGTTGTATCATATTGCTGTAATTGTTTATATGCTTTATATATTCTGAGGTAAGTTGATCTATAGTGTTACATCATATTCTATAAGGATGTTATGTGTTTGTATACTTTGTGCCCAGTTTGACCCATTTAGCAGAAGTCAGCCTGTTTAAGGCTCTGATATCTATTCTGTATGACTTAAAGCAGTTATGACATAGTCTGATTTTCTCACCCAATAAAG
Source organism: Copadichromis virginalis (assembly GCF_057382275.1). Classification (NCBI taxonomy): domain Eukaryota; kingdom Metazoa; phylum Chordata; class Actinopteri; order Cichliformes; family Cichlidae; genus Copadichromis; species Copadichromis virginalis. The sequence goes on along the minus strand of NC_140639.1, from coordinate 18,587,762 downwards.
GAATATTTCATATATCAGTCTACTCTTCATTCTATCAGAAACAGTTATCACAGGTCGTACATTTTCTTTTTACACATATATGTAAGGATTCAGACATATTTACTAATGCCAATGTCAGGTTTATATTGTTGATTGTCATTTATGCTTAGAAATATTTAACCAGACCTTAGAGGTGTATAATCGATTGTGTAGTGATAAGATGTGTGATTCTTAGTAGTCTGCAAAGACTTTGTGTGCATTCCAGAGTGTTCTGGCATACACACTCACACCCTAGGGTCATGAGAGATCTTGTATCTTCTCTTACTGATATATGGTACAGCAAACACATCTATATCTGTTTTAGTATAAGTGCCTTTTGTTTAGATGAACTGCTGGACTTCCAGACCAGCAGGGTTAGGGAAGTTGTTTATGTGGTCACATTCTGACCCCCCCCCCCCCCCCCCCCCACACACACACACACACACACACACACACACACACACACACACACACACAGACAGTACTCTTTGTTTACATGTGTACCTATGTAAATGAGCCTATGTATATTCATGTAACCGCAATAAAAGAGCAGCGTTACGAGGGAGCAGACAAGAGCAACTGGGGTCAAGCGAAGGAACGGTGTTTGTCCAGTTGGTCTTTCTTGTATACGAGAAACATAAAGAACTTTGCCAGCGCCTCTTCTTCTTGAGGACTCTGAGGAAGAACCACCTGTCCTCAGACATCCTGGTGAACTTCTATCGTTGCACCATCGAGAGCATCCTGACCAACTGTGTAACAGTCTGTAACAGTCTGGTACGGGAACTGCTCTGCCTTGGACCGGAAGGCATTGCAGAGGGTCGTGAAAACTGCCCAGCGCATCGCCGGAGCACCACTTCCTGCCATAAAAGACATCTACAGGAAGCGGTGTCTGAAAAGGGCTGGGAAAATCATCAAAGACCCCAGTCACCCATCACATGGACTCTTCACCCTCCTGCCCTCTGGGAGGTGCCACAGGAGCCTCCGGACTAAGACCACCAGGTACCGGAACAGCTTCTTCCCCACAGCTGTCAGACTCCTGAACTCTGCCTCCTGACATCTGACCCACGTTAAACTCATGGACTGAACATACACACACCCACAATGGACAACTGTACCCTCAAACACACAATAATAACATGGACTGAACCACCACTCACAACCACTAGCACTTTATATAGCCTCTGTAGAAACTATCTACACCCTCACTTATCTTAACTGCACTACTGTATAGCTCTGTGTAAATAATCATTCTGTACATTCGATAATCTTTAATCCTACAACTGTTTACAACTTGCATAGTTCCCATTTCTGTATAGCTGTATATCTCAGATTCTGTAAAGTTATTTATTTCATATTCTGTAGTTTTTCATATTTATATCCTGTCCATATCCTGTACATAGCTTGTACTCACTACAGCCTGTACATACTTATAGTTATAGAATATTCACAACATACTTCATACCGTGTACATTATAACATACCATAATAGACCCATTTCTGTAATATACTCACATATCTATATTATTGCTAATATATATTGTAATATATCTATATCACTAAAGCACTTCTGGATTGATGCAAACTGCATTTCGTTGCCCTGTACCTGTGCATGTGCAATGACAATAAAGTTGAATTCTAATTCTATTCTATTCTAATATCCTAATATTTGCAAGAGTTACCAGCATTTTCGTACTTTTATTACTACTACTGCTTCAGTTAAAATGTTTCAGTTTTCCTTGTTCCCTTCGATATACCATGAATTAAATATAAAACTTTCAACAATCACCTCCCATTTGTTTTTGTTTTTTTGCATTTTATGTGTTTACCTGAAGTCTGAGAAGCTCATGACACCTTTAATCTCAGTTCTAGAATGAAGTGGAAGGAGTCGTACCTGTGTGGTTGTACAGATGTAGAACAAAATGCTGAAGATCAGGTGTGTTTTTTCTGAACTGAGCAGCACGAAATATCCCAGAGTCCAGGACAGACCGAGTAACACCGCCAGAGATAAACTAATGAGGAACTTCCTGCTTAAAGATGACTTCTTGTTGCTACAGTAAAAACAGAGTTAAAATCCACATGGAAGCTAGTCAGAAAGGATTCTGCCTAATCTTTTCATCACATCTGTGAAAATGGAGTGTATGCATTGATACACCTCTCCTGAAGACAAAGATGGAGCATTACTGTTATTGGTTATTAGTGTTATTATTAACAAAAAGAAATAAAGCCATTTTGTTTTGCTCACAGTTAAATTGTGTTCAAAGTTTTTCTTTTTCATTTCTCATTTTTAAATGTTGGTTTTCTTAATATATTTATATCTGAGAATTGCACCTTTTAACAGCCACTTAAATTTGGGTAATTTATTTTTGAAATATTTTTTGAAACAACAGCAGCTTTAGATGTTACCTGGTCAGTCTGGGTTCAACTTTGCATGTAGTCATGGAGGTAATAACCAACAAGACGATGTTGTAAATCAGGATCAGGCCGATTGGAAGAAGGAAAGCCCAAAACATCGGTTTTCCAAAGTTGAACTGTTTGTTCTTATCCAACGCTGCCAGCCAACAACTACAGCGAGAGGAAAAGAACATAAAAAAACACTTTTGTCTACGTGTTGATCAAAATTTTATAAATACTTTATTTACTGAAAATGACATTTTTTTTTAGGCAGTGGATGTAATTTCTATGGAGGACCACAAGAGCCACCCTCATCAAAATAAAGAATTCTGTTCTTAATGAACTGTAGAATAAATTCTGCATTTGTAAATTCATTTTTGAACTCCACATTAAAAAACTGATTTTTAAAATGCTTTTTAGAAACTTCATTTCAAAATCCATTTTCGAATTCCAATTTAATACAATTAAGACAATTAATCAATTTCTCAAATAACGTCACTGCCATGAGGTCAAATATCTCTCCTTCATCTTCTCAGTATTAAACTTACAATTTGCTCTGATACTTGGTCCTCTTTTACACATTACAGGACATCAGAGTCCTATTTTGTCATATGAAACAGACTTCAAGCCTCTTGATGTCCTACCTGCCTCACTTTTCATTAGCGTGTTTAATTCCATTAGCCCCTGTATTGTGGAAGTGATAAATATTTCTCTCTATACTGGCTCAGTTCCCAGATTCTTTAAACAAGCTGTTGTTGAACCAATATTAAAGAAACCCCACCTGGATCCATCTCTTCCTAACAGTTATAGGCCAATATCCAAATTGCCCTTTGTATCAAAGATTTTAGAAAAAATAGTAGTAGAACAACTTGACTATTTCCTGGATAAAAATGCTGGTTTTCGTAAATTACATTCTACTGAAACGGCTTTACTTAGAGTATCTAGTGATATCTTGATGGAGAGTACAGAGTTCTGGTTCTGTTGGATCTCAGCTCCGCTTTTGATACTGTAGATCACACACACACACACACACACACACACACACACACACATATATATATATATTTATATGATATGTAGACATATTTTTTTCTAACTTCAGTATGACTGTGGTACATATTACAAAAGAATAAAAACTTTATGTGAATAACTTTACTCTTCTTAAATATAACTCATAAAACAAGTAAAAGTACAAATGTGTAAAAAGTTACAGACTTCCTCAGTAGGTTTACACTCTTTTGGAGTGATTTTAATTGTGTGTTAAAGAAGAAAGAGCCAGTCAGTCATCACTGAGGCAGTTTTTCCTTCATGAAGTCCAGGTGCTGGTTTCCCCGTGTGTGTGTGTCTGATGCCCCAAAGCTGACTCAGAGCCATAACACCATCCATGACTGCGGTATGGAACAGATGTGGGTGTATCCTCATCTCCCAGAGGAGTCCAAATTGTTATCAAACAGACCTACAGACACAAAAACATTGATACTATAAACAACCAGGCTATCAGCAGTGATTTAACTACTTTAAGACCTCTGTGAAAATAATTTTCACATCATTTACAGTGTATATCACAGAATTCAAGGCCTTTATAAGCACAGAGCATACAGAGAAAAGTACAGGGTGGGCCACCGTAATAAAATGGGAATGGTTGGTGATATTAAAGTCCTGTTTGTGGCACATTACTATATGTGAGGGGGCAAACTCCTCAAGATGGGTGGTGACCATGGTGGCCATTTAGAAGTCGGCCATCTTGGATACAACTTTTGTTTTTTCAATAGGAAGAGGGCCATGTCACACATCAAACTTATTGGTAATGTCACAAGAAAAACAATGGTGTGCTTGGTTTCAAGGTAACTTTATTCTTTCATGAGTTATTTACAAGTTTCTGACCACTTATAAAATGTGGTCAATGTGCTGCCCATTGTGTTTGATTGTCAATGCAACCCTCTTCTCCCACTCTTCACACACTGATAGCAACACCGCAGGAGAAATGCCAGCACAGGCATCCAGTATCCGTAGTTTCAGGTGCTGCACATCTCCTATCTTCACACCATAGACAATTGCCTTCAGATGACCCCAAAGATAAAAGTCTAAGGGGGTCAGATTGGGAGACCTTGGGGGCCATTCAACTGGCCCACGATGACCAATCCACTTTCCAGGAAACTGTTCATCTAGGAATGCTCGGACCTGGCACCCATAATGTGGTGGTGCATCATCTTGCTGGAAAAACTCAGGGAACGTGCCAGCTTCAGTGCATAAAGAGGGAAACACATCATCATGCAGCAATTTCAAATATCCAGTGGCCTTGAGGTTTCCATTGATGAAGAATGTACCCCATATACCACACCAAACCATCACTTTTGTTGTTCCAACAGTCTTGGAGGGATCCATCCAATGTGGGTTAGTGTCAGACCAATAGCGGAGGTTTTGTTTGTTAACTTCAATTTTCAAATCAATTCAATTCAATAAAACTTTATTGATCCTGAAGGTTGACCCCGAAGGAAATTGGGTTAAGGCTGCCGACCTTACCCTTCTGACCATACATACATGACACAAACATCACATGGGGAAGACAGGTCAGAGAGGTATAACAATGGAAAATGCACAACATGAGGAAAGATCAGGAGAAAAGAAATAACTCCCCCCAGACTGAGCTCCAACAGGGAGATCAGTTTGAGAACAATAAAAAAACACCTCTGCACATAGCACATGAAAAAAACTCTTAATACACCAAAGAAACACATGAGAAGACACAGGGGTGGGTAAAGGGTGAGAGACAGCCAATGTAGACAGTGCATCCGGGCCTGCAGCATAAGCGCTGGTCTCCTTGATCCACTGTCAGCATCGGAGGGGAATAAGCGTCAAAGGCGTTTGGAGGGGGGAGGGGGGATGAGTGTACATCTGCATGTGTATATATGTCTGTGTGTGTGTGTGTATGTGTCTAGAGCTGAGACAGTGTCCTTCGCCCTGCCAGGCTAAGTAAACAGTCTTCCAGCCAACCCAGGTAGCCTTGCATAGAATGGGAAGAACAGTCTAAACACAGTCGTTATCAGGGTGTTTTTGTTCAGCTCCAGCCTTGAGACGGCAGCTGGCGCTGAAGGGATATCCACATGTAGTAATGCTGGTTTTTACTTTAGTGCGAACAACTCATGAGAATTTCAAAGCTGTTCTAACAGTCCGACACTGGTCTTTCAAGCTCCCATTGGAGAGCCGTGAGCTTCTCCATGATGTTATCAAACTTACGCTCCGTGATGTTGTCATTCTTGTGCTCAAAGAGCCGATTCTGAGAACTCATGACCGCAGTGAGCTTCTCCAAGATGTGATCCAATTTGCGCTCAGAGGTCTTATTCTGAGTATTCACGGCAGCCGTAAGCTTCTCCAAGATCTTATCCGTGCTGCACTCAATGAGCCCATTTTGAGAAACTCACGCCTCGTTCCATCGTTTCAATCCCAGCGGACAGCCTTGTGGGGGTTTAAACAGCCGGTTCCACTTTCTTGATTCTTCGATAAGTCAGGGCCAAGCCAGCTCCGATCAGCAAGAACCCTGTTATCATGCTTCCTAATAGGTAGATATCTTCAGCACTCAAGCTCACCCAAGCCCAAACTTCTCATTGAGAAAAGGGTGTCAATTGCATTCAAGGACCAGTTGATCAAATCCATAATTCCTCTTTTAGGTTTTAGAGAACAGACTGTGAGAGAGTGTTCCAGGGAAAAGTAATACAAAAAACACGAGCCTAGACAAGGACACAAGAGGCTAAGCAGGGAAGCTAAGGGAGAGGAGGAGGAGAGGAGAAAAGTGCAACAGCCTTCGTCAAGAGCAAGTATTACATAAAAGTTTGCCTCATCACTGAACAAAATCTTGTGCGTCAACTGAGGGTCCTGTTCCAATTTTTGTTTTGCCCATTCTGAAAATTCTGTGCACCGATCTGGGTCATCCTCGTTGAGATGCTGCAGTAGCTGGAGTTTGTAAGGGTGCCATTTGTGAGTAGCTAATATCCGACTAATGCCACTCTCCAGTGACATGCGGCAAGTGCTACGCTGTGGGCTCTTGCTGAATGAAGCTAGGACAGCCACTGATGTTTCTTCATTAGTGACAGTTTTCTTGCGTCCACATTTTGGCAAATCCAACACTGAACCAGTTTCACGAAACTTAGCAAGCAGTTTGCTAACTGTAGCATGGGAGATGGGTGGTCTCGTAGGATGTCTTGCATTTAAATCTGCTGCAATGACCCGGTTACTGCTTTCAACAGATATCAACACAATTTTGATCCACTCCTCACGTGTTAACCTCTTCGACATGTCAATGGCTTAGAACAAAGAGAAACTTGTAAATAACTCATGAAAGAATAAAGTTACGTTGAAACCAAGCACACCATTGTTTTTCTTGTGACATTACCAATAAGTTTGATGTGTCACATGGCCCTCTTCCTATTGAAAAAACAAAAGTTGTATCCAAGATGGCCGACTTCTAAATGACCACCATGGTGACCACCCATCTTGAGGAGTTTGCCCCTTCACATATACTAATGTGCCACAAACAGGACTTTAATATCACCAACCATTCCCATTTTATTACGGTGTAGCCATATAAATGGCCCACCCTGTACTCAATCAATTTCATCTTGTGTTTTTCATTATGCATATTTTATTAATAATTACATGTCGTGATCTGCATCTTTACCACACATTTGCCACAGAGGTGTAGATACTGTAGTTGCAGTGAATGCTTAAAGTGTGCTGATTAGAATATACTGGACATTAAATGCTAAGATTCAGCACACTGTGTTAGAGGCTGGGATTTGATGAATTCATCATATATACAACCTTTGATCATCATTTATGTCCAGTTGAGAATGAATCTGTGCCCTCACATATTAAATGAACTGAAATCAGTAGTGTTATCTCCAGTTTTGATATAAGGAATGAGAGAACTGACAGCTGTAATTTTAATCAGCCTGTCTTAGTTGTTTTAATTCTAAGTATCATAAAGTAATCTGGTAACATCTGGACTGATGAGTTTACTGTCAGCATTTTAATCGCTAGTTTAAAGGCTGTAGGTCGCAGCTCTAATGCTCTAACACTGTATAAATGTAATAGGGCTCAGTGCTAATAGTCTGAGCTGCTTCAAGCTTTATTTGTGAAGACCACAGCAGCGTAAAAAAAACGTAGCTAGCTTGTACAGCTGCGACGTAAAAGATTCATAAGCTAAGATGACCTTAAAATAACAGGGATACGTGCGGTGATGCTAGCATTAGCGATGTTAGCACGTTACCTTCAACAGGTGGTCAGACTGAGTAAAGAGGCACACAGTCAGAGGTTCAGCTCTCCGTTTCGCTGCAGGGTCCCTTCATTCTTCACATATCCGTGTCGAGCCGAGTGTAAATCCCGAGGCTGAACGGCCTTTGTACAAGCACACACGCCTCTTAGCAGGGCAAAGCTATGAGCAAGAAAAATTCAGGCTGGCAGCCTGTGTCTGTCCAACCAATCAGAGAGCTCCTTACATCTCACGGTGTGGCTAATTTGTATTGCAGCAAGATTTTTAAAATGAAGTTACTAATCCAGTTGCTAATGCAAATGTAAATCCCTGAGCTAATCCGTGAGCGAACAGGAAAGGGAAATGGATTTTGAAATGAGAAGTGGAATTTAAAAAGCATTTTGAAAATAAGTTTTTTAAATTGGAATTCGGAAAAGGTTTTTGAAATGAATTTTTTAAAAAACATTTTAAAAATCAGTTTTCTAATGTGGAATTCAAAAATAAATTTGCAAATGCAGAATTTATTCTACAATTTATTATTCAAGCACAGAATTCTTCATTTTGATGCGCGTGGCTTTTGTGGTCTCCCATAAATTTCACAATATATAAACTATTCTATAATCCAAACTGGGAATTTAGGTCATTGTAGGGTGGAGAATTTCACAGATTACCCACAATTCCTCTTGTCTATATCCCAGCGGATTGTCCACCCTGTAGCTCACCCCCAGTGTGATGACCATGAAACACGCTGGCATTCCTAACAGGACACAACAAATCAAAACAACAGTTTAAGTAAAATGAAATTTAACCTGAGTAGCGTAAGACCGCGGTGATCTGAAAATGATGTGCCGGGGGTTTGCGGATGTAACTGTGTATCACTGCAAAATGTTCAGTTTTTATTTTAATTTTGTTTTAAACTAAAATAAATGATAAGAAGCTCAAGATTTTAGCACAGTGCTGTGTATCTGCATTCCTTAATGTTATGACTTTTTTCCTTCTAATTATACTACTTTAAAGTTCTTCTAAAATATTTCAAATTTGGCATTTTTGTTTTCTTTCTGAATGTCCTACCCCATCCCAGAGTCACACTCAGTGGAGTCCAGTGTGTTGGCAGGCTGCGGCGCATTGACCGGACCAGCAGCACCAGTTGAGTGCTGTATACACTGTTCCACATGAAGGTGGCCATCAGGAGGAAGTGCAGCAGAGCTGCTACAGCCGTACACGAGCCGCGGTCTGGTTCTATGTGTTCATCAGAGTTCAAGATGTTGTTGATCCGATCATCACTCTGCACCTTAGTGTCGTTCTGTCTGCTGGAGTTTTGGACTCCAGAGAGGAAGGTGATGATGAAGGCCAGCAGGCTGAGGTAGATGCACAGCAGAGCCAGCTTTGAATTCAAGTTACTTGGCTGCCCATGAGACTTGCTGAAGAAGCTACAGAGAGAAAAATAACAAAGAAGTTTTAATATCTTTTAAGTTTTGGTATTTCTTAAAGAAAAACACCACAAAAAAATATATATAAAAACAGACAGACAGCAATTTTACTACTTTTAGACTTTATAGGTCAAATAAAATAATCAAAGCATTAATGTAAAATAAAAATAACTATTTGTTGCATCCAAGAAAGTTTCAGTTTGTTAAATAACAACTAGAAGTGTTTGGTAAATGTGATGAGAGAATTTTAATGCAGCATAATTAAACATCATTTCTTATCTGTGAAGTAACCCAAACTTACTTTTCTTTAATGTGATAAATGATCGTCACAACCAAACCCAGAATAGAAAGAGAAAGTCCCACAATGGAGATCACACCCAGAGCTTCTGCATACTCGTAGTTCTCTCTGTATGACTGAAAAATAGGATTCAGATTTAAACTCATAAAATATCTGCGATGAGTTAGATTTACATTTTGAACCATTTTCATGACCAAGGTTTAACAAGCTGTTGTTGAGGTTTTTTTGTATGATATATATGACATATATACCTGTATACACTTGACATATACTCACATATATACTATGTAATCATATATACTCATATACACTATATATATATATATATATATATATATATATATATATACAGTTTTGGGGAGTAACGGAATACATGTACCGCCGTTACGTATTTAAAATACAAAATATGAGTAACTGTATTCCGTTACAGTTACCGTTTAAAAAGGTGGTATTCAGAATACAGTTACTTTGTTGAAATAAATGGATTACACTGCGGTACTTTCCTGTTTCATTTTGTCGCGGGTCAGGACTGTTTGGGTTTTGTTTGACAGCTACGTTCTGTTGTTCCAGGCGGCAGTGTTACGGTTGCCATGGTTACCGGGCGACGCTCTCTCTCTCTCTCTGCAACTGTGTGTTTCCTGGGTGAGAGAGCGCCTTTTCGTTGTTGTTGTTGTGCTAAGCTAACAGGCAGAATGCTACAAGCATAGCTCTAAAGAATGTAGCATCATGGGCAGTGTATTCCGTGTTGCAGGGAGAATGGACTGCCATACACGTTAGGGGTCTGTGAGCGCTAGGAGGGAGAAAAAGGGGAGTGGAAAGGTACGAGTTGTCACTGAGGAAAAACGGGAGCTGGAAGCATGTAAATATAATAATAACCACTGCAGCCAAGAAGAGTGCCTGACGAGCCCAGTTGTAAGTAAGCTATGAAGACTCGACTGTACACCATGTTCGTGTTTTCCTCCGAAAACAATAAGTTCCGTTGGAGCAGCCTTTCAACGCCTCTCTCTGTCTCTCGCAAGAAAAGTTGACCCACACAACAAAGTAAAGCTATTTTTCAGCTACGAGCCGACAGGGACCCCGCCGTATTAGTCAGAGGTCCCTTTACTACAGTTCGGAGTCGCGGACCTTCAGTAATAGTAATAAATCACACAGCAATAGTACATTCACGTTGTTGTAAAAAGCATGATAATATATTAAGTAATCCAAAGTATTCAGAATACGTTACTGTCATTGAGTAACGTAACGGAATACGTTACAGAATACATTTTGGGGCATGTATTCTGTATTCTGTAATGGAATACATTTTAAAAGTAACCTTCCCAACACTGTATATATATATATATATATATATAACAGCTAAGATACTGCGCAGGACCCTCAAGCTCCCAGGCCTCTGGTAGAGGACCCGAGCTTGAAGGATAAACCGCCCGCAGGGGGGCGTGCTGGGTGTTTTTTTTTATATATATATACCTATACTGGAGTATTTTATATAATGGAATCACATGTTCGAGATCACAAGACCCACATATTTAAGTCAAATATTATCTCTAATTATATTAATGAAGTTTGTGCCACTTGTTGTATGAACACATGTTGTTCAATACTGTTTGAAAATGTAGTAATTAGGATCAGTAAGTAACCTTTGATTGTGTTAAGGCCAATGGTGACTAGTCCAAACATAGGGTTAATTAAACTTGGCACTGCTAAAGCATGCACCTGGGACCCTTTTTCTCCGTGCTCATCTTTTTTGCTCCACGTTGTGTCCAGCCCTTTCATTACCTATACGGTAAACAAACCTGGCCCCGGTGGGCATGCACCTGGGATTCAGTTTCTCGCATCAGCCGCCAGAAGATGAGAAAAACCCTTTCTTAGCATAGATATCAGTTTACTTCTGACAAGTGCACCTGACAAAATTGTCAAATTGATTAACTGTTAGCTGCCGTTTTGCAAACTTTTGGAATCACTTTGGCCATAAAACCGATGAAGGGACACATTTCAAAATGATGGATGTAAGACTGGTGCTTGAAAAGTTATGGGGTAGGGTCAGAAAGGTATGTAACATAAGTGTAAGATTAAAAGAAAGGAGCAAGGTGCAAGTATGATTAACAATGGATTGGAGAAAAGTATCAATAATTGAGATAATATTGACATTTGTAGATTTGATCGGAAATTCCTGCTCCTCCTCCTGCTGTTGGGTGGAAATTTACCAAACAACAGGAGGAGCGGTCACTGATCCTTTGTAAGAGGAGGGTCGATATGCCCCAGACTGCTGCTTTTTTCCTTTTTGTCATTTTGTGTGTTGTTGCTGTTTGTGCTTTAAGACCCTACACCCCAGGGTTTGCTTTGCTTGCTTTCCATGTGTTTTTTTTTGCTGTAAATGTACTGTTCTGCTCTTCATATGACACTGTTTAATAAACTCTGTTCCAAGAATTCTAGTCTTTTCCAGAGGATCTTTCTGAGTGTTTTGGTTTTAATTGGATCTGAAGGTTATCATATAGGCTTCAAAATTTGCAACCCAACACTGTAACGTCATCTATTGCCCTGAAAACTTGTGACCCTCACCCAGAGAGCAGCAAAGTTGGTGGTGTGGTTACAGAAACACCTCATGAGTCCATCTGAAGTGTTTCCTTTAGAGCAGCCACTGGTGCTCCAGTCCTTCTGACTGTAGTTCCAGAAAACACAAGAGAAGTCGTACAGAGACGTCCCACTTATGTTCTGAAACAGAAATACACAGCCTTACTCAGAAATCCACAACTCTGATTTACATGTAAACATACAATTTGCTTTCAAAAGCAGATGGTATGTTTCACATTTTTAGAGTTTATAGCACATATGCAGTTCTTTGAAAATAACACAGAACCATTTTAACAATAAAAACACAACTGGTCATAAGTTAGGTATGAATATTTTACTTTGTGATGTGTATATTGGTATTGTTCTATTTTTACACCATTATCACAGCTGCTACAGCTACTGCAAGTTTATTAATTTATCTGTCTCATAAAAAACACCATAAACACTGCTCACTATCTGTGTGCCCTAAACCTGCAGATAAAGGTCAAACATGATACATTGTCAGGTGAGATCACAAGTTATTGAAGGAAAAGCTGTCCAGTGGTCACCATTATCTGAAATCTTGAAGATAAAACTGACTTAAAATAGGTCAACAAATATTAAAATTGACTTTAATTTGAAATGCTGGATTTCTTACTCTTGGCCTGAACATCATCTCCACATGTTGTGGCACCATGTTGGGTTCCTGCCCTCTGACGCTGGCTGACAGGACCCTGATGGTGGCCCGTTGCCTCATGTAGAGTTTTGAACGGAAGAAACGATCGTTCTGATAGAGAACGAAACCCAGAGAGACGTTTGAGTCTGTCTGACGACTTCTGACACCTTTGCCTGACATAAGAGAAAGAAATCCACTGCAGTTGGTAAACTTTTGTGTGGGTGTAACAAGAACTGACAATGTCTGAAATAGAAGTGCTCCATTTTTATTAATAACAAACTAAAACAGCTCTCTTAAATACCTCTTAGTGACACCTTAAGCATCTTAACAAGTTCTGTTGTAAGACTGTGTAAGTCTAGAAAACTCACCTTGAGGGAATCTTACATAAATGAGGGCATCAGCTATGAAACCGTTTCCCACCACAACCTGTGTTGCATTTGTGTTCAGCTGAATTCTCTCAGCTACAAAACTGCCAGATGTCCCTGTAGCAGCAAAAGAAGTGAGCTGTTTGTGATCACATAATAAAAAATGCAGAACCTTACCACTGGATCTTTAATCTTAAAGCTACAAATATTGAAATTGTTCCACTACATCATGATATTCTGAGAGGAGACCTGTGGGTGCCTGTCCATGCAAGAACCTGGACAACTGTGGGGGGAACACAAACAGTTCTGTTAACTGTCCCCACTTCAACACAGTTTTACAGTTTAAAGATTCCCTAAAACCACAATATTTCTTGACTTGACGCACACCGGTGGATCTAATATCTATCTGAACAGATATGCCTTGAATGTTAAAAGTTTTATTAGCGTATTTTTATTAGTGTCAAATTTAGTCAAATTTGACCCAAACTGTATGTAAGGGATGAAAAGCAGTAAAATGGGGGAAAAAAATTAAAAAATTGGAGGATTACTTTTCTTTAACACCGTTTCTCACTGACCTCTAAGAGAAGTGAACTGGACTCCCTGAGTGTTTGCAGCAGGGATCTGTGCCGACTGGACCACCAGGTTTGGCTGAACCACCTGAGATTGAGATGCATTGAGACTGAGGCTGAGGTTCACTGAGAGCTGGTCCAGAGTCACCGTCAGCCTGGACATAACAAACAAAAGCAACCACAAAACAGGCTGTCTTACACTCACTGGTCTGTTAGATACATTTACAAAATTGCTCATTAATGAAAGTATCTAATTAGCAAATCACATGGCAGTGACTCAGTACATGCATGCATATAGACATAGTCAAGATGACCATCTTGGATTTCAAACTAATCATTAGAATGGGGACAGGTTGGGACTTTGAATGTAGTTTTTTGGTGTCAAATGCACTGGTCTGAGTATTTTGGAAACTGATGATCTGCTGGGATATTTGCTTAAAACGGGTGTTCTCTTTAAATGTCGAGTTTACAGAAAACAGCCTGAAAAAGGGTTTATGGGTGTGCAACCAAAAAATCTCTAGCAATTGTGCAATGCTATCATGACAATATGGACCAAAATTTGAGGAACATTTCCAGCAAATTGTTGAATCTATGCAGTTCTGAAGTTAAAAGAGCATCAGTCCAACCTGCAACAATCAATGTGTATTTAATGAAGTACCTAGTGAGTATAGTTGCTTTAAACCAGGAAAAGCGGCTAATTTAAGCTAAACACAATTGAAGACGTCATATGAGTTAATAGATTAATATTTTATTCTTAGTACTTCACCCCAGAGTTGTGTTGTTTTCCTCTGTGTCATCTGATACAGTGGTGTTCAGCAGCTGACTGACCGTTGCTACTGCTGCCACTCTGACACTCTGCAACACAAACATGAACCAGGATGCTACAGTCAGTAACTACTGATGCTACAGCAGGGTTTTTTCTTAAGTTTTGTTGACTGTTTGTACCTCTGTGGCGTTTGCAGACAGCAGCAGTGTGTTGGCGATCTCAGCCGCTGCTGTAACATTTTCGGCCGTCAGCTCTTCTGGGTTGGATGTCAGAATCTGAGTGCTGGTTGCCAGCATCTCTAAATCAGCTGGACTGGTCAGCTGAGTGGAAGAAATACGTTTTTTCTTTTTTTTTTGTGGTCCTTAAATGAATGTGTAATCCTGTGCATGTCTTGCTGCCTTTTTACCGGATTACATAAAATACTCAGTTCAAGCTGCAACTGTATAAGACCATCAAGTAATAAGTCTTCAGAAGAATAAAAACAGTTCTTACATTTTGTTGTATATCACTGAGTGTCAGGTTACACTGGAAGATATGTAGAGTGTTGAAACCTGGTGATTCGCTCATGAACAAGCATCTGGTTGAAGCCTGAGGTTTTCCAGCTGAGTGGGGATAGAAAGACAAACATCACTACATTGGGGTGTACCTGACAAAGTGATGTTGGACTGAAGGGATGACTTACCGCCACTTGTTCCCACTTCACATATTTCATCAGAATATGCGAACCAACCAATGGGTGTACGGGGGAACCTGAATCCTTCAAATCGTTGGGCTGCGCAGAAATTTACTAAGAAGACAAAGGTATTAAAATATAGGCAGAAAAAACATATAATTAGTTATTTATATAAAAATACAAAAGTGGAAAAAAATCGATGATCCATGTTTAGAGAAAGAATTTGAGTTTCAGTGATTATTTACAATCTGAATGCTGTTGACTGTTGACCAATCACATTTGAGCGGACTCCAATGGCATGTTCTTTTAAAATTGCATTTGCATAACCCTCTCTTATTGTTTTGTTTTGTTTTATAACTGAGACAGGATTTTTGTAGTTTAAAAGCTGGATCACACAATAAAGTAAAGACCCGAAGATCCTAAGTTTGGACATGTAATGACTGCTCAAAGTGTTGGTTAGTTATTTATTTCAGTTAACGATCTGGTTGTGGTTTCCCACATCTTTATATCACAGAAAAAATGTAATTTATGTAAACTTTAATGTAACAACAAATATAAAAGTAAATTACTGACACAAAGCATCAGCTTGCGGCTAATAGCATCACATAGTTGCTGTTTTCTGCAAATCTAAAAAGTGAACAAAAAATTCAACCTTCTTTGTTTGTTTGTTTGTTTGTTCTTACCTTCTGAGCATGTCTCTCCAGTCCATTCATCAGGACAGAGGCAGACACCGTTTACGTTTTCCCCTCCATTATCACATTTCAGGGCAGTGGTGGTAGGCGGGGTAACTGAAGTTGGAGATGTAGTACTAGTAGAAGTAGAAGGTGTAGTGTAAGTTTTAGATGTAGTAATAGGAATTGTTGGGGAAGTAGTAAAGTTTTGTGTAATAGTAGTAACATTTGGTGCAGTAGTAATGTTTTGTGTAGTTGCAGTAATTTTTTGTGTAGTAGTAGCAGTAGTGCTTGGAGTACTAGTAATGTTTTGTGTAGTACTAGTAATGTTTTGTGTAGCAGTAGTGATGCTTGGTGCAGTGGTAATGTTTTGTGTGGCAGTAGTAATGTTTTGTGTAGCAGTAGTAATGCTTGATGCAGTAGTAATGTTTTGTGTAGTAGTAAGGCTTGGTGCAGTAGTAATGTTTTGTGTAGCAGTAGTAATGCTTGATGCAGTAGTAATGTTTTGTGTAGTAGTAAGGCTTGGTGCAGTAGTAATGTTTTGTGTAGTACTTGTAATGTTTTGTGTAGCAGTAGTGATGCTTGGTGCAGTAGTAATGTTTTGTGTAGTACTAGTAATGTTTTGTGTAGCAGTAGTGATGCTTGGTGCAGTGGTAATGTTTTGTGTGGCAGTAGTAATGTTTTGTGTAGCAGTAGTAATGCTTGATGCAGTAGTAATGTTTTGTGTAGTAGTAAGGCTTGGTGCAGTAGTAATGTTTTGTGTAGCAGTAGTAATGCTTGATACAGTAGTAATGTTTTGTGTAGTAGTAAGGCTTGGTGCAGTAGTAATGTTTTGTGTAGTACTTGTAATGTTTTGTGTAGCAGTAGTGATGCTTGGTGCAGTAGTAATGTTTTGTGTAGTACTAGTAATGTTTTGTGTAGCAGTAGTGATGATTGGTGCAGTAGTAATGTTTTGTGTAGCAGTAGTGATGCTCGGTGCAATAGTAATGTTTTGTGTAGTATTTGTAATGCTTGGTACAGTAGCAATGTTTTGTGTAATAGTAGCAGTAGTGCTTGGAGTAGTAGCAATGTGTTGTGTAGTAGTAGCAGTAGCACTTGGTGCAGTAGTAATGTTTTGTGTAGTACTAGTAATGTTTTGTGTAGCAGTAGTGATGCTTGATGCAGTAGTAATGTTTTGTGTGGCAGTAGTAATGCTTGATGCAGTAGTAATGTTTTGTGTAGCAGTAGTAATGCTTGGTGCAGTAGTAATGTTTTGTGTGGCAGTAGTGATGCTTGATGCAGTAGTAATGTTTTGTGTGGCAGTAGTAATGCTTGATGCAGTAGTAATGTTTTGTGTAGCAGTAGTAATGCTTGGTGCAGTAGCAATGTTTTGTGTGGCAGTAGTAATGCTTGATGCAGTAGTAATGTTTTGTGTGGCAGTAGTAATGCTTGATGCAGTACTAATGTTTTGTGTAGTAGTAAGGCTTGGTGCAGTAATGCTTTGTGAAGCGGTGAAGCTTGGTGTAGTAGTAATATTTTGTGAGGTAGTAGAATGATCAGGAAGAGCAGTGGGCAGGAGTGCAGTAGTTGCAGTATCAGGGATGTCTGTTATTGCAGTCAACTCTGCTCCAGCTGTGGAGGAGGCTAAAGGAACAGATGTGGGAAACGCATCAGCATTACAATGATCAGTTTGACATTAGCAATGTTAACATGCTTTGTAATTAGTGATTGTCAGCAGAAGTGATATGTAAAAAACAAATACTATAAAAGTACTACAAATTAAATGTAGAGTATTTTCTGTGCTTACCATGACTTTAGTGTGTTGTTATTAAACACAATGCACAGCTTAGGCTGATACAGATAGTTTTACAGGTACTGCACATTAAAATGATGATCTGATGGTAGCAGTACAGGTAGAATCAGGACTACTCAGGTAATTCAATTTCAACCTGAGGGGACATGAACATCTGAACCCTGATATCCAGTAATGTTTTTTTCAGTCTGAAATAAAAGTCTGAATGACAAAAATGCACTCAGTACTAAAATATATTAATATGGAGCTCCTGAAAGGTAATAGCGAACGATTTATTGTGTAACACTTCTGTTTTCTATAACTTTTTTAAGAAAAACACCAATGTGTCAATTAAGTACAAGTCTACAATCTAGTGTTGCAACTAATTAATAACTCTTTACTTGATAATGATGCCTAGGCTTGATCCACAGAGAAAATCTGGGCTGTTTTATGATGAACTGTTATGTTTTATAGCTGGGCACTGCTCATTATGATTATGGGACACACATAACAGTCATAGTTTTGCAAACAATTAATCTCGAGCAGTGACATAAAAAATAGAAAAAAAAAGTGTTTAACAGACACTGCATAGATCACTGTGAGCATCAACATCTATATGATGTAGAAAAATAATTAATACAAATTCTGCACTCGTGTGTGTATATACAGGTATATATATCACAGAGTTTGCTAGTTATAAAGATAATGACAAAGAAAAGTCTTGATACATGCTCAATCATCCAGGCAAGGAAATCCCAAAAACTTGAGTCTGTTCATTTGGATGTAGCATCTTTAGTGGAAGAAACAGCAGTCATCAAAGTGATTTCTTTAGTCTCACAATTTTTATATTAACAATCAAGGAACTGACCTCCCAGCCCATTTTTCATTCAGTGGGCTGGTATCAGTCATTGTGCAAATCAAATTCAAATTCAAATTTTTTTTATTTGTCACATACACAGTCATACACAGTACGATATGTAGTGAAATGCTTGGACAACTGCTCGTGACCTAAAGAAAACAAAAAAATGTACTGTTTATAAGGTTGGGGAATCCACCAGTCACCTGAGACTAAATAAGTCACTTGGATGACTTAGGAGGAAATGTTTCGCCCACTGAAAACGCTACGTCCAGATGAACAGAATCAACTTTTGGGGAATGACAAATTAACCAAAACAATAAAATGACATGTTTTTCCATTCTGTTGCTGAGATGTTTTTAATTGTTGGGTTAAGTCTGAGAAAAGCAAAAAAAAAATAGACAAATTATATAAATAATTTTATATATTGCATGCATAACTTATCTGTTCATACTGTAAACATTAGTTTAACCTTATTTATCTAAAATTAAGAAAAATCAAGTTTGACTTAGATGAGATTTCAGTGATGACTAAAATAATAGTTATTGTTGTCAAGGAAAAAATACAGTAGAAATTGTGTTTTATGGTATCATATGATGTGACTTAGGTCACACTGTGTCTCACTAACAACTCCAGAAATGCCAGCAACAATCAGATAAACTCAGTTGTTCTTACCCAGAGTGAAAACGAGCCAAACCCAGCCATCCATGATGTTGAGCTGCTGCAAATCAGATTTCCTGTTTGTCCGGTTTGGTAAAAGTTTACATATTTAAAGACGCCACTCTGTGAGTCTGCATGAAACCATTCAGCTGCATTATTCTGCTTCACAATGAGCCACCAGATCATATAACACATGATTGTTTTACTGCACGTTTTTTTCAGGAAAAAGTTCCTGTATCGACTGTCTTTGCTCATAAGTTACCTATAAAGGACTTTGAACTGCAGTCCACCTTCGTAAAAGGTGCTAAATCAATAAATATGGTGTGATTTACCGTAGGGAAGGTGCACAGTGTGACACCTGAAGTGTCACTGGTAAATCTCAGTATCTGCAAACTTTTAATGTCGTTTTTGTTTTTATTGTAAAACGATCAAGGACCTACAGTCAGCAGCAGTGAAGGTAAAGGTAACACGTGTTCATCAAAAACAGGTCAAAATAATAGAAACACCATAATACTGTATAGCAGTGATGTCCAACTCATTTTACATCATGGACCATGCACCACCCACTTTGCCTTTAAGTGGTCCTGACCAGTGAAACCCTTCTTTTTGTCACTGTACAGAAGTTTAACTGCAATCCATGAGATATCTTAATACGGGAAAAAGAAGTGTTGCTACAATCGTATGTCTTTTTTTTCTACATGATAGAGAAATGCTAATGTAGTTAATCAAAGAAATCTGTCAGCATGACTCTTTGGGTTTAAACTTTAAACAATCATTTTGTAAAATTACAGAGACGTCCTGGTAGCGCACTGTCCTCTACCTTTTTATTATTATTATTATTATTATTATTATTATTATTATTATTATTATGAGCCGATTGTAAAATAAATAAATAAATAACAGAGAGATTTCTATAGTACACAAAGAAAATGCAACTTTTCTGTCATTGAACTTTTTATCTATTACTTAATTACTTTAGTGTGGTATGAATGCACATGGGGGAGGTCTTTATCAGCAGGACAAGCAGTAAAACTCATGAAAATACAGTTAAAATCGAACATTTATGAGCCGACTGTGAGCCTCGAGCCTTACATTTGACACCCACTCTAATAATTTAGAGCCAGTTTACAGGGACTGGCTGTAAATTATTCAGTAGGGGGAGTTTTGTTTTAGGACAATTTAACCCAGAATTCAAATGTACAGAGAAAACAAGTAATGACCACTGATGCTGACCATGCTGGTGGCTGCCCACTGCTCCTTATGAGTTAAATGGAACAAAAAAGCTTCCATGTTTGGGTCAACCTCTCTACACCTGAAATGTAAATCATTATTAGGCAAAAGTGAGGAACATCAACTCCAAGTCCCAAAAAGTTGATTCTGTTCATCTGGACGTAGCGTTTTCAGTGGGAGAAACGTTTCGTCACTCATCTAAGTGACTTCTTCAGTCTCAGCTGACTGCAGGTTTCCCCAATCTTATAAACAGTACATTTGTATAATGAGAAACTAGCACCACTGAAGGAACAGTAGGCTGGGAGGTTAGTTTCTTCATCATAATTATGCAAATTCTCATGACCATTGATCAACAACTAGTGATCAAAGATCATTGATCAAAGACCACTGATCAATGGCCATGAGTACCATTTACAGAGAGCTGGGGAATGGCTGCAATCACAGCATTGTAAGATAGTGAAAGATGTACCCATAGGCCCCCGCCTGGATTCCTCGCCTTTTCACGTAAATGGCCTCCTTGACTCCGCACTCAAACCAGCGTTCCTCCCTGTCCAGGATGTGTACATCCTCATCATTGAAAGAGTGTGCACTGGCCTGTACGTGTAAATAGACCGCAGAGTCTTGGTTTGATGAGGTAGCTCTTCTGTGTTGTGCCATCTGCTTTGGCAGAGGTTGTTTGGTTTCTCCAATAGATAAATCCTGGCAATCCTCTTGGCACTTAACAGCGTACACTATCTTACTCTGTTTGTGTCGGGAGACCCGATTCTTGGAGTGGGCTAATTTTTGGTGCAGCGTGTTTTGGGGTTTAAAAGCCACAGAGATGCAGTGTTTATAAAAAAATGTGTCTCAACTCTTCCAATACTACAGACACGTACGTGATCACTACGGGTTTTCGGCTAGGTGGCAAATTGGTCACATGCTGCCAAAGCCACCCTTGTCATTTTACAGCACTTGTACCTAGACTGACCTGGTTTAACCTAATGTTGATACCTACTTTCTTATGGCCTCTTTGTCTGACTGATGATGTTAGGGTAGGGTAAAGCCATAAATCCAGGTAACTGGAAGTTATTCTGAGTATGTTGAATTTGTTTCACAGCACAGAGCCCAGATGTTTATGGCTATCCTTATATGTCTCACACTGTACTGAAATTGGCAAAAATTCAGCTACAGGACGCTAGCGAGACAGATCTCAGTGAACATAGAGCTAAAGGATAAAATTATTAGAATGAAAAGTCTATGTTTTATTTTAGTTTTCACAAATTCAGCATCAGTAATGTCTTGAAGTATGCTGATTGGTTGGTCAAGGATTTAGGAATAGAAGGAAACATGCTTTTTCTGCCCTTCTGGACTGGACTATCTCAAGAGCGCAGCCTGTGATCAGAAACTGAGACAGAGTTCTCTTATGTAGAAAAAATCTGCTGGCATTTGAAAGAGTGTCTGTGTGCAGAGGTGGTAATCATTGTCAGGTGACCTACATACTGATCTGCTGCACACAGTTAATGATTGAACCGCTGCTCAGTGTCTGTCTGAGGGGTTCAGAGGTTTTTGGAGGGGGGTATGTGAGGTTGGACTTGGGTGAAACTGAACTCTTTGGGTTTTCATTCAGTTAGCAGGCACCATGGCTCGGCTGGTGGAGTGTGTCCCCAACTTCTCCGAGGGCCGAAACAAAGAGGTGAGAGGAGGACTTTTCTGCCTAATTAACATTTAAACAGTTTAAAGTAAATAAGTAAAGGTGTGTGAGTATTATCAGCAAAATGTGATTCAAGTATAAATGTGCTCATTGTGAATTGAAATGCTGTTTGACTTTAGTTTTAAAGTTACAACTGCAAGTGTTTGTATTTGCTGCTTTGATCTGTGTGTTTGATTTAATAGTTTATACATCTTTGACATTGAGATGATTTTAAAAAATCAGAAAAAACTTTAGGCTCTTTTGGCAGTTTGAGATCATGAGAGAGAGAGAATCGGATGATTCCCTGTGAACAGCACTTGGTGACAGTGGGGAGGAAGAACTTCATCTTACAGGAAGTAGCCTCCCTCAGAGGAACAGCCATCTGAGGAGAAAGGAAAAGAGAAAAGAAGAGCATAGCAAGATCCTAGACTTCATTCTTCATTTGCCTTTGAATTTAAAATAAAAATATTGACAGATTTCTGGATCTTTACTGAACAGGAAGTGCATAAAATGCTAGAATATAACTTAAACTGTCAAAAACTGCGGTTCAGTAAAAAGTGACCAAGATATGGTTTAGAGTAATGAGATATGTCATTAAACATTAAACAGCTAATCTTTTTATCTTTAAACAAACAAAATATCTTTAAACTGCTCTGAAAACAGTTTAAATGTCTCAACATGAAATCTGCAGGAGACTGATGTGTTTAACGTGTGAGTGAGGTGCTCTTGAGTTCAGATTATCTGTTGAAACATTCGTTAAACAGACATTAAAGATTCACTCCAGAGTAAAGCTGTGTACTGACCTTTGCCCTCTGTTCCCACAAGAGGAAAACAGTTCCACGGAAGTGGGAACATTAAATAATCAGCTGATTTTCTGTTTAACCACAGAATATGCTTGTTTTTTGACAAACTACACTGTTCTCATATTCCAGCAGCACTGGTTTGTAAAAAATCAGCTGCCAATCAAACCAGAGTACAGTCCAAATTGGACACTCACTGAAAGCATCTGATGCTTTATGATACCAAAAATACAAAACAGGTGAAGCTGAAACCCAACTTTATGAAAGAGAAAGGACGTATGTCGTTTTCAAACTGCAGCAACTGGTGTCCTCATAACAATGTAAATAAATAAATAAATAGAGCCGATGCAGTACATTGAGAAACATGTTCCTAATTTAAGATTTTGATACTTGTTGCTAACACAAATTCTAAATTTTTTGATGTTATCTTTGTTCTATTTCCAGTTTAATGCGGGTTTTAAATCATTTCAAATTGTTTCCATTTTATTTCAATGACAGCTGAGTGTAAATTTCTACAGTTATAGAATCAATTCTGCATAAAATTCTGGTCATTCACTTCATTGTGATGCTCATTAGAGCCATTATTACAGTCTAAACTCTGGCCACCACAGTATCCTTACTCGCAATCCAAAGTGTTCTTGCTCTTTATTAACACAATATTTCCTTTGAGCTTGACTAACTAAAGCAGGTGAGCCACATTATTACAACTTCTCTATGAACTGTTTAGGTGATCGATGCCATCTCAGCAGCCATCTCCAGCACACCCGGCTGCAGCCTGCTGGACGTCGACCCTGGAGCCTCCACTAACCGCACCGTCTACACCTTTGTGGGCTCTCCTGAGGCAGTGGTGGAGGGGGCGCTGAACGCCGCCCGCCAGGCCTTCAGCCTTATTGACATGAGAAAACATTCAGGTGTGTCTGAGCCCAGCAGCTCATCTCAGGGAGCTGCTTCCTAACATCAAGGCATTAACATGTTTCCTGTCCAGGTGAACATCCTCGGACCGGGGCCATGGACGTTTGTCCCTTCATCCCCGTCCAGAACGTCAGCATGGACAACTGCGTGCAGTGTGCCAACGTGTTCGGACAGAAACTGGCAGAGATGCTGCATGTGCCCGGTGAGGCTCATTAAAAAAAACAGCTTCAGCTTTATTGCAGTCAAACATGCAAGAAAACAAGAATGAGAAACAGAATAAAATTATAAAACTAAATGCCAATGTAAAATTTAAAAAAAAATAGTCAATTTTTATTGTTTATTAGGAAAACTAAAAAAAAACAAAAAACAGCAATACCTGGATAAGACAGACGAGACATAAAGCACAAAAAGCAAGTAACACAGACAGACTTATGACAACCTGCAATGTTTCACAGTTGTGAGGTTTTTGTTGTTAAGCCTTTTTCTCCACCCAGTGGTTTTCTAATGATGGCAACAATGTCTCCTTGTTTTGTGGAAGGTGCTGATCAGTGCCCAGAATTTTTGTGTGAGTTAGGTAAATGACAGAGGTGCTACTTAATTCAGAATTTCATATTGTAAGTAAATAAGTCTGGAATTTAATGTCTTTTGTAGCTGAGGAAATCAGACTGAAGTGGAAGGTTTTGGTTTGTTATTCAGGACTATAAGAGCTGTACGGAGACCGATTGCACAGATGCTAGTGTTGTATCAGTGGTGAGAGACCAAGTACATGAAAAAAAAAATCACCTGTCGCATTCAAATGAAGCCAAAGAGTCAGAAGTTGATTTATTTATTGTTTCTTAACTGAGTCAAAAGTCTTATCTTATCTTGACTTCTGAGATGAAAATAAAACACTTTATGTTAGAGCCCAATAATAACATAATCCTGGGCCAATAATGTGGCAATAAAAGAGTGGGAACTACGTATTACTATTTAATTTTAATGTACATACAAGATAATAAACAAAGTAATTTTTAGTTGACCACTATTGGCCGAAATGTATAGCATAGAATAATGATGCCTGTGAGGGTAAAGCTGTTAGTAACAGTACAGTAATATTTTTCTAAGAATAAGAGAAGCTGTGAGCAATAAAATAGTAATTTCTGTGCAGAATTATGGGAATACATTTATAATAACAGTGATGTGGTAGTAATGGCATGATAATAAGATAATAATGCACGTTGGTGTTTTCATATATTAGGATAATATTACAATATTTATATGTGAAATGAATTTTCCATATACCTTAAAAAGGGTCCTTTGTTTGAATGTAATAATATTCAAATATTTTATATTTGATGCTGTGGTGTACTTGTGTGGTAGTTTTTATATAATAACTATAAATCAGTGCAACTAAATATAAGACTACCATTTCTACTATGCTGCATGCAAAAGCTAAAAGCCAATGAAACAAGCTATTACTAGTTATTATATTGTAATTGCATAGTGGTATACGGTATTATGGAACTATTGTCCCTTTATGCCACACTCCACACTATTACCATGTTCTTACTGAGTTGTCAATAAATTGCTGCCAAAGTCAGAGAGCAACTTTGTCACTACAAATGCAAACATTTGGATGTCAGCTCCAGTGCATGCTGAGCCCAGAACAAAACTCCAGAAGTGCAAATGAGTGGGTGGCACTGTATTCCTGGTCATTCTTTTAAGAGCTGTTAAAACAGACTGGTCAATTTTGAATGAGAACACTAAAGTAAGGGGGATGGGGGAGCACAGAACTGGAAGGTTAATGAGGTAAAATGATTTGGGGGGTTTTTCCTGACTGCTCTGATTTTTAAAAACCACAAAATGTTTTTACATTAGAACCAAAAGGGAGGCTTCACCCTCTCAGCAATAAACCCGAGATTCAAGTCTCAGCTTACTATACACTGTTTTTGGTTTAAATTCAAATTAAGAAGTAAATAAGGTTCTTTTTCCACAGTGTATCTTTATGGAGAAGCAGCTCGAACAGAGACCAGGAGAAGCCTCCCATCTGTGCGAACAGGAGAGTACGAAGCTTTGCCTGAAAAGGTGAGGACTCATCAAATCATTATCTCCTTTCTTCTTCGCTCATTTAGTGTTGTGTGGCTCTAACTTCTGAGAATGATTTCTAAAAAAAAAAAAAAGGTTTCTTTGTAACAGCAGGGTCAGTGATTGATTTTTATTTTTAACTTGAAATATGGTTAACCACAAGAAAATTGTCTCTATTTCCAATTACAATGTTTTTCTCCCTCCAGTTGAAACGTGATGAATGGGCCCCTGACTTTGGCCCCGCCGACTTTGTACCATCTTGGGGCGCAACAGTAACTGGTGCTCGTAAGTTCCTCATTGCCTATAATGTGAACCTGATCAGCACTAAAGAACAGGCTCATCGCATAGCACTGGACATCCGGGAGCAGGGTCGAGGGAAGGACCAGGTGCGTCCTGGGAATCTGGGTTATTTATTTAGCTTTTCATGCTGTGGGTGTTGCTCGCTGTCATGACATGATTAAAATGTCCTTTTAGGATTTCTTTCTTCCTGTTTTGTTGATGAATTTTTCAGATTTTTCTTTTTTAAATCAATTTTTTTCTAATATTTTCCACTTTTTGGAGAATTTGTTGAAATTTCCGATTATTTTTGAATTTCTTATGTTTGTTTGAAAGGTTTACTTAATTAAATAGGACTTGATATAAAACTAAGTATTAAAATCTTTTTTTCTTCTTCTCTGTGTTCATAAGCCTGGGCAGCTGAAGAAGGTGCAGGGGATTGGTTGGTACCTGGATGAGGCTAACCTTGCTCAGGTTTCCACCAACATTCTGGACTATGAGGTGACGCCCCTCCATGCTGTGTATGAGGAGATCTGCAGAGATGCGGAGGTTAGAGCTGTGTACTTTGTGTCGTTTCTGGGATGCTTAGAACTCAAATTACACTGCTGGAAATAGTTTATTTTGATGCACATGCTGGTTTTTTTGCAAATTAGCATTATAATACTCATTTTCATTTTTCCTGTAGTATATAAAAATTGATGTATCTCAAAAATAAAATTATGAAGACACTCAAAATAAATTTCCTGTTGTTGGAAACTTTTTTGTACAACTTTTTTTTATTTACAGTTTTGAGGGATAAACCTCTTAAAACCACTTAAGCCCCACGCCCCCGGTACCGGGGGCAAAAAGGAGGACATCTCGTTTAATCAGTTATAACACAGGATGAGAAATATAAGTCTAGACATGTGTGGTATCCACAGAAACCTCAGAATCTCAGCTAAAATGTCATATAAACCATTTCTACAACCACCAAACACATTGAAAACAAGCCATGATTAAACAAGCAGTTACGTAAATGCACAGAAGACCGCTAAACAAACAAAACTGAACCGGAAATTCTCCAGACTTCATGTAACCGGCTAAAGATAGGCTGGTTAGCTTCCAGAGCTATCACTGACTCCACACACCAAGTTTCACCACGATCAGACCAAAATTCACTGAATGAGCCGCAAAAGAAGACCACTAAAACACAGAGTGGTGCAAATGCGCTAAGACAGAGATTGGCTTACCATCCCGATTTCCTCCGTTATTTTCGCTGGTAGCCGGTAGCCACGTGATTACCAGTAGTTACCATGCCTACCTAGCCGCATCAGAGCCGTTTTCTGTCAACAACCTCCATTTTAGACCCACCTACAGACACGTGACTGGACAGACGCCACATGCAGCAAATTTGGGCCCACGTCTGATTGGTTGAAGTGACGTGAACGTGGCATCGTTACTTTGATTCTATTGTCTAAAACAATTAAAAAGAGGTGTCAATCATGCAAATTGACCAAAAGAAACCAAAGTTACAGCCCCTCGGAGTTTAAAGGGCCAGAGACCATTTAAACGCTTCATGCGCACTGCAGAAAAGGGCCATTACCATGTAAATGTGTGGTTAATTCTTCAAAAATATATTTTAAAAAAGAGCATTTTTAGGCCTGATAATAAAATTTATTAATTTCTGCTCTTTAATACCTAAAAAAATTCAACTGGCATGGTGTCCAATTATGTGCCAAATTTGGTCATTTTTGTACTACGTCTGGATATTGATGTATTGACAGGGCAGTAATTTTTCACTGTTTCACTTTAGAAACATAAATCTTTGCACAGATGATGTTTATATGTTGGTTACTGAAATCCTGGAACCAAATGTGATCTGAGGCATATTTTTAAAAGGGTTATATGCTAAAAATTAAAAAAAAAAAAAAAATTAGGCGAGGATAAAATATACTTACTTTTCCTGTGTTCCAGTCTCAGGAAATTTGACACAGTAATATCTGCTTCAATATTTACACCTCTGGTGAGTGTTAGCTTTATTTTGATACCAAGATTGTAAGGACAGAGTTTGTAATTGGAGAGAAATAATCAATTAAATTTGGGCATTACATTTTCGAGCAGGAAGTTCAGAAACCCCCCTTGGTGCTTAAGAGGTTAAATTTCTCTAACTATAAATATATGTAAAAAAAAAACTAAAAACGATTTTAATTTCTTTTGTGGTTTATTGCACTTTTTTGCAATTTTTGTGGTTACTATGGACTTAATGCATACATATTATTAAAATTTGAGCTATAACTGTTGTATTAACGTATAGCAACTTGAAATGCTCCCAAAAAGGGAACTACAGCATGTAAAAATATAAATATAAGCTCTGGCAGACTATGGTAGGTCTTAAAGGGTTAAGTAAAGACCAACAAATCCTTAGACTGTTACTGACTTAATTTTTTCTTTTATTGAAATTGTCTTTTAGGACCTAAACTTGCCTGTGGTCGGCTCTCAGATTGTCGGCCTGATCCCTCTGAAGGCTCTGCTGGACTCTGCTGACTTTTACATCCAGAGAGAACGACTCTTCATTATCAAAGAGGAGCACAAAGTCCGACTGGTCAGCAGATGACTCTTTTTTTTTTTTTTTTTTTAAGATATTTTAATAAATTATAGGCTCTGATTGTTTGTTTGTTTGTTTGTTGTCAGGTGATCAGTAAACTTGGCCTCGACTCCCTCGGTCTGTTTAATCCAAAGGAGAGAATCATAGAGTGAGTATTTACAAACTGTGATGTAGTCAGCTGATTCATTATATACTTTATATCCCGAAAAATATATAAGAACATCGAAGAACATTCAGCCCTTATAATGACAGGATTACATTTTATCTGTGAGTAATAAATAAACAGAAAGCAGAAGGACATTATAAATCCTTTTAAAGTCTCTAGAACATTTGTGGAGTGGATTGAGAAAACTGCCAAACCCACCTAATAATCATTGAGGGTTAGTAGGTTGTCTCTGGTACCAGATTTTACATCATGTTTCTGAACTTCTGAACCCTAGCACACCAGTCGGATGCTTCTTTTCCACTGAGATGATGCCAGCATCTGTTGTATTTTGGTGTCTTTTAAGGACCATATTTCAACAAATGTGAGAACCATTTCTTATACAGTGTTAAGGTGGGACATGTCTTAAAAAGAATCATGGCAGACAGAATCTGTTGGTTGAATCAGTTATTTTTTTTTATAGTAGTCCCTCCAGTAGTTACTGATATCAGTGGTTCCATATCAATCATATTTGTATCAGTGATATCTGATATCTTGTATCAATGTCAGTTTGTTCTGCAATGACAATATCAAAAACCGTACGTCTCTCACTAGCAGTGCCGTCACTAGAAAAGAGGTCAAACATGTTATGATTTTCATGAAGGTCCTGTTGGGGGATTTAGAGTTTCTCCATTCAGGTGCTCAGAAATTCCACTTTGTAGATGGAGCAGTTCATCTGTCTTCATCTGAGGCAAAAAAAAAAAAAAAAAATTTGAAACATGCCAATGAGAGCCCGATCCGTATGGTCCATAGTCCCAGATCTGTGAGGCTGTGGTTCACCTAATTTGAGGCCAAGCGTCCAAAACAGTAGTTTGCTTGGCGCTTTTCAGCGCTGTTAATTCAATCTTGAAGGCCTGCTTACAAAAAATGAAAAAAAAGAGAGCTGATTATTAGCTCATCAAAACACAACACATAATCACCTGACAGGTTTTCTCTAAGTGCACTGTTACAATTTTAAAGGGCCCAATTCTAGACATGTCCATGTTTACTAAAACTCCCTCTAATAAAATAAGAAAACAACCCAAATCTAACTGACAGAATCCACCCATCACTCAAACAACAACCCCAAGGATCTTAAACACACAAAAATGTTGCTTATTAATCTATCAATATGTTATGGAGATTAAAACTTCAGGGCCACAAAAGTTTTGCCCTACTCTTGGTTTAATTAATACTTACATAGTCTGAAATCAGACTTAAAATCACTCCCTCTGTTCATTCTTCCCCACATCATATCTCAGTGGTTGGCCTCAGATTCCACAGCGTCCTGAGAGTCCGAGGTCAACTGACATAATTTCACCTGCTAAATACACACAAAAAATCTTGTTAAAAGCCACACAGTTATGTTCCCCTTTTAGCACTTTAACATACATAGATTTAGCATAAGATATAAACCCGTTATAACAATGTGTCATCACTAAATTATAAATTTCTTGTCCAAATCTGCCCTTCTGAACAGACCTGACCACCTTAATTTATTATCCTGTTACTTTGCTATTATATCTTTCACCAAGTAATCCTCCTCAGTCTCTGCTATGTTTCCTTCATTGAAAGCCTCAGACACACAGCCACACAGGAAGCTTCTTTCTCACCACTCATTTCAGGTAATTTGCATACTGAGTCATATCTCAAGAAGTTACCATGACAAGAGAAAGGCATATTTAAATCTTACCACATTATTAAATTATTTTATTCCTTCCTAGAAAAATCACTTGTTTTGCTCAATCGACACAAGAGCATTTCCAATTCACTATTTTAAAACTACTTCAAGCTCTTAATCACTTTTTCATTTTCACCAACGTCACTCTCTTGTCATGGAGCTTTTCTGAGTTATTCCTCAACTTCAGAGTTTAAGTGTGTTAAATTCACACTATTTTAACACTAATAAACAGACTCACATGCTCAACATGCTGTCTAATCTTCATGAGCTCTCTCGTAGTTGTAAGGTTAATGCATTTTCTGTTTGTGTGTGTGATTTTGTATGTTTCTTTTTGCAGTGTTTTCCCACTTAAGCAGTCAGTTTTCTCTTCCCCAAGTTTACTAACCCAAATTTTGATGTCCCACCTTAAATAACAGCATTCCTTGTCTTCAGCCAATTCAACCAGAAACTCGGCCTGAACGTTTCCAGTGATGTTTACCTATAAGTTTCTTCCGACCGCTGCATGTGGAAAATTGATCCAGGTCTGCTTTACACCTAAAAATAACAAAACTGAGACATTTTCATTATTATCATGAGTGCTTAAATGACCCACTTCTCTCTCTCCGGCCAGAAATACCAATTTATTTCATGTATTCACCTTGATAAATGTAAGCGTGTTCTTCCTTGCGTTCATGTTATGTGGTCATGTTAATGGAGTGTAAGCTGCTTCTTCATTGCATATGTATTTTATAATCAGGTTTAACTCATGCCTCTTTGCACTGAGCTGTGGATTCAAACTATCTCAATTCTGCTTCTCCCCAAAAGTAATTTCACATGTAACCCTTTGTATATGTGTGTTTTGTATAACCTCATTGTTGTGATATGGTGAACGTCAGAGATGGGCAGTAACGCGTTACTTGTAACGCATTACTGTAATCTGATTACTTTTTTCAAGTAACGAGTAAAGTAAGGGATTACTATTGCAAAAACGGTAATTAGATTACCGTTACTTTCCCGTAGGAACGCTGTGTTACTGCGTTACTAAAACCGTGATTTCGTGCGAGAATGTCTCACGACAGTGACGTAAGCGAGTGCGCCGTTAGTGACAACAGCTGTGTGCAGATCAACAATGGATCACATATCGATTGTGGGAGAGAGTATGAGCGTGCAGCGTTTAAAGCGTGGAAGTACTGACCTTACTTTGAGTTTGATTCCATAAAAAGTGACAAAAACATTAGTGTCCATCGTGCGTGGGAAGAAAACTTCTTTTTACAACGAAAAAACTTCCTAAACTTCCAAGCAAGCACCGAGTGCGCAACGATGTAATGGGAAACTCACAGAGAAACTCGCGGATTCTTCAACTGACCGCGGCACACCTGCACCAGGGTAAACCTCTGCCTACCGCAGTCCTGCTTTACAGGTGAAAATAGAGCAACAGGACCGCTGAGTCTTTGACTTTATTTATGTTCTGCTGTGTTTTACTTGCATCTATTTGAAAGAGTGAGTGTAAACAAAAAAAATATTTTATTTTATGTGCTGGAATGTGTAGAAAATAGGTTTAAATGTTAAACTAATTTATTCAACTCAGAGAATGTTGCATATAATTAAATTTTTGCTTGATGCATAAAGTTAAAAGATTGAAACTGATAAAACAAGTTAAAAAAAAGAGACTTTTCCATTTGATTACATTTTGTATGATGGATTATGCAGAAAAAGTAGAATTGGACTGAAAGATCTATCGCTTTATTACCTCTTCAGGTTGTAAATCGTGTTTTTAAAAAGTAACTAAGTAACTAAGTAATTAATTACTTTTGAAAATAAGTAATCAGTAAAGTAACAGGATTACTTTTTGGGGGAAGTAATCAGTAATTAGTTACTGATTACTTTTTTCAAGTAACTTGACCAACACTGCTGCTAAGTCTTGATCTAAAGACAATGTGCCCTTATTTCACGCACACACACACTTAAATATACTAAGCTCTTTCATTTGCCAGCATTCACACCAAATCTTCAGCGTGCCCAGCAAAGCTCTTTCAGACATCAGGACAATTAACAATTTTCCACACATATCACCATTCTTTCAGCTCAGTTTTGTAGCATCATTCACGCAATACTTTCATCAGCATTTTACACACTTCCCTGAACTTCGTCGTCTCACACACACTTTTTTCTCAAAACAATGTTCACCTTTAATCATTCATTCCAAATGACAATTTTACACTTCACTTATACATTCACACATTTATATATAACAAAAGACTCCCAGTAACTGCCAAGATAAATTATTTCCATTACCATATTCACATCTTCACTTCATCTTCCTCTAGTACTAGTCATCCTACCATTTCGACTAATTTAAAAGCATCTAAGCCCAGGTTCACCCACCTTGCTGGTCAATTGTAGCCGTTATCTGTCCGGGACAGCGGCCCGATTACTAAGTCCTATCTTAATCTATAAGAGCTTCACGCAGCTCGACAAGAAGCTCCACCTCATGAATGCCCAGCGTCGTGCTGGCGCCTGAAGCTTTATGTAAAGCTTACATGTGAGCCACGTTTAAAATGGTCACGCCCGGGGGCCCCACCCCTGTCGGTCAAATGGTGCAAGAAAAGTGGTGCTTGACCACTAGCTATTAACGAGCGTCCCCAGTGCTCGCAGTTGCCAGCTGAATTAACCCTCTCGCCCAAGGACAATGTTCTGCGTCCGGAACAGAGTGGAGGCATAACCCTCAGAACATTTTGCACCCCTAGGAAGTCCAAATTCCCTTCCTAAGTACTTTAAATAATTCTGGAAGCATCACTGTGGACTATAACCGCCAGTTTATTATCTGATGCCCGGGTCCCACCCTATAATCAATGTGGGAATAAAATTCCCTGACCAAATGTCCTAATCTAATCTCTTTTCTTGGCTGACTTAACACACACATAACACACCAACTTCAAACATACATCACAACAACTTTCAACTTCACCCTAAAATTAATCACAATAAATTTTATCAAATATCCCCAAACTTTACCTGTATTTATTTCTAATTACCCAAAGGTATCATGGACATGTCACCTGAGATCTACTTAATAGATTTTATAATTTAGTTTAATTTCCACTACTGAGCCACTTTAATGGTAATAATCATCAATTCAGTGGACAACTAATTTAGAATTCATCCAATGTGCACAATTTTCAACAGGCTTGCGCTTACCTATACTCTTTTGTATAGGTATGAGGTGGTCTGTTGTCCACCTCATATCAGATCGTACCTTAAGGTCCAAATTAGTCCCCTCAGCCGCAAAAGAATCCGGGTCACTGGCACCAAGTATTAAATTCCGGTTCTTTTGGATTCTTTAGGGCCAAGAAAGACATGGCTCAAAAGTGGTCCTTTTACTTTAAAAATTATCTTTATTTTACATATCCAGGATAATGAGACCTGAACACAAAACACACAACCCCAGGTCTGAAGCACAAACGGCAGCCTAGGTATTTATATACTTGCTCTCTACGTCACACCACACTTTAAGTTTCGATCAAACAGCCTAGTTGGTTTCACTTTCTACTGCAATTACAATGCTTCTGCAAAAGCATGCAGTTTCGTGTCAGCACTTTTGGCACAGAGTGTACTCAGAGTTAGGCCTTTCTTATATAAAGCAATATAATTAGCATATAAACATTTAAGATTATAAATTTAAACCTCAACAACATCCAGCATCAATCCTGTGACAAACCCAGAATATTTTAAAATAAAACAAAAGCTATATATAACATTATTTGTCAGTATTATATAGTAGATGATAAATGATGATGATATCTTGTTAAAAGTAGGTGTGGTGTGTATCACCTGTGCAGGTACATGGTGAAGTCACAGGAGGATGGACAGCTGGTGTCTTTGTCTCTGCGGCAGTTTGTTCAGAGCGTTGGTGCTCGGACAGCAGCTCCCGGAGGAGGATCAGTTTCTGCAGCAGTTGGTGCAATGGTACGAGCTTTTAGGTTCATAACAAAATGATACAATTTTACTTTTAGTTACTTATTTTATTTCGTATCCCTCTTGTAGGGGGCCGCACTGGGTGCCATGGTTGGTCAGATGACGTATGGGAAGAGGCAGTTTGAGAATCTGGACAGTGTGATGAGGAGGCTGATTCCTCCATTTTATCAGGCCATGAATGAATTGCTGGACATGGTGGATGCCGACTCCTCCGCCTTCAACAGCTACATGGTGAGGAGGAAGGTCCAACAGCTGCAGAGCCTCAGAAACATCTGCAGGCACCCGGAACCATTTCCACTCTTTACTTCTTTCACTGTAACCAGAGTGTGATTATGTTTTGTCTTCATGTCAGATTTGAGTTGATCATATTCGTCTCATGTTGTAGGCAGCACTGAAAATGCCAAAGAAAACTGCAGAGGAAATGAAAAGGTGAATACTCAAGACTTTAAGACCACCAATTACTGCTAATGACTGAATGCCGTCAGGTTACATTTTTTAAACGTCTTTAAAATGTCCTTGTAACTTTCAGAACCACGTTTCCACCTGTGATCATTTTTTTAAATAATCAAATATTCACTTTGTTCTTTTTACAGCTGAAAAGGTCAAAACTAATTTCATTTCTGTCAGCTGCAGAAACACTTCCTGTTTATTTGTTTGTTGTTCTCATCAGGAGAGAAGCTGCGATGCAGGAAGGACTGAAGCAAGCTGTTGCCGTCCCATTGGCTCTTGCTGAGAGGATCAGCATCCTTTGGCCATCTCTTAAAGAAATGGTTGTCTACGGAAATTTTAGCTGCAAGTCTGATGCTCAGGTGTGAAAAAACACTCATTTCTACTTGTTCTGCTCAGATTCTCTGAAGGTTATAAAGTGCACCTTCAGCATCATGGTGATATAAACTGAGAGGAACTTTGTCTTTTATTAGTGGTGTGTTAAAACATGAATGCATATTAAATCTTTTAGTCTTTACTCCCACTTTTCTGTCAAACATCGCCTGCAACAGCAAAGCTGTAAATAAGCCCACCTGTCATGTTTTATTTCTGGTCTCAGGTAGCAGCTAAAGCTTTAGAAAC
Source organism: Copadichromis virginalis (assembly GCF_057382275.1). Lineage (NCBI taxonomy): Eukaryota > Metazoa > Chordata > Actinopteri > Cichliformes > Cichlidae > Copadichromis > Copadichromis virginalis. The sequence continues at coordinate 18,552,398 of NC_140639.1, read as the reverse complement.
AGCTGTTTTTGGAGCATACTACAATGTCACGATCAACCTCAAAGACATCACAGATGAAGCCTTCAGAGCAGCAGTAAGTGTGTCCATGAGGTTCTTCAATGTTGCTGTTGATATGCTCTGCTTGTGAATAACTCGTTTTTTTTGTTTCTGCTGCAGACCCAGAAGAGAGCGTCAGAACTGCTGCATGAAGCCAAAGACAGCAGTGCTGCCATCCTCCATGCTGCAGAGAAAAGAAACTGAATAGACTGAAGAAATAAATAAAGCTGCACAAGGAAGATAATCTGACATTAATGTGACTTTAAACACTGAAGAGCTGGATACAATGAATGTATTACAAGGGAAAATCTTCAGAATAAAGAGGTTACTTGAAATGGTAAAAGTTTTTAATTTTTGGTCATTTCTTTCCGTTCATATTCACAGAGCAGAATCACAATAACATTTTATTGTAAGATGATTTTCTGTCGGGACAGATTATGTTGCAGTGGACGAACATGGTACTAGAAATACTGGTAAAAATTTTATCGTATGCGATGGCAGACCGTGGAGATGTGGGGAAAGAGGACCCAAACGCCGGCAGGGCTCTAGACTAACTTTTTGCCATGGGCGTACCGGTACGCCTAACTTTTTAAAGTTAGGCGTACTGGCACAAAAGTTAGGCGCACACAAATTTTATAATAATTTATATAATATAATGTGTTTTTCTGGATACACTGTGCTTTTTCAGCATTCAAAGATTGATGACACCGTGTCAGAGCACTGGCTATGAATTTCAGAAGGATCAGGCCTTAACAGAAAAGTTAGCAATAGTTCTTTTCCTATTACAGCTACATCCACTTCTGTCGTGCCTAGGCTGCTCACTAGGGCTGGGTATCATCACTGATTTCTATAATCCATTCGATTCCGGTTTTCAAAGTCCCAATTCGATTCAACTTAGCCTCAGACAGTCAGAAATATTATAATTCTGATCATTTATCAGTACTGACTTCATCAGAATTGTGAACATCACAGCAGATGCCTTTGTGTGAAAGTAACTGAGAATAAAACACAGAAAAACATGAAGGAGATTTTCCTGGTCTGGCTTTTTATAGCAGATAACCTTAAAAATATTCTACAATGTTCTGCATATAAAGTTTAAATTTCTTCAGTATTGAACAACAGAAAAAATAGGCTTTCTTGTCCGAGATCATTTAAGTGAAAAAGAGAAAAAGAAAAGAAAAAGCCAGCAGCCGACAGCGCTGTAAACAACGGTAGACTGGTGGGTAATAAGCGAATGAATAATACAGAAAACAGAGATTGGAGACTGTTCTTGAAGTACAGAGAGAGATAGAGAGAGAGCTAGCTGTGCATGGAGTAATAGTCATGGAAGCAAAACGGCAAAATTCATGACGACATTGATCAAATGTGAAGCGCAGTTTGCTGCTTCTTTTGCTGCTGGCTCGGTGAATTTTGGTTGGAGAGAGACAAAACCTGCAGCTCAGAATCAGCGCGGACCGGACGCATCAGAACCGCTAACCTCCGACAGCGTGTCCGTCTACGGGCCGTCGGGTTAGAAAGCCGAGAAAGACAAAGTTGATTCTGATGCGTCGGTCCGTTCTGTGTTTACGTCTTTGTGTGGAATCCGTGTACCTGCTCTCATTTACTGTTTGGTTGTTGTTGAAATGGTTTTGTGAGCTTTAATCTGAGAATCTGACGTTTCTGGCAAAACACAGTTATATTTAAAAGTCGATTCAGGATTTAATGAATTGATATCGCTTTATTCAAGCTACTCACCTCCCACTTCCACCTGCACTTTCAACTGGACCACGGCCAATCAGAGAGGTCCCGCCCCTTACTATCTCTGATTGGTTTAGTCCACGATAGGGGCATAATGTGTGTCTGTTGTTGACCACAGGGAAGGTTGCAGATTTTTTTTTTTTTTTTTTTTTTTGCTACCCGAACAGTTGGTCGCACAGGTGCAACCAAATATATTTTTTTAGTCGCACCACTGAAAAATTTGGTCGTATTTGCGACCAAATTGGTCGCACTCTAGAGCCCTGGCCGGACTCTTTAATGAAGACAGTGCATTTATTTACAGTGAAGTAAATAATCAAACAACAATAAATCCCTGTGCGCCCCCGACTCCCATGCCGTGTAAACACATGAAAAATGTGTAAAAAGCTTAACACACTTGATGTGTTAAAACAAATTCTGCCCAGTAACATGACATACCAGCGGCGGGAAGGGGGCGCTATCGTTTTGCGCCACTGAGACAAAGGAGACAAAGATGGAGGTTACGTTGCCTAGTATGTTGTCAGACCTTACAGTAAGTATGATTTACCAGTTTATCTTAATGTACTGAAAATATGTCGGGTTTCTGGAAGAATGTGAAACGCTGAATTTATATAAAATATATGAGTTAAATAGGAGCTTTGAGTTTAAGCACTGTTAATTACTGCTTAACTATACCTAGCTAACCTTAACGTAACAGTCTTGCTAACACATCCTACCCTTAATTTTAGTATTAGTTCTTGGCTTTAGTGCCATATTTCATTAGTGTTAATGTGTTTTTGGTAGTATTTTTATGTATTACTTTATTCATGTATTTATGCATTTACTTTATTTATGTATTACAGTATTCAGAAATTGCTCTTAGTACTAGTGTTGTAGTTGAGCTAGCAGCTCCGACAAGCATTCTGGTGTCTATGAGCAACACCAGACTCAGTACCTAACCGTAGCAGTGTTGTGTAAAATGACAATATTGTCGTTAACTCTGAATATAGCTAATGCAGTTATCACCGCGTTATCATCCATTTGTTTACTAGCACAGAATAGGAACAAAGACTGAGCAACTTTAGTTTGATGTCGCCCCTCTGTCTTCTGTTATCACACTTAATAGACTACATTTAGTAGTGCTGTGATAAATATTTGTTATAATTACTTATCACTGGTTAACATGAAATATACCTCATACAAAAATAATGATTTTTAAGCAGTTAAAGCAGTTTTTGCATCTAGCATGCTTAACTAAATTATGTGTGCATTCTTTTTTAAGGCTTGTTTCTGGAAACATGATCTGATATTGTTTCTTTTTTATGCAGAACTTCTGAGGAAGTAATAGTCAGTGTTATTTAAAAAACAACAGTAACTTGACCATGCCAATTATCTTACTTATTTAGCCATGTGTTTCTTTTTTTTTCAGCACACATATGACAACTTAGAATCTGTCAAAGTCCTTGTAACCACTTTTATAGATGAGAAAGATATTTGTAAAAAAATTTCTTAATGTCAGCAGTGCCAAAGACATCATAGGTCAAAGCCAAGCTCAGCACATGGGCTGTGTGCTGAGCTAGATAGGCTGCTAAAGTATAACACTGATTTCATGGAATATATTGATATTGACAGTAAGGTAGACGTTAAGGACTTTGATAGATAGTCCTACCGATTAATTGCTCCCTCCATAATTCCTCTTCTACACCACTGCAATCTGGAAATATAAAATATTTAGGTATTAATGTTTCTCCCAAGCTTGCAGATCTAACTAAATTAAACCATATCCCACTTTTAAAGAAGGTAGAAGGCGATCTGGCTAGGTGGAAATGTCTACCCATATCACTCATGGGAAGGGTTGCCGCTATAAAAATGATGGTCTTACCAAAAATAAATTATTTATTCTCAATGATCCCAACTAAACCGCCACAAGATTGGTTCAGATCTCTAGATTCATGTATGTCCAAATTCCTTTGGAAAAATAAACCTCCACGTATAAGCTTAAAAACACTACAAAAGACCAAGGATAGAGGAGGATTAGAACTACCTAACTTTCAGCACTACTTCTTAGCCAACAGGCTTCAGTTTATCTCAGGATGGCTAAAACATACCCTCTTAGATGAACCTTGGCTAGATGTAGAACAAGCACTTTGCAATAATCTAGAGATCTCAGACCTGCCATTTATCAGCTCAAACATCCAACGACATGAATGCTTTAAAAGCATCAACATCAGCTCTTCTCTGACAGCATGGTGGGAGTTTCTAAAATTGACGGCGTCTTCATTAATCCCATGCAAACGTACACCTATCTGGAACAACCCTGACATATTACAAAACAATAATATGATAAACTTTTCAGATTGGAGTGATAAAGGAATCAAATATTTAGAACATATACTAGAAGGAACAGAATTTATTTCATTTGACGGACTAGTTACACAATATGGGATCAACAAGAAAAGATTTTTAGAATATCAACAAATTAAATCCATAGTAAAAAAGAAATTTAAACCGGGTCAAGTTGAACTACAAACACCACCAAGTGTGGTTCAATTTCTTACTCTTAAAACCCCCAAATTACTATCCAAAATATACAGAATGCTTTCTAAAACAGATGATTCAATATCACTTCCTATTGCAAAATGGGAAGCAGATTTATCAGTTAACTTAGACCTAAACTTCTGGACTCAGATTTGCTTAAAAACCTTTCATCTAATTAGAAATCCCAGTCTTCAATTAATTCAGTACAAAATATTACATAGAGTGCACTATACAGGTCATCGGATGTTCAAGATGGGCTTTACGTCTACCAACAACTGCTCACACTGCCAAACCAAGTCACCGGACAATTATATCCATGCTCTTTGGTTCTGTCCACCAGTTCAGAAGTTTTGGTGCGAGATATGTGAAGACTTATCAAAGTGTCTGAAATGTAACATTCCAACTTCCCCCTTAGTGTGTTTGCTGGGCAGCTTAGATAATGTCACTTCAGAAAAGAATATCGCCCTATGCATAGCCAAGAAAACAGTCCTCATGAACTGGAAAAATAAAAATAATCTTAATTCTAACCAATATAGAAATTATCTATTAGATTACATTAGTCTTGATACAGCCTCTGCCACCACATCAGATCAATTGCTCTGGGCTCCTTTGATCAGCTCCATCACCTAGTGGGGGTGGGGGGTTATAGTTTGGTCCCGCCTTCACTGTTGTGATTGGTGTGGGGGTAGGGACAGGCTTAGGGCGTCGGGGGGTTCCCCGGAGGCATCTTCTTTGGGGGGCTCAACCCGGGGTAGCGGTCATGTCTGGTTGGGGGCTCTGTTGGCTCTCAGGTGACTGTTTCCTTGTGGCTGCGTGCAGCGGGGCTAGGGGAGGGTCTGTGCTGACGGACGTGGGTTACTGACCTGGTAGCCTGGCTGCCCCTGGGTGGGTCCGGGATGGGCGTGAGGTTCTGGGGGCGCTCCGTCTCTGGGCTGGGGCCCTGGCCGGGCCTCGGGGGCTTGGGTCCTGGTTGGTGTGTTGCCGGGGTTGTGGGCGGGTGGGTGCATGGGGGCCCAGCCCTGGCGCAGGGTGCCGCCGGGGCTCTTCAACTGGTGGGGGAGATTGTCACATCTTGCAGGAGCTTTCCTCTCTTCAGGAACTCTCTCTGCAGGAGACATATTGTCTTATGTAGTCTGGAAGATGAATGGATGGTGGGGTGGGTGCAGTTTTCTTTGTGGTGGGGTTGGGTGGACTGTCCTGGGCTCTGTGGGGCCGGGAGGTGCTGCTGCACTGGGCCCCGGTCTGGATGGGCCTGGGCCCCCTTTCCCTGGTGGGTCGCGGAGTATGGGGGTGCCTACTGGGGTCAGCGGGGGAGCTGGCCCCAGGGAGGGGTCACTTGCCCCTCCCTTCCTTCCTTCCCTCCCCATCTCCAGCTGCCTCCCTCTTCCTGCTCCACCACAACCACCCACACATGCAGGGCCTTGGAGTAGGGGTATGTCACCAGGGTGCAGAGGAGGCTACCCCCCTCCTCTGTCCCCTTCTGGCTGCCTCTGCCTCAATTTTATCCCACAACTTAGACATTCACATTACTCACACTCTCATTACACATACATATAGGATCTTGGGGGTGGGCACGATACACGGAATCCAAATTACCATCAGGGTGTACACCTCACCCCTGGCGTCGTTGCCCACCTCTCAATTTTAAATACACGTAGACATTGAGGGCTAGCAGGGGGGACTATGCGCTTACCTGCTGCTCTCTGGCAGGTAGCTCCATGCCCTCCTGGGTTTTAAATGCACCTTAGAACACACATGCATCAACACTACAATGAGCGGGTGGAGGGAGGTTTGGAGTCTTCTCTCACCCCCGTTCTCTGCGGCCTGCTGGAGCGGGGGGGCTAGGAGGAGGAGTTGGCCGTCCGACTGCGGTCTGGAGTGTGGGGCCTCCCTGCTGCTGCGGAGTCGGGGCGGTCTGCCTCTCCCCACCGCAGGGAAAAGGGTAACACCACCTGGGTCTGGGTGCAGTTCCCCCCTCCAGGGGCAAGGGTACCTAGACCCGGTTCATAGAGTACGCTTGGGGAGTGTGATTGTGTGTACAGCATCTCTTTATGTCTGTCTCCACGTTGGTTGAGTGTGGAGTAAGTGCATATGAGAGCATGAGGGTGGGAATGGATGTTTGTATCTGTGTGTGCCTGTATGTCTGTGTCTATATGTCAGGTTGGGTATCAGACGCCACCTCTCTGGGGACATCTCAGGCCCTCCAAGGTTTGGAGGCCTATCTCCCCCCCCCCCCCCCCCACTCCCCCTGCCAGTGGCGGACTCCCTCAGACATAGGGCAGGGGGAGTGGGGGGGGGGGGGGGGGGGATAGGCTACCAGGTCAGTAACCCACGTCCGTCAGCACAGACCCTCCCCTAGCCCCGCTGCACGCAGCCACAAGGAAACAGTCACCTGAGAGCCAACAGAGCCCCTAATTGGACATGACCGCTACTCCGGGTTGAGCCCCCCAAGGAAGATGCCTCCGGTGCACCCCCCGACGCCCTAAGCCTGTCCCTACCCCTACACCAATAACAACAGTGAAGGCGGGACCAAACTATAACCCCCCACCCCCACTAGGTGATGGAGCTGATCAAAGGAGCCCAGAGCAATTGATCTGATGTGGTGGCAGAGGCTGTATCAAGACTAATGTAATCTAATAGATAATTTCTATATTGGTTAGAATTAAGATTATTTATATTTTTCCAGTTCATGAGGACTGTTTTCTTGGCTATGCATAGGGCAGTGAAAACCATATGGGCTATATTCTTTTCTGAAGTGACATTATCTAAGCTGCCCAGCAAACACACTAAGGGGGAAGTTGGAATGTTACATTTCAGACACTTTGATAAGTCTTCACATATCTCGCACCAAAACTTCTGAACTGGTGGACAGAACCAAAGAGCATGGATATAATTGTCCGGTGAATTGGTTTGGCAGTGTGAGCAGTTGTTGGTAGACGTAAAGCCCATCTTGAACATCCGATGACCTGTATAGTGCACTCTATGTAATATTTTGTATTGAATTAATTGAAGACTGGGATTTCTGATTAAATGAAAGGTTTTTAAGCAAATCTGAGACCAGAAGTTTAGGTCTAAGTTAACTGATAAATCCGCTTCCCATTTTGCAATAGGAAGTGATATTGATTCATCTGTTTTAGAAAGCATTCTGTATATTTTGGATAGTAATTTGGGGGTTTTAAGAGTAAGAAATTGAACCACACTTGGTGGTGTTTGTAGTTCAACTTGACCCGGTTTAAATTTCTTTTTTACTATGGATTTAATTTGTTGATATTCTAAAAATCTTTTCTTGTTGATCCCATATTGTGTAACTAGTCCGTCAAATGAAATAAATTCTGTTCCTTCTAGTATATGTTCTAAATATTTGATTCCTTTACCACTCCAATCTGAAAAGTTTATCATATTATTGTTTTGTAATATGTCAGGGTTGTTCCAGATAGGTGTACGTTTGCATGGGATTAATGAAGACACCATCAATTTTAGAAACTCCCACCATGCTGTCAGAGAAGAGCTGGGCCCTGTGCTTCGTACGTCGCTTACTACATCCAAGATCAAATGAAACATCCAAGACCAAATCATCGCGCTAACTCTGAGCTCGCTATTCCGGTTCCCCGAACACACCTGTTGTTGACGATTAGTATAGCTGGATGAAGTAATGTGAGATCACTGGGTGGCCCAACAGGGGCTACGCATCGATAGTAGAAACATTGATCGGCAACCCTTTGATTGGTCGGCGAAAATGTCGAAGGAGTGCGCTCGGTATTTTTCGGCAGCAGAGCAAGAACTCATGAGTGAGGGATTTCAGGAGTTTCAGAGTTTAATTAAAACGCAAGGGAACACTGCAAAGGCTGCAAAAGCAAGGAGAGAGGGCTGGCAGAAAGTTGCTGACAAATCAAACTCGTAAGTAATTCAATAATAACAATAATAATGGAGTGGATTTATATAGCGCTTTTCAAGGCACCCAAAGCGCTTTACAATGCCACTATTCATTCACTCTCACATTCACACACTGGTGGAGGCAGCTACGGTTGTAGCCACAGCTGCCCTGGGGCAGACTGACAGAAGCCAGGCTGCCATATTGCGCCATCGGCCCCTCTGGCCAACACCAGTAGGCGGTAGGGTAGATTTATCATATCACACCATATTATCCAATATTATATTACATTATATTATATTATAATATGTTATATTATATTCCCTTTCACATTAGAGCCACAACAGGACCCACTAGAACATGGGAACAAGTAAAAGTGAAATATAAGAATATTCTACAGAATGGTAATATTTATCACTTATATTGCTTGTCGTCTCTTGGAAAGAGAGCCTGGAATAATCTGTTTGTTTATAACAGCAACCAAGAAAAGGGCAGAGCAAAAAAAAAGACAGGTGGTGGTCCTGCACCCCCTCGTCAACAAGTTGGTTAAGTGAATAATACCCTCACGGGAAAATCGATATCTCTCAATGAGCACACTGTCGCGCTGAGCTAAAGGATCCTGTCTGTCCCGCAATATACGCTGAATTCTGAGGACTCTCCTTATCAATCTTGCACCTTCCGCAATGGGTTGCTCGCGTAAACGGACAGGATATGACTGCGACAGACTTCCCAAATCCACCTTCGCTTTTATAGCCGTGGTCTCTCATCTTGATTACACGAAGTAATTTACAATTACTACTCTGAAATATGAATTACATCTGTAATAAATGACCTGTATGTATCTGTGTGAAATCAATAAAAGGATCAAGTGCTGCATTATCTTTAGTTACATTGATGTTATTTATTTATGGTGAAACAGTGGTGGAATATCGCTGTTGCTTTCGTATGAATGACGCGGACATACCTGCGTGGCCGCGATCTAATCCTGTTTACATAAAGTAAACCTGCTCCCCAGCAGGTTTACGCTTACGGCTCTGTTGCTATGACAGCAAGTCCCGGATGGGCTTCGGGGAACCGAACGATCCAGGATCACGCGAAATCGTCAACAATCTCATCCAGCTAACTCACTTAGCGCGGTACGAAGAACAGGCCCCTGATGTTTATCATATTATTGTTTTGTAATATGTCAGGGTTGTTCCAGATAGGTGTACGTTTGCATGGGATTAATGAAGACGCCGTCAATTTTAGAAACTCCCACCATGCTGTCAGAGAAGAGCTGATGTTGATGCTTTTAAAGCATTCATGTCGTTGGATGTTTGAGCTGATAAATGGCAGGTCTGAGATCTCTAGATTATTGCAAAGTGCTTGTTCTACATCTAGCCAAGGTTCATCTAAGAGGGTATGTTTTAGCCATCCTGAGATAAACTGAAGCCTGTTGGCTAAGAAGTAGTGCTGAAAGTTAGGTAGTTCTAATCCTCCTCTATCCTTGGTCTTTTGTAGTGTTTTTAAGCTTATACGTGGAGGTTTATTTTTCCAAAGGAATTTGGACATACATGAATCTAGAGATCTGAACCAATCTTGTGGCGGTTTAGTTGGGATCATTGAGAATAAATAATTTATTTTTGGTAAGACCATCATTTTTATAGCGGCAACCCTTCCCATGAGTGATATGGGTAGACATTTCCACCTAGCCAGATCGCCTTCTACCTTCTTTAAAAGTGGGATATGGTTTAATTTAGTTAGATCTGCAAGCTTGGGAGAAACATTAATACCTAAATATTTTATATTTCCAGATTGCAGTGGTGTAGAAGAGGAATTATGGAGGGAGCAATTAATCGGTAGGACTGTAGATTTTGACCAGTTAATTGAGTAATCTGATATTCTTGCAAAAGAGTTTAGCAATTCAATCACCCCAGAGATATTGGTTTGTGAATTTTGGAGAAAGAGTAACACATCATCCACATAAAGGCTGATTTTATGTTCCACGTTCTTGCATTTTATGCCCTTAATTACTGAATTCTGTCTAATTGCTGCTGCTAGTGGTTCAATAAAAATTGCAAAAACTGAAGCGGAGAGTGGGCATCCCTGCCTGGTGCCCCTCAAGAGACAGAAGCTGGAGGATGTCTGGTCATTTGTTCTGACACAAGCTGTTGGGGAATTATATAATATTTTTAACCAGTTTATGAAAGAAGATCCAAAACCAAATTTGTGTAAAGTTGCAAATAGAAATTTCCAGTTAACTCTGTCAAATGCTTTTTCTGCGTCTAAAGAGAATATTGTAGTTTCTAGGTTTTTACTGTATGAGTAGTCTATCAAATTAAGTAATCTACGTGTATTTGTTGATGAGTGCTTACCTTTTATGAAACCAGTTTGGTCAGGATGAATTAAGAGGGGGGTTATTTTCTCCAGTCTCTTTGAGAGAGCTTTGCAGATTATTTTAAGGTCTACATTTATAAGGGATATTGGACGATAGCTTGAGGGATATACAGGGTCTTTGCCTGGTTTTAGCAGGAGATTAATCTTTGCAGAATTCATATTTGATGGAAGTCTGCCCTTTTCTTTGATTTCCAACAACGTTCTGTAGAAAACTGGTGCTAGAATCGTCCAGAATTCTTTGTAGAATTCTGCAGGAAAGCCGTCTGAACCTGGAGCCTTATTATTGGGCATACTTATCAGGGCTTCCTGGAGTTAACCTGGTGTCAGTGGTGAATCCAGTGCCATTGCTTGAGTGTCTAATAAGTTTGGAAGAGTTATGTTGTCCAAAAACTGATCAATTTATTTTTTAGATGGGTTTATTTGTGGTGAATACAACGTTTTATAGAAATCCCTGAAAATGTTGTTTATTTGTATCGGTTCATATATTGTGTTCCCAGATGAATCTTGAACAGCACATATAGTTGTTTTTTCTTTATTTATTTTTAGCTGGTTTGCTAGAAATTGACCGGATTTATTACCATGTTCATAATTTTGTAAGCGTAGTCTTTGTACTAAGAATTTTGTTTTTTTATCAATTATCTCATTTAATTCTAGTTTTGTTTTGCGTATTTTGTTCAATGTTTCCTGATCTTGGTGGGACGCGTAGGCTTCTTCTAGTGATTTGATGTTTTTTTCTAATTCCTGAATATTTTTGTTTTCTTTTTCTTTTTATGTGATGAGAAAGAAATTATTTTACCTCTCATCACAGCTTTCCCTGCTTCTCATAGAACAGAAGCTGATGTTTCAGGAGTGTCATTATAGTGTAAATGTGAAGTCCACTCTTTTTTAAAATATTTAATAAAGTCTTCATCTTTAAGTAGTGATATATTAAATCTCCAGTTTTTTCTTGGTGTAGTATTATTCTTGTGCATTAGTGTTAAAGATACAGGAGCATGATCGCTGACGGCTATAGGGTGAATCTCAGTGTCTGAAATGTCGCTCAGCAGTGAGCTGCTGACCAAAAAGTAATCCAGACGAGAGTAAGAGTGATAGACATGTGAGAAAAAAGTATATTCCTTACTGGTGGGGTGAAGGGAGCGCCATTCATCGCAAAGACCAAAGTCGCTCATATACTGTTTGATTATATTTGTGGACTGCCAATTACGCTGAGTTCCCGCTGTATTGAGCCTATCCATGTCTTCATTTAGTCCAAGGTTGAGGTCGCCTCCAAGAACAAGTGTGCCGTCTAAGTGTTCAGAGAGTGCACTGAAAAAAACGTGAAAGAATGAGGGATCATCAACATTTGGACCATATACACTTGCAATACATAGCTTTTTATCAAGTATAAGTAGTTTAATGATTAAGAATCTGCCCTCTGGATCTATAACTGTATCGAGTACTGTGAAATTAATATTTTTATGTATTAAAATTGCTACTCCCCTTTGTCTAGAATTATAACAAGCTGAGAACACATTAGGAAACTCAGGTGTTTTAAGTTCATTCGAACCTCTAAGAGGTCTGTGGGTCTCTTGTAAAAGGACAACATCTGCCTGTAGTTTTTTGAGTTGGTTAAATATTTTTAACCTCTTTTCTCTGGAGCCAGCTCCATTTATATTCCATGTAATGAACCTCAGTATACCCATAGATGTTTGTGTATAACTAGGGATGTATGCTGTGTGCATCGCTTAGACAGGTGGTGAGAATACGTCACTTGTTTATAAATAAAGAGAAGGAGAGAGAGAAAAAATGTGTAGCGAGATGCTCCCTGAGTCTGACTATGTGTGTGCATATTTATTAATATGAGTAGGCTTGGCTTAAGTGTGTGTATCCTAAACGACTGTGTGCGCTGTCTGACTGATGTAAATGTGCTGCCGTTGAGCGCGTATGTGTCGAAATAAAGGATGTTGTTTGTGGATGAGTGTCGAAGCAGGTGATCGAGGCAGTGAAAGAAATAAAGAAAGAAACCAAGGACAGGGGTGAGCAGCATAAAAACAAGAGGGGGAAAAGAGAGGGAAAAGAAACGAGAAGAAAAAAAACAAACAAAACGTAAACATTCCAATTAAATCACTGACGGAGAGTGACGGTGTTAATTCTGCTATGAAATCACACTTTAAGATGTGATTTGATACCGGTAAGTTAAACAGATGTTAATGCAAGTTAGTGTGAGTGGATAGGGAAAGGGTGTAGCTGATTCTTATCTGGTGTGAGGTTAATACAGCCACGGAGTGATGTTGGGGTCGCGGTGGAGCTGTCCGTCCACGTACAGCCGGTCCACAGTGATGACAGCGCGGGAGCCCTTCTGGATGAAGCCGCGTCAGATTGGGAAGAGGACCCTGCTTCGTTCCAAGATCTCTTTGGGGAACTGGTCGTTCACGCTGAAGTCCATTCCTTTTAATTCCCTGCCGCGGCTTTTCACATGTTGCTTTTGTTTGAAGTGGCCAAATTTGGCCACAATAGGACGTGGTCTCCCGGTCGCAGCCCGCATGGGGCCGAGGCGATGCACCCGATCGAAGACGATGTTCTTCACCGTGTCCTCCGGCAGCTTCAGGTGGGTTTTGATGAAGCTTTTTACCGTGGTCTCCGCGTCCTCTCCAGCGGCTTCTGGAATACCAGAAAATACCCGATTATCACGCATGCTACGAGCTTGTAGATCAATAACTGTTTCTTTTATTTTTTTATTTTCTCTATTGAGCTGGGTAACATTTTCTGTGAGACATTTCACCGACTCCCTTAGCGTGGCATTTTCAGCAGCAAGCATTTCCACCTGCTGCTGGCTGAACTCCAGGGATTCTCGCAAGCATTTAAATTCCCGGTGAAGAATCTCCACCAAGGACAGCCTTGCGTCGAAACTGGACAATCGCTTGTCGATTGACTCCAGTATGTCAGCAATATCTTTGCCGGCTGGCGATGTTGTGCTGGGGGAATCTGCCGGGCGTTGTCTTTTCGACGACGGCGTCTCAGGTTTGGTTTACCAGTTACCAGGGTGGTATCGACGATACTGATCCGATATGGATACAAACACGGTTTTTTTTTTTACTGTATCTTTTATTGTATCTCTAATTATAGCTTCATAATGATTACAATACATCAGATTACTTGTTCTTATCACTTAATAATTCCCTATCCATTATGCTAGCAGTGTCCAAGCATTCTTTCTTTGGTTTTCTTTTCTTTTCATACATAAGCTAGGAGCTGTGTATTTTACCTTGAAGAATTTGCCACCAGAGTGGAAATCCTCACTTGCAAATATTCACCTGTGTCTTTTGTTCAACTCAATTGACAGGGAGGAATATAGATTTGACAAGATTTTGCAACCACTTCTTGATGACTTGAGATTTCTTGAAAATTCTGGTCTAAATGTGGATTTAAAAAGTCATAGCCATCAACTATATGGTACAGTTTGTGTGTTAACAGCAGAGATGGGCAGTAACAAATTTCCCACGTGTGGGACTAATAAAGGTTATCTTATCTTAACGTGTTACTTGTATTCAGACAGGAGTCCTCTTTCACACCAGTTTTGCTTGGTTCATTTAAGTAACGCATTACTTGTTACTTGTTATCAAGTATAACGCGTTATACTTGTTACTAAAGACAGTTATCAGGAATATAGGTTTCAAACTCTGGTCCGCAGGCCAAATTTGGCCCGCAGCCTAACTACATTTGGCCCGCGAAGCCATACCAAATTAATATCAGAGCTGGCCTACTGGTATTATACAGCTAATATATATACTGTACATCCTAAGGTTTTAAAAACTGAGCTTAAATAAATGATTAGCGGTAATAAAAGCCGAGGGAGGTCAACAGTGATCACTGACTGTTTTAGGAGCTTTTTGAGATTAAATAGAAGAAAATACAAAACATTAAACATGTTAACAACACAAAAGCCATATTAAACGCAGACTACTTTAGGCCCGGAAGTAGGATTCATCACGTTATCACTTAACGACTGGATAGTTAGTTTGTTGTGTAGTTATTGTTTTGTATTGTGTGTCAGTCATACTGCTGAATTTCATATTTTCTCCAAAAAAAGCCGTCAAAGGCAGATTCCAGTGTAAACGCTGTTCCCACATGGAAAACTGGACTGATGCACCTCCTGCTGTCAGACCTGCAGGGTTTAGGCCTTTGGTGTTCTCCTCTGTCTTATACTGAACACAAACTACGTTTTTTGGACTGGCACAAATAATTTGTGTGCCTTCTTATTTGATGCAGCACACCTGATTGTTCTGTAAATAGATTTAAATGGTTGTGCTGAAAATAATGATACCAAACAAGGCAAGAAAAACATATTTTAAAGGTGAAATATAGAGGTAAAATCAAAAGTAGTCAAAAACGGCCAATTATACCCTGGACCCCAGAGAGTTAAATCTTTGTCTGAACCACATCTGTAGTAAATAATGACTTTTTACAGTCCGATATAACTGCAGGGAACACACAGGCTAACAGAAAATAGTGAGCACACTCTGGCTCGTTGGTCCAGCTGTGAATCCGTTACCGTGAACTATGGGCACATTTGTGCTGGAACTAAGCCGCACACAGCTGACGTTAAACATTACAGGCTGCCTCACTTACCTTCACACGGAGACGATCAGCATTAGTCACAAACAATAAGGTCAGAAAGAAAAACGTTAGGAATGAAGGCAACATCCAGAGAGGCATTTGAGGACACATTCACAATCAGGAGAATAAGAACCGGATCAGTTTGCAGAATCATTAGAAAAAACAAAAGAAACAAATGTGATGTCATCACATGGTGATAGTAAACAGCAAATAATGTTTATAACCAGAAATACACAGAATTACTGAAAAAGAACAAAGTGCATGTGTATGTATGTACACGGCACATGAAGGATGTGTCATCCCAGCCAAATTGCAAAACTCTTAGCTGTGTCTCTAATAAATCCTCTGTAACTTTGCTGCACTTCAGCAGCATCAGGTAATGTTCATATGTTGATTAGTTCAGTTCAGTTTTTGATCTATTGCAGAATATTTTTAGGGTTGTCTGCTATAAAAAGTCAGGCCAGGAAAATCTCCTTCATGTTTTTCTGTGTTTTATCCTCAGTTACTTTGACACAAAGGCATCTGCTGTGTTTACACCTCTGATAAAGCCTCACAAGTGTGAGCTTTGTTTTTATATGTAGATATAAAAATATGGATATGTACTGATGAATGGTCATAGTTATAATATTTCTGACTGTCTGAGTTGACATTGAATTGAACTGAATTGAATCAGTTATAGAAATCAAGATCAATACCCAGCTCTACTCACCACACCAAACACCACACCAAACCTCAGAGACTAAAGTACCCACATTAAATAGACGATGAGCTGCATTTATGTGCATCTCGGAAATTCCCAGATCTCTTGTCAAACAGCTGGAAGGTTTTCAAAAGTTGTTTCATTCACGCTTTATTACCTATGATGTTATTTAAATGTTTCTGTGTTCTAAATATACCTGAATGAGATACTGTAAACCTAATAGAGCTTATATAAGTGTCTATGCAGTGCTGTGAGATGTAAAAAAATAG
This sequence comes from Copadichromis virginalis, assembly GCF_057382275.1. Taxonomy (NCBI): domain Eukaryota; kingdom Metazoa; phylum Chordata; class Actinopteri; order Cichliformes; family Cichlidae; genus Copadichromis; species Copadichromis virginalis. The sequence continues at coordinate 18,536,299 of NC_140639.1, read as the reverse complement.
AAACTGAAAGTAAAATTAAAATATAAATAAATAGTCCGGCTCCACATGAACCTGACCTCCTGTAATTTACATTCTCACCCCCAGATGGCCACAAATTACCTTTAATGATGAGTTCTAGGAGAGACAGAGGTGTACTCATTAAACTTCAGTCACATTTCTTAAGGTATTATGGTGTATTACAGAGTGTTAAAATCATCACCTGAGACTGTCACTGAGTTAACTGGATAATCAGTTATAATTAATAACTAATTAATACCTATAATTAATTTGTTTGGCCGGATTCTGCTGTCAGAGGTTAAGTACATGACAGTCTAATTATGATAAAATTTATTGTACAGTTTTACTGACTGCCAGCCATGACACAGAATTTGACTTCAGTAGATTGATTGCAGTGGTCAAACAGATCCATCACTTCTATCAGGATATAACAGAAACGGATGTTTTTGTATTTTTCTCTGTTTTTATTGTATTTCTTATTAGCAGCTGGATGTACAGACCTGCTGTATGATACATTTAGAGCACACAGGAGGATCTCTGTTGATGGTTAAAAGCTTCAAATTTATTTTTCTTTGAGTTCTTTTATTCTTTATTTGTCTTTATTTGTTGACTTGTTGTTGATTGGGATATTTTTGTTTGTTTGTTTTTTAATATGAAAAGCTCCAGTGATGGTTTGTGTCCACCAGAGGGCAGCAAACACACATCAATGGACCTGTTGTTTTACCTTCTGGGCACAGTGAGGGGGAGGAAGAGGAGGAAGGATGAGTGAGGGTCATGGGACCTTGTTTACTCGTCCTGAACCATGTGAGTCATATGAGACGGAAAAGAGGAAGAAGACGGTGAAAAGATGGAGGAGCTGTCCCGGCGGGCGAGGGAGGCCGGGCAGTGGGTGAGAAGGTGCTGTTGCTGTGCTGAGGAAGAGAAGAATGGTGAGGAGAAAGGTTATGATGGAGATGAAGAAGAGGAGGAAGAGGTGAAGATGGAGGAGTTGAACTTCAGGAAAAGTTCAGCTTCACTTCCGTCTGCTGAGGTAAAACATCAGCCGCTGTAAAAAGTGCAATTATTTCATTTTATTTATCATTTTTATTTTTATTTTTTTTTAAAGAGTAATCCTTTTGTTGTGATCTATTTAACATGTAAAATCTGTTATAGCATGTTGTAACTTTTTACAGTGGGTATGCTGTCTCGATTTAAAATATGACGTTACGTCCATTCAACACATTAATTAAAAAAAATAAATTATATATATATATATATATATATATATATATATATATATATATATATTCTTTTTTTTCTTTTTAATTAATGTTTTGAATGGACGTAACTTCATAATAATGATAATAATGGATTGCATTTATATAGCGCTTTTCGAGACCCTCAAAGTGTCACGGCTGGCGGAGGGAGCCGTGTGGAGTGGAGGAAAAGGAGGACCCAAAATGCAGCAAACTGATGATACGAGTGAAGTTTATTTACACGGTGGCAGTGGCAAAAACAGGCAATGAAGCATGAGTAATGACAAACCTAAACTGGGAGAAACTAAAGAGCAAACCTGAAATCTTACAAAACGGAGAGCGGAGCAGAGAGACGCAGACCAAGGACCAGGATACCAAGAAACACAGACGAGCCGACAACGAACACAGACCGACACCCACTATATATACACACACACAAGGTAATCGGGTAGTCGCACACAGGAGGGAAGAACAGCTGATCTGAATACACATGATGACTGGAGGACACAAGCTGAACACAATGACAACAGACACAGACTTTCAGAACAAAACAGGAAATCTAGAACCCGAACCGGACACAAGGGGGGAGGACACAGAATAACTAGAACAGAGGGAAATAATCACAAAACACAAAACGCTGGGTCAACGACCCAGGACCATGACACAAAGTGCTTTACAATTCCACTATTCATTCACTCTCACATTCACACACTGGTGAAGGCAGCTACAGTTGTAGCCACAGCTGCCCTGGAGCAGACTGACAGAAGCGAGGCTGCCATATCGCGTCATCGGCCCCTCTGGCCATCACCAGTAGGCGGTAGGTGAAGTGTCTTGCCCAAGGACACAACGACCGAGACTGGTTTTATTGCATTTTTTATTTACCATTCTTTATTTTTTTTCTTAACTGTATTGATCCCACAGGAGAACTTTTTGTTTTACAGCAAAATGATAAAGGGTAACAATATTACAGTCTACAGTACACAACAAATAACACAGCTAAATAAAAGGGTCACAGGTGACGATCTTATGTTGTGAGAGAGTGCAGGAATTTATAAACTTACAACAGTGATGAAAAATAAAGTAACGTAAAAATGAAGTTAGTTAAAACAGTAAAAGTTCGACTGACGTTGGTCAAGAGAGAAGAACAAATTGCATTAATAAATATATAAGAAAAACAGCTGCATGAAGGTTTAATACAAAGTATGTTTATGATCTAATGGTTGACAGGTTTGTTCACCTGTGACAGAATGAAGAATCAGTGTGCAGCTTTATAGAAAACAGCAAGAACGGTTTCCTGAAGCGAGATTGAATCAGTCTGAAGGAGAATGAGCTCAGAAGTGTGAAGTAGGTGTGATGGTTGTCCATGATTGAGAGCAGCTTGTTCAATGACCTCTAACCCTCATTGACTCAAATGTCTCCAAATTCTGACCAATGGTGCTTCCAGCCTTAAGGATCAGTTTGTTGATCCTGCAGGTTTCTCTGACACGGATGGCACTAACTCTCACAGACTAGTAGAAGATCGCCAACATCTTGCTGCTCACATTAAAGGACCTGAGCTTCTTTAGAAGGTAGAGCCTGTTCAGCCCCTTCTTGTAAACGGCATCACTGTTAGTCCTCCAGTCTAGTCTGTCATTCAGGTGAACATCCAACTACCTGCAGCTGTCTACTGTTTCCACCTCCTCACCCATGATATTGATTTTGGTTGCAGTTTTTCTCCTCTGGAAGTCAACCACTGTCTTGTTTGTCTTGCTGACATTTAGAAGGAGGTGATTTCTTCCCGACCGCTCCACAAAATTCCTCACTAGCTCTTTGTAGTCCGACTCCTGCCCACCCTTAAAACACCCAGCCGTCCCAGATAACTTCTGCTGGTTTCACTGTTGTATAGGAAATCTGAGGTGTAAACAGGAATAGAGCTCCAGTATTACCAACCACCACCTCAGACCACCTGAGGCCTCTCTGACAGACAGTCAGCAATCCAGGACACAGTAGAAGTGTTAAGTGGTATATATGAGTCACCACGGGTGGTGATAAGACAATTTTAGGTAGTATTGATTGGTTGAGGATTTTCTTAAGCTGGTATTGAGGTTTCAAATGATCTTTTGAGCTTTAAAGGTAGTATTAACAATCCCTTATGTGTACCTGATGTGGTCTCGTCTGTGTGTCTCAGCTGGATTCGGACTCATCCACCTCTGGCTCTCAGTCTCACTGGTTCCACACTCTGCAGGCCCGTCGGCTGAAAGTCCAGCGTGGGCGCAGCAACAGCGACCCACTGAGAGGGGAGGGCAGTCGGGAGCCTCTTACCTGGGTCAGGGCGCGTATGACATGATGTTTGAGGTAACATGTGAGGCGGTGTGATGCTTGTGTGACATTTAGTGTGTGTGCTGTGATCAGAAAGCAGGTCTGGAGTTTGGGGCAGCACACTCGTACCTGAGTCTGGAGAAACTGGGTGAAGGAACCTTTGCCTCGGTCTACAAAGGCATCAGCAGGTCAGAGCTCACCGCGATACAAGTCAAACACAAACAGCCAATGAGATTGTGGCTTAAGTTTTGATCACATTGAGTCTGAATGTTGGTCACAATGTACAAAAGACAAGAAAACATCTCCCTGTGTTTAGTTTTAACAAGTTTTTTACAGAATCTTTTGGGACTTGGGCAAGATCCATTGCATTCATCGGAGTGTGAATGAGTGTGAATGTTGATTAGTATACAGCGCTTTGAGTACTCCGGGAGAGTAGAAAAGCACTATATACGAATCAATCCATTGCGGGGTGGCTGTAGCTCAGGAGGTAGAGCAGGTCAGCTGCTGATTGGGAGGTTGGTGGTTTGATCCCTGCCTCCCCCGGTTTGCATGCCAAATATCCTTGGGCAAGATACTAACCCCGAGTTGTTCTCCAATGCATCCATTGGAGCATGAATGATAGTTAGAAAGCACTCACCGTATAGATAATAGTGAATGGGTGTGTATGGGGTGAATGCGGCATGTTTTATAGAGCGCTTTGAGTGCTCCAGGACAGTAGAAAAGTTGTATATAAGAACCAGTCCATTTACTTTTTTATTGTTAGATATTAGACAGATGTTTTGCTAGGATTACTAAAATTATTGTTAATGTTTATTTTTTAACAGATACTTAACATTTTGGAAAAATTCGCAAATATTTTATTAATTACAATTTTTTTCAATCAAATGAGTTTATAAGTATATACATATTTGTTATTATATATATTATGCATTAATATATATTAATTGTCCATTTCTGTTATGTTGCACATTTTAAAAAGAACGTTTCATTTTTAACTTCAGTAGTTTATCTGACATGTTATTAGTTTAAAATTTGTAATATTTACATTAATTTTCATACATACTGGACATTATAATAGAAATGTATACTTTATTGATCCTTGCTCAGGGGCACCTCATTCAGTGGATGACCTGAACTATCCCTGCCCCGTAAAATCTTCCTTGTGTTGTGATCGATCAGTGATAAAGTGTTTACTGTAAACATTTCTTCTTCTGTGAAGGATAAACGGGCAGCTGGTTGCTCTGAAGGTGATTCGTATGAAGACGGAGGAAGGTGTCCCGTTCAATGCCATTAGAGAAGGTGACCAATTAGATCACTGGTTAAGTTTTTAATAGTTTCAGCAACATGTGCATAAACATGTGTGTGTGTGTGTGTGTGTGTGTGTGTGTGTGTGTGTGTACAGCCTCTTTGCTCAAACGTCTGAAACATGCCAACATTGTCCTCCTGCACGACATCATCCACACCAGAGAGACACTCACCTTCGTCTTTGAGTACCTGGTGAGAAATCTGCTGTTCAGTGCTGAGTGTGACCTGAAGGAGGTGCTACAGAGCACTCACCAACACACACATACACACACACACACACACACACACACACGCACGCACGCACACACACAAACTTCAACCAAAGTCAGAACAAAATTTTAAGGCTACAATTTTTAGCATTCACACATTTTATATTTTTTTCTTTTAAATGTTTATAAATTTTTACAGTTTTATTTTAATGTATATATTGTTTGTTTTTTTGTTTTCATTCTGATCTATTTATTTGTTAATATGGGGGTCATTCCCTCTCAGATCACCATCTCTGATTTGTGTAGAACATTTATGGTATAAGGTTTGAACATAAATTATGTTTTATGTAAAATTTCTTACAACAGTCTTACAACAAACCTTTTATGATATTAACATGATGAACATGAGTATCTGAATAAAAGAAAAGCTTCAAATTTTCTGTGGTCTTTCTCACCATCAAAATGAAGTTTAACACCAGAGATTGTCTCTGCAGCAGACAGATCTGGCCCAGTACATGATCCAGCACCCTGGAGGTCTACGCTATCACAACGTGCGGGTACGTCGCTGCGCTCAGCAGCAGACAGCCGGGGGCAGTACTGTGTCATTCCAGCTGTGAGCAGCACGCCATGAAATGTTTAACATGGCTCAACACCGTGTGTTTCAGATCTTCATGTTCCAGCTGCTGCGAGGTCTCTGCTACATCCACAGCCGCAGGATCCTCCACCGAGACCTTAAGCCCCAAAACCTGCTCATCAGCTACCTCGGAGAACTCAAACTGGCCGACTTCGGTGAGAACCGGCTCAACGCTGCAGGGCAGAAGTGGAAATAGGCAAAGATTTAGTCAGCAAGGACCTGTAGGAACAACAGATTTGTAAAATAACCTAGTTGGAAACAACACACACACATATATATATATATATATATATATATATATATATATATATATATATATATACATCCATCCATCCATCTTCATCCGCTTTATCCGAGGCCGAGTCGCAGGGGCAGCAGCCTAAGCAAAGAGGCCCAGACCTCCCTCTCCCCAGCCACCTCCTCCAGCTTATCCGGGGGAATACCAAGGCGTTCCCAGGCCAGCTGAGAGATATAATCTCTCCAGCGTGTCCTGGGTCTGCCCCGGGGCCTCCTCCCGGTGGGACATGCCTGGAACACCTCACCCAGGAGGCGCCCAGGGGGCATCCTTGTCAGATGCCCGAACCACCTCAGCTGGCTCCTTTCGATGTGGAGCAGCAGCTGCTCTACTCTGAGCCCCTCCCGGATGGCCGAACTTTTCACCCTATCTCTAAGGGAGAGGCCAGCCACCCTTCGGAGGAAGGTCTTTTCTGCCGCTTGTATCGGCGATCTCGTTCTTTCGGTCACTACCCACAGCTCGTGGCCATAGGTGAGGGTAGGGACGTAGATCGACCGGTAAATTGAGAGCTTCGCTTTTACACTCAGCTCCCTCTTCACCACGACGGACCGGTGCAGCGTCTGCATTACTGCAGCTGCAGCCCCAATCCGTCTGTCGATCTCCGGCTCCCTTCTCCCATCACTCGCGAACAAGACCCCGAGATACTTGAACTCCTCCACTTGGGGCAGGAACTCATCCCCGACCCGGAGTGGGCACTCCACCCTTTTCCGGCTGAGAACCATGGCCTCAGATTTGGAGGTGCTGAACCTCATTCCCGCTGCTTCACACTCGGCTGCGAACCGTTCCAGTGCGAGCTGGACGCCCTCACCTGATGAAGCCAACAGAACCACATCATCCGCAAAAATCAGAGATGAGATTCTGAGGCCACCAAAGCGAAAGCCCTCCGCCACTTGGCTGCGCCTAGAAATCCTGTCCATAAAAATTATGAACAGAACCGGAGACAAAGGGCAGCCCTGGCAGAGCCCATCACCCACCGGGAACGAGTCCGACTTATTGCCGGCGATGCAAACCAAGCTCTTGCAACGGTTGTATAGGGATCGAATGGCCCGTAGCAATGGGCCAGACACCCCATACTCCCACAACACCTCCCACAGGACACTCCGAGGGACACGGTCGAATGCCTTCTCCAAGTCCACAAAACACATGTAGACTGGTTGGGCAAACTCCCATGCACCCTCAAGTATCCTGGAGAGGATAAAGAGCTGGTCCAGTGTTCCGCGACCAGGACGAAAACCGCATTGTTCCTCCTGTATCCGAGGTTCGACTAGCGGACGAACTCTCCTTTTCAGCACCCTGGCATAGACTTTCCCAGGGAGGCTGAGGAGTGTGATCCCCCTGTAGTTGGAACACACCCTCCGGTCCCCCTTCTTAAAGATGGGGACCACCACCCCGGTCTGCCAGTCCACAGGTACTGCCCCTGATCTCCACGCAACATTGCAGAGGCGTGTCAACCAGGACAGCCCTACAACGTCCAGAGCCTTCAGGAACTCGGGGCGGACCTCATCAACACCAGGGGCTCTGCCACCAAGGAGTTGTTTAACTGCCTCAGTGACCTCGCCCCCGGAAATTGGCGGGTCATTCCCCTCATCCCCAGACACTGCTTCTTCCTCGGAAGACGTGTCAGTGGGATTAAGGAGGTCCTCGAAGTATTCCTTCCACCGCCTGACAATTTTCTCAGTCGACATCAGCAGCGCTCCGCCAGCACTATACACAGTGCAGGTAGAGCACCGCTTTCCCCTCCTGAGACGCCTGACGGTTTGCCAGAATCTCTTCGAGGCAGTCCGAAAGTCTTTTTCCATGGCCTTTCCGAACTCCTCCCACACCCGAGTTTTTGCTTCAGCCACTGCCCGAGCCGCATTCCGCTTGGCCTGTCGATACCTGTCGGCTGCCTCCGGAGTCCCACAGGCTAACCAAGCCCGACAGGACTCCTTCTTCAGCCTGGTGGCTCCCTTCACCTCTGGTGTCCACCATTTGGTTCGGGGATTACCACCACGCATGGCAGGCACCAACCACCTTGCGGCTGCAGCTCAATGCAGCAGCTTCGGCAATGGAGACGCTGAACATGGTCCATTCGGACTCAATGTCCCCAGTCTCCCTCGGAATGCTGTTGAAGCTCTGCCAGAGGTGTGCGTTGAAGATCTCACGGACTGGGGCCTCTGCTAGACGTTCCCAGCACACCCTCACTACGCGTTTAGGTGCACCAGGTCTGTCCAGTGTCCTCCCCCGCCACCTGATCCAACTCACCACCAGGTGGTGATCAGTTGACAGCTCAGCCCCTCTCTTTACCCGAGTGTCCAGAACATATGGTCGCAGGTCTGGTGATACGATTACAAAATCGATGATCGACCTACGGCCTAGAGCGTCCTGGTGCCACGTGCACTTATGGACACTCTTATGTTCGAACAGGGTGTTCGTTATGGCCAAACTGTGATTAGCACAGAAGTCCAATAACAAAGCACCGCTCGGGTTCAGATCAGGGAGGCCGTTCCTCCCAATCACGCCCCTCCAGGTCTCGCTGTCGTTACCCACGTGAGCATTGAAGTCTCCCAGCAAGCAGGACAACAGAGTCTCCAGGTGGAGCACCTTCCAGCTCCACCCAGGTCCCTCACCCAGGACCAATTTGCCATGGGAGACCCTACCAGGGGGCAAAAGCCCCCAGACAACATAGCCCCTGGGATCCCTGGGACACACAAACCCCTCCACCACGATAAGGTAGCGATTCAAGGAGGATATATATATATATATATATATATATATATATATATATATATATTGGGGGTGCAACGATACACAAAATTCACAGTTCGGTTCGATACTTTGGTGTCACGGTTCGATATTCTTTCGATACAAAAAATGTTCATGCCTTTTTAATTTGTCATTTATTAAAATTATAAATATATATCTTAACTCAAAAGTACAGTTTTTAAATTTAATGTTGCTGAAACAACAAAGTAATAAAAAAATAAATCTATCTGATCAAGAAATCACTCATCTTTGGAAAAGAGAGTTTATTACAGAGAAATGGCTCTTTCCAAAATAAAAGCTATACTATACGCTTCTTCTGGGCTATATTCTCAGCAGCATATTAAACATATCAGGTCCCCAAAAGCCCCCAGACAACATAGCCCCTGGGATCCCTGGGACACACAAACCCCTCCACCACGATAAGGTAGCGATTCAAGGAGGATTAAAGCAGACAATTTAACTAGTTTAAAGTAAAAAAAATGCAAAGTTAAAATGTTTTTTTCAAATGTTTTCTGGTTCTGTTGCAGGTCTGGCTCGGTCCAAATCCATTCCCAGTCAGACCTTCTCTTCGGAGGTGGTGACGCTGTGGTACCGCCCCCCTGATGTCCTGCTGGGATCCACAGACTACTCCACAGCTCTAGACATATGGTCAGTACCGATTATTCAAATTCAGCTGTCGGCTGTGACTGTGTGAATAAAGTTTGCTTTTTCTGAATTAGGGGGGCTGGGTGCATTTTCATAGAGATGCTGCAGGGGGCGCCAGCATTCCCAGGAGTCTCTGATGAGTTTGAGCAGCTGCAGAAGATCTGGGAGGTCAGTAACACTGTTTATATCACTGATCCACGAAATAGTACTACTGTGTGATATTACACTGTAATAATACTCACATTAAGTACTAATACTATTAAGATGATGTAACCCTGCAGGTCCTGGGCCTCTCCTCTGAGGACAGCTGGCCTGGTGTCAGCCTTCTACCCAATTACAGACCAGGTACGTTTAGATAACACCTCTGACACATGCAACTCTCTATTTAGTGTTTTTGTTTTTGCTGTTATTTCACAGTTTTAACCCTTTAAGACCTACCATAGAACCAATTCCGCCAGAGCTTATATTATATTTTTACATGCTGTGGAGCCATTTTTGGGAGCATTTCAAGTTGCTATACATCAATACAACCATTACAGCCTAAATTTTAATAATATGCATGCATTAAGTGCATAGTAATTACATAAATTGCAAAAAGGTGCAATAAACTACAAAAAAATTGAAAATCGTTTTTGTTTTGTTAACATATATTTCTAGTTAGAGAAATTTAAGAGGCTTATCCCTCAAAACTGTAAATACAAAAAAGTTGCACAAAATAGTTTCCCACCACAGGAAATTTATTTTGAATGTCTTCATAGTTTTATTTTTGAAATACACCAATTTTTATATACTGCAGGAAAAACGAAAATAAATATTATAGTGCAAATTTGCAAAAAAAACCAGCATATGCATCAAAATAAACTATTTCCAGCAGTGCAATATGAGTCCTAAGCATCCCAGAAACGACACAGAAATTCATAAAGTCAAACATAACTTTTAAAAACACCAGTATAGGCTCATGAGGCCTTGATGGTAAAAAACTACATTTCCGCGAAAATGACATCACTTCCGGTTTCGGGCAGGTCATGGCGGACATGCGATAGTTCGCGCTGATGGACATAGGAAGTGTTACGAACAGCTGATCGGATCGGCTAAGTGTGTTTCTGGAATATTATGTTTTTGTTGCTGCAAGTGCTTTTTATGCAGTTTTTGTAAAGCTTTATGTGGAAGGAAACCGTGACCGAGGACAAGATGTAAGTACAACTCCTCCGGTTTCATATGCAAAAAAGATTATTGCGCTAGCTCACGTGGTTGCAGTGCTACCGGGATTTTAAAATAGTTACACAAAACGGAGCGTGTCTGCTCTGACCGGTTTTAAAATTTAAATACAATTTTTTTAGTCTTATATAAACAGGCTAATTAAATCAATGATGTTTTTGTGGAGGTGGCATGAATTTGTCTTGTAAACATTCACAGTTGTTCTGTGATGCCTGGGGTTCATTAAGGGTCATTACTTGTGTGCAGTGACTCAAAATTTCCATCGGGAGGCAACATGTCTCCACGTTTCCTGTTTTAATAGTTTTACTCGGATTAAAATGAGATGATTTCTCAGACTTTGAGGCGAACTCTGCTCTGCAAGTCTGACAGGGTCTCTGATACATCATGTGGGTGTGAGAAGAGAGAACAAAGACGAGAAGAAATTAACCACAGAGTGAGATCAGTGGTTGAGCTGCTCATGAATCACTGGATAAAGTCATCTTTTACAGTAAACTGTAACTTCAGGCCAACCCACATAGAGCTGTAACATTAAAGATCAGGTTCCCCCAAGAATTCACACACCACCTTTAGAGTGATGAGACCTGAGCTGTTCACAGTGATAACACACACTTTTAGATTCAGTCTGACACCATTTAGTTCTCATGTCATCCCAGAACAAACTTCCACAAATCCTTCAGAAACCTGAAAAGAAGACAGTTTAAAAAGCTGCCTGAGAGGTTTCAGTGATCTGCTGACACATATTAGGGCATCAATGACAGACTGAAGCTGTTTCATTCCCCCAAAAATAATAAATGTAGGGTAAAAACCAGCTGAAGTGCAAAGCATGGGAACATTTTTAGATCCATGTTAACATTTGCTAATTGCTAATTGAGTGGGGTTTTTTTTCTTCCATAGAGCGGTTTCTTTACTCAGAACCAAAGCAGCTTAGGACCGTTTGGAAAAGGTAACTTTTATATGGGCACACACATGCTAACCTGCTAACACACTTTGAAATGCAAACATTAGTCACATGACAGTCCTTCATCTGTGCTAACTGTAGACAGTCCAACAGTCCACATGTAGACCAGGTTAGATCACTTGACTCTGTAGTCCTCCATCTGCCTGTGTTGATCTGGATCAGGTTGGAGCAGCTGCCATATAAGACCGAGGACCTGGCCCAGGAGATGCTAAAGGTGGTCCCTACAGACAGGATCTCGGCTCCGGACGCCATGCAGCACCTGTACTTCAACACACTGCCTCCTCCCATCATGCACCTCAGAGACAGTAAGAACTCACTTAAATGTTACCATATTGCAGCTAAACTTTAAAGAACATATTTTCTGTTAATTCAGCACTCACCTAGCAGCACTTACTTGAATTTCCAGCATAGATACATTATAGATGTATGATCATAAATCCTTTTTTAACAAAAAGCTGTTTAAGGCTTAAATTCATTTTTTTTCTCTTTCTTTCTTTGTCAGCTGTGTCCATCTTTAAGGTTCCTGGCATTCGTCTGGAAACGGAGGTTAGAGACATCTATAACCCTGGGCGCAAGGTCAAACCTTCCCTGCTGCCCTCTGCTAAATTCTGGTGACTGAAATCTCATAAGCAGCGCGTCAAGATCTGTGGAGTGGAGAACAAACCCAGATGTCTCTCTGAAGACACAAACTGGACTTTAAAGTGATATTAATACAGTGCCATTAAATGTTTGCAGTTCAGTTTGGAGAGTCTTTCTGGTTTAAATAAAGATGTGTATGTCAAACTTTCACTCAGATCGGCTGTTAAGATCTTATGTAAATCTGATTTCTTGCCAATGTAAATATAAACCGTCCCTGCAGTCTTCTGTTAGCATTCATTAGCATCTGTTAGCAGCAGACTAACGAGTCCCATGAAACTCCTCATGAATTTTGAATGAAGCTTTATTAATAAAGCTCCAGGCCAACCCGCACTGAAAGACACAGCGTGTTTCTGTATTCTGACTCTAACTGGATAAAACTCGACCTCTGAAACTTTGTTAGTCCTCTGATACACAAACAAGCCAACAGCTGAGAGAGGGGGGCTACTGGATGGACCTGATTTAACTGTATTTACCTCTGACTGATGATCTTCCCCTCATCCCCTACCTCACTGACACCTCACAACTTGTCACAGCACTGTAACAATATGAAAAATTAAAAGTATAATTAATTTAAAAAAAAAATACTAGAACATGTGGGTTTTTATGTTTTTATTGTGGGCAGATTTTGGTTGTTTTTGTTTTTTATTTTCTTAGAAAATAATTTTAAATTAATTTTTGTTTTAGCACTCCAACAGATTTGAGGCCTGTCCAGGGTGTACCCTGGCTCTCACGCTATTGCTGCTTTTCCGTTGCCACCTACTCGACTCAACTCGACTCAGTTTCAGTAGTTTTCAATTTCGTTTGAGTGCCACATCAATGTGGGTTGGATCATTGAAGCAACGCAGGCCAAAAGTCCTGTGACATCATTTTTATGCGACGCAACTGAAGAACAAGAGGACATCTCAGTGATGGTATACCTGCTGCTAAACTGATGGTAATCATCTGCACCTCATAGATGGACCATGGAGTCATTACTCGCTGGCCAATTATTTGCATGCAGTCTGTTGACACCACACCGACCCCGACTGAGCAGGTACCACCAAACCAAAAATTCAAAAAATTGAGTGGAGTCAAGCTGAGTCAAGTGGGTATCATCCGTGACCCACCCTGAATTGTATAAGAGCAAGAGAATGGATTTGAACTTCTGGGGATTTTTGTGGTGCATATCCTACAGTTTCAAGACAAAAATTGTGCTTTTTCTGAGGTGTTACAATCCAGTTTAATTTTCACTTTTTTTGAAACATTGTTCTGATATAAAATATTTCAAGTTATTTTTACAGCGTAGTTTTTGTAATTTGTTGAAAGAAGCTGAATTGTGGAGGCAGGGGTTGTTTGTTTTTTCCTGTTTTTTTGAGTCCAAAGAAATTTCCCTTCTCCTTTTAAGGTTGCATGATCATTAATCTCCCACATTTACCAATCCATCACCTCTTCCTTCCTCATGAGCACCTGATTTTTATTTCCTACCACTGACTTGATGTTTGATAATTGCATCTATGTGGGCTTGAACATATACTTTGTTACTCAGATTTATGCAGATGTTTGAAAAAGCTGAACATGTAACAGATTAAAAAACAAAAGTTAAAGATCATGGAAAACAAACAAGAAAGAACAAAAACAAACTCAAGTGTATAAAAATGGGCTCAAATTAATAATACATTTTTGAAAGATACTTTGATTTTTAAAATATTTAAAATGACTAACATTAAGAAATAAAAATGAACGAGGATTTCAGTGTTATAATTCAGAACATTCAAATGCACAAGTAGCTGAATTACAGATGATTTCCTGCGAAGCAACTTTCAGATTAAACACTGTGAAACACACACTGACTACATGTTAATTAAAATACATTTTGGATTTATTTTGTGAATAAAACAAATTATCAGTTCATCACTGAATGTCCTGATATCCCCTTTATCATTTAACAGTTAAAAAAAAAAGTAGAAAAGAATTAATGCTAACAACTTGTATCCATCATTAATAATTCATCTTTCTTGTTACTCTTCGCCCCAGCTTTCCTGTGCTTTAATTAGACTAAATGCATTTACATCCAGAGAGATTTAAAAAATATATTTACTGATGCATTCATTCATTTCCTTCCATTATTAAACACTGAGCTCACAGGAGGAGGTAAGCAACAACTTACATCTGCAAACAAACCCTATTCAGAAGCTGCTGGCATGATGGATAAAATGTAAATAACAACAATGAATTCCAAATTTCTTAAACCAATATTTTATCCACACAACACAGAAAACATATAAAATGTTTAAAATAAGACATTTTACAATTTCATGAAAATATTTAGCTGATGGCATCAGCATGTCTCAAAAAAACTTGTGTTGCTGTTTGGAAAACTAAGTGGTTGAAAAAACATTTCGCAGCTAATTAGGTGATAAGTCTGTAAAGTTGGACAAAGATTCACCAATCTGCAAAAATCCAGAAACACCACTGTCCTCTGTTAAATCATTTTATGGACTGTTCAAACATACTTAATAATAATTATATATATAAAAAGATTATAATAAAAAAAGGACGACTTGATTTTTCACTAAGTACGATGATAAATAAAGAAATGGTCTGATGACTCTTCAGGCTCAACAAATCCAATAAACACTAACAGTAGCATCCTTAGTGGGACTATTTTCATACAACATAATGAAGTTAGCCAGTAATAAGTTAACACACGCTCTTGGAAGAAACACAAGCTTATCCTTCAGTTATTTGCAGCTTATATTAAAGTGTTTCACCCCAGACCATGCGAAAAGTCTTTGAGAAGAAAAGTTAAAACAGTGAATAATGTTAAAGAGGATATATGTTGTTCTCATTATTTCTATTAGTGGATTGGTGGAATGCAAAGAAATGCATTTATAATGACATTTATGAAAAAGCCCTGATACAAATGAGTCTTTACCGATCATTTAAAGGAAGGCACTAATGAGGTGAGCTTGCAGTTTAATTTCACATTCCAGGAGCTCTGATAGTAAACACTAATCACCTGTTATCTTTGAGCCTGAACACGGGACAGTTAACAGGTGGCTGACGATCTGCCCGAGAATCTGAGGCTTGGTATGGGAACCGCAGTTTGAGTATATACATGTAATCTGGGGCTAGGCTGCAAGGGCTGGTGTCCTGCAGGTTTTAGATGTGTCCTTGATCTAACACAGCTGATTTAAATGGCTAAATTACCTCCTCAACATGTCTTGAAGTTCTCCAGAGGCCTGGTAATGACCTAATCATTTGATTTAGCTGTGTTGACCCAGGGTGATATCTAAAACCTAAAACAGTACACCAGCACTTAAGGCCTGGAGTTGCCCACCCCTGCTGTAAATGAATGAATGAAAACATGTACCCTCACCTGTGTGTTGATTGTGCCCTCAAGATTTTACAAGCATATTTTGAATGAGCAAACAGGTTCAACAGAGGCTTGATGCATTTCTGAACTACTGCACAGAACTTGTGTTTTATATGAGTTTAATTTTAAAGAAATAACACACATCCATTCATTAATATCAGTAGACAGTTTGCAAGGTTGGAGAGGTTTGTTGAATGTGTGGATTGTGAAATAGAGCCATGTGTCATCAGCATAGCAATGGCATGAAATGTTATTTTTCTATAAAATGCGGCCACATATATAAAAAAAAAAAAGACATCACTAATAGAAGCAAAACATTCTAACTGGTAAGCCATCCCAGATATAGAAAACCAGTACTGTAACATCTTCATCGAGATTTTATGGTCTATTGTACCAAAGGCTGTACTTCAGTCAAGTAGCACAATAACAGAACACCAGTAGTATCAATTCAGTATCATTGGTTACCCTAAAAAGCACAGTCTCAATGTTAGCGAATTCTATACACATTTATTCTTGTGTTGCTATCATCGTTTGTTTATTTGTTTCTAAGGTTCGATAGGAAATATTCAAATGTAGAGAAAAATCTTTAAAAACAAGATTTACAGTTTAGCTTTGTTAGTCAATGGTGCCTTTTTTTCTCAAAAAGAAAAACTTTGTTTTCAACTTTTTGGGTATTTGACAGATTTTGCAGAATTTGTGTTTTCCTTTTTTCTTTTTTCGTTTGCCATCTTTGTTTAACATTTATAGATGTCAGGGCTCGTGTGCGGAGGCGAGGAAGGGATGACCCACATGCAGGACTCGTGGTGCAGAACGAGGTTTATTGAATATGTAGACAACAGATGATAGGATGGATGGCTGGCTGGACTTAGCGGACTGGTAGACTGGCTGGCTAACTGACTGACTGGACGGAACACACGACAGAAACAACATCATCAATGACCCGACACTGAATGGGTAGAACAGAGGGCTTAAATACACAGACTGGTGATAATGATGATAATGAGGGACCGGTGAGTACATAGCTGAACATAATGAACTAATGATAATGGGAAGAGGATTGAACATAATACACACAGACCAAGGCTAACACAATAAAACAGGAAGTGGAACAGGCAGTAGATAAACAGTGAGTGTGAACTGAAAACACTGGGTCACCGACCCAGGAACCCTGACAGGACCCCCCCCTTCAAAGGCCGGCACCCGACGGCCAAACGAAAAAGAACCAGAACAGGGCGGGCAGAGGGGGCCCAGGACGGAGGGACGGAGGCCACACAGAGACAGTTCGGGTGGGCGGCCACGTGGCCCGAGGCGAGACTGTTCCGGTGGACCGACCGTGCGGAAGGCAACGGCGGTGACGTGGACACAGTTCGGGAGGCCGGCAGTGCGGAAGGCAACGGCGGCCAGTCAGGCGAAGGCGGTCCGGAGGCTGGCCGTGCGGAAGGCAACGGCGGCCACTCAGGCGAAGGCGGTCCGGAGGCTGGCCGTGCGGAAGGCAACGGCGGCCACTCAGGCGAAGGCGGTCCGGGGGCCGGCCGCGCGGAAGGCGGTCCGGGGGCCGGCCGCGCGGAAGGCAGCGGCGGCGGCGGCGAAGGAGACGGAGCAGTTCAGGGGGCCGGCCGCGCGGACGGCAGCGGCGGCTCTCCAGTTTTAGGCGTGCTGGCCATGGCCCGGTGGGCACAGGACCAGACGAGGCAGGATCAGGCGAAGCACAGGCCGGAGCTGCAGCAGGCGAAATAAAAGCCAAAGTCGAGGCCGGGCCAGACGAGGACGAAGGCTCCGAGGCCGGGCCAGACGAGGACGAAGGCTCCGAGGCCGGGCCAGACGAGGACGAAGGCTCCGAGGCCGGGCCAGACGAGGACGAAGGCTCGGTCTGAGGCCGGGCCAGGCGAGGCAGAGGCAGGGTCTGAGGCCGGGCCAGGCGAGGCAGAGGCAGGGTCTGAGGCCGGACCAGGCGAGGCAGAGGCAGGGTCTGAGGCCGGGCCAGGCGAGGCAGAGGCAGGGTCTGAGGCCGGACCAGGCGAGGCAGAAGCAGAGCTAGGTGACAGCGAGGCATGAGGCTGGTGCGGTTCCCCTGAACCCCCAGTTGACGAAGAAGGTTGCCGGACGGGCTCCTCGGGCCCTCCAGCCGACGAGGCATGAGGCTGGTGCGGTTCTCCTGAACCCCCAGCTGACGAGGAAGGTTGCCGGACGGGCTCCTCGGACCCTCCAGCCGACGAGGCATGAGGCTGGTGCGGTTCTCCTGAACCCCCAGCTGACGAGGAAGGTTGCCGGATGGGCTCCTCGGGCCCTCCAGCTGACGAGGCATGAGGCTGGTGCGGTTCTCCTGAACCCCCAGCTGACGAGGAAGGTTGCCGGACGGGCTCCTCGGGCCCTCCAGCGAAAACGGTCTCAGAACCAGTGGGCACTGGAGCCCCTGGTACACACAGGACAGGGCCAGCGGGTGCGGAAACCCCTGGCTGAGGAGCGGCCGGGCCAGCGGGTGCGGAAACCCCTGGCTGAGGAGCGGCCGGGCCAGGCGAGGCAGAGGCAGGGTCTGAGGCCGGGCCAGGCGAGGCAGAGGCAGGGTCTGAGGCCGGACCAGGCGAGGCAGAAGCAGAGCTAGGTGACAGCGAGGCATGAGGCTGGTGCGGTTCCCCTGAACCCCCAGTTGACGAAGAATGTTGCCGGACGGGCTCCTCGGGCCCTCCAGCCGACGAGGCATGAGGCTGGTGCGGTTCTCCTGAACCCCCAGCTGACGAGGAAGGTTGCCGGACGGGCTCCTCGGGCCCTCCAGCTGACGAGGCATGAGGCTGGTGCGGTTCTCCTGAACCCCCAGCTGACGAGGAAGGTTGCCGGACGGGCTCCTCGGGCCCTCCAGCGAAAACGGTCTCAGAACCAGTGGGCACTGGAGCCCCTGGCACACACAGGACAGGGCCAGCGGGTGCGGAAACCCCTGGCTGAGGAGCGGCCGGGCCAGCGGGTGCGGAAACCCCTGGCTGGGCAGCAGGGTAGCTCACAGCAGGCTCTGGGTACTGAACAGGTTGGTGGACGGGCGACTGGGCTACTGGTGACTGGACAGGAGGCGACTGGGCTACTGGTGACTGGACAGGAGGCGACTAAGCTACGGGTGACTGGACAGGAGGCGACTGAGCTACGGGTGACTGGACAGGAGGCGACTGAGCTACTGGTGACTGGACAGGAGGCGACTGAGCTACGGGTGACTGGACAGGAGCGGACTGGAGAGCAGGTGAGTGAACTGACGGGGCTGGAAGCTGAACAGCAGGTGAGGCTGACGACGGAGCTGAGGTTGGTGTGGCTAATGGCTGGGCTACAGACTGAGCTAATGAGGGAGATAAAGCTACAGCCTGAGCTAGTAAGGCCGGTGCCTGAGCAGGGGACACTTCAGCCAGCCTAACCAGGGATAAAGCTAGTGCGTGAAAGGCTGGGTCAGGAGGTGGATGAAGTGGTGGACTGATTAGCTCTTCCGTGCCTCCAGAGCGTGAGGGCACTGGCTGGAGAGCCTCAGCTGAGTCTCTAGGGGGGTCAGGCTGGATCCTGGCCGTCCTCAGCCTAGGTGCTGGGACAGGCACGGGAGGTGGCTGGACACCAGTCACCCCCACTCGAGAAACCGAAGCGGGTGTGGCGGTAGACTGGGTCGCAGCTGCCCTCCTCCTGGGAGCTGGCACTGGTGTGGGGGTAGACTGACTGACGGGAGTGGAGATAATGACTGGGTGTGTGATGCAGGTTTATTGGGGTTTATTGGGGATTGTTCTGGTTTTCCTGCCACCACTATTTACAGTCTTTGGGAGAGCAGAGCAGAACAAATCTTCCCAGTCCACAGAATCTTCCAGGAGGGAAACATCCCAGAGATGGGGTTATTGTGCGTTTTGAGTGAATAATCAGATGGTGAGTGCGAAAAACAGTCACTGGAGCTCACCATCGGGAGTGGCTGAAAGTGGTCCGTTTTATGGCGGCGTGTGCGCCGATTTCTCCGGGAGGAGGAAGCGGGCGGGGTACACGTCCGAGCCTCTGGCACGGGAGCCTCTGTTGAGCCGAGGTGGAAGACGGAGCCGCTGTGCCGTGGCGAGGTTGAAGGTCCGGTGAATGAGGCAGGTGATGTGTGAGCGTGGAGCGGAGTGGTGAGAGAGGGAGCGGCCGAAGCGCGGCGTGAAACGTCCACTCTCCGCGGCAGATGCTCCGGTGCAGGTGAGGCAGCAGGTGGGGGAACGCGGCATCTCCGAGGCCCGCCCAGAGCCAAGCGAGTGCCCTCGAAGACGTGCTCTCGCTCCGCGAAGAGCCGCTGTCTCTCCTTGAGTTTTTCAGCCCACAAGGAGAGCGCTACCTCCTGCCGCTCGTAGAGGTCCGAGTCCGCTGGGTCAAAAGCGTGTCTTCTTGGCACGGGTCGGGTCATTCTGTCAGGGCTCGTGTGCGGAGGCGAGGAAGGGATGACCCACATGCAGGACACGTGGTGCAGAACGAGGTTTGTTGAATATGTAGACAACAGATGATAGGATGGATGGCTGGCTGGACTTAGCGGACTGGTAGACTGGCTGGCTAACTGACTGACTGGACGGAACACACGACAGAAACAACATCATCAATGACCCGACACTGAATGGGTAGAACAGAGGGCTTAAATACACAGACTGGTGATAATGATGATAATGAGGGACCGGTGAGTACATAGCTGAACATAATGAACTAATGATAATGGGAAGAGGATTGAACATAATACACACAGACCAAGGCTAACACAATAAAACAGGAAGTGGAACAGGCAGTAGATAAACAGTGAGTGTGAACTGAAAACACTGGGTCACCGACCCAGGAACCCTGACAATAGATCAAAGAATTTAAATTAACATTTTTGTTCACAGCAACAAAGAAAAAGTTTTATGAAACTTTTTCTGTTGACCTGTTTTGATCGAGTTCATATGTAAATGTAGGATTAGTAGTCAACAGAAAAACACTTTAACTGTTCTGACTGACAGGATGTCAGATGTACATTTCCTACTGACGTCTGATTGATTGGCAAGATAAAAGAGAAAGAAGAAGGTGTTTGTGCATATTTAACTCTGTTTGTGTTTTTGGACATTTGATGAGAGAAATCTGACTAATCCCATCATTAATAAATCAAAATGCTAAGCAGCCTTTGATATCAAGCCTCTGAAGACAAGTACCCTGGCAAGTTTCACTTGTGTTGTTTTTCTTTGTTTTCTCCTGATAAACTTTCTGTTTAAGTTTGTGGTGTTCTCCAATTTTCGCTCGCTGCTAATATGAAGTACTGGATTTTTGTGCCATACATGAAAGATCATAAAGGCAGATTTGTTTTTTTGTTTTTTTGGTTTGTTTTGTTTTTTTTTAATATGGTGAGCTGCTTTGTTGAACAAACATGGACTTATAAAAAATATTTAAACTAAACAATAATGTTATGTTTAATTGATATTTAAAAGCAAAAAGCATTGAGCTTGCCCTTGCTATAGTGACACTGTGTTTCTTTTCTCTTTTTTTGTACTTTTTTTTATCATTAGATAATACCAAAATTTAGAATTGTTAACATTTGCATCACCACATAAACAGAATATTAATGTCCATGGTAAATTAATAGAAACTAAGAAGCTAAAAGTAAAAGAAATACTAGCTAATAGCTTTGCTGCATTACTGCTTGTTTTTAGAAGCAAATATACTCTTCAATAAAACAATATTGCTAGTTAGCTGATTTTATTAAATGAAACAGCTGCTTGGCAGAGTAGTTATCTTAAAAAAAATCTGAGTTAGCTGCATTTAAATCACATAATCAGCTCTGCTTGTTTTTTTCAATTATGAATCATTTTTATATTCTGATGTGACTACTATTCTTTGAAATACGCTGTATTAATTTCTTTAGATTTTGTGCACATTGAAGTTGTTATTATTTTGCATTGATGACAATGATACCCAGATTTCAAGCAGATGTAGATTAATTCTTTGATTGTATCTTCACTGTTTCACTCAAACATGATGAAAATCACCTGAACACTGCAGTTTACCAGCTATTTAATAATAATAATAATAATGGATTGGATTTATATAGCGCTTTTCAAGGCACCCAAAGCGCTTTACAATACCACTATTCATTCACTCTCACATTCATACACTGGTGGAGGCAAGCTACAGTTGTAGCCACAGCTGCCCTGGGGCAGACTGACAGAAGCGAGGCTGCCATATCGCGCCATTTGTGTTTTATTGACTCTTAATTACTGTCATGTGTCTTTTTTGTGTTACACATGCAACTCATTTTACATTTTCTTGGACGGTATATTTATTTTAGTTTTGTTACCTTTCCTTTTCTTTGTCATTCTCTGACAATTTATAATTAAAGTTTAGTAACAATCTGGACTCTAAGCTTGTTGTGATGGCAGCAAACATCATGTGTGTCTCATCAGACTTTATTTAATCATTTTTAGATTAGATTAGATCAGACTGGGTCTTATTCACAGGGGCAGCAGCCATGTGTTGTCACTGTAAGCAGTTAGCTGAAGTGTCTGTTTAAATCAGATCACATGAAGGTTTTTAGAAACATGACCAACAAGATGAGGACAGGTTTACAGTCAACACGTTTTACACATGCTTTGTATGAATAATATCAAAGTTTGCTGCATTTATTTTGAAGGAATCACAGATTAAAATAATTACAGAGAGCTCATATCTTTATGAAATTTAATGTTGTTCTTTTTATTTCATATTTTAAGGACTTACTGTTGAAATTTTTCTTTGCTGTATTTCATTATTTTCCATTGTTGTTCTAATTTTTTATATCTTTTTTAAAATTTATTTATTTGCAAGGGTACCTAGACCCGGTTCGTAGAGTACGCTTGGGGAGTGTGATCGTGTGTACAGCATCTCTTTATGTCTGTCTCCACGTTGGTTGAGTGTGGAGTAAGTGCATATGAGAGCATGAGGGTGGGAATGGATGTTTGTATATGTGTGTGCCTGTATGTCTGTGTCTATATGTCAGGTTGGGTGTCAGGCGCCACCTCTCTGGGGACATCTCAGGCCCTCCAAGGTTTGGAGGCCTATCTCCCCCCACCACCACTTCCCCTGCCAGTGGCGGACTCCCTCAGACATCGGTGCGTTGGTGATTCTTTGTGTCTGGGGATGGGCGTCCAGGTACACACCGGCTCACTCCTTGGCGGCCGCTTATCAGAGCCTGGAGCCTGGGGCTCGCTCGGGCCACTTCGGAGGTGGGGTGCCCCCGGCCTCTCGGCCTGGGGCTTGGTCACTCAGGCACGGCTGGCTGCTGGCGGAGCTCACGGGCGCGTCACTGCAACTCCCCCTGGCTTCTGCTCCGCGGCTGCTGAGTGAGCCCTCATCTGGGACTCTCCTCAGCTCTTTCCGGGACAGTGGCGCAGCTGCCCCTCGGTTGGTCTTCCTTGGTCTCTTGTGTTCTGGGGGCCTCTGGATGTCTGGAGTTTTGATCTCCTCCATACCTGCTTCATGCCCTGGAGGACGGGGCTGTGACCCCCCCACACCCTCTAGCAGATCATTACATGAAGGAACCTTTTAAAAAAAAAAAACAAGCGCGTCCATGCTCACAGGTGTACACACGGGTGATCACACCCACAAACTACACCCTTTTTGGCTCCTACCTCAAAGCACACTGTGTTCTGTTGATCTTATGTGCTGCACAATAATGTTTAATATTTAGTATTTACTGTCATATTCCCATATATCATTGTGATGTTGTTTATTCTATTACTCTTGTTCTCTACTGCTTGTTTTCTTTTTTCTTTCTCAGCAGGTGATCCAGGTGATTGATATATGCATTTTTTTTTCTCTGCTCATTCTGTTGGTTTTTGTTTTTTGCCCTTCTCCCCCGTCCCTCTTCTCAGCTGTTTCTCTTTCCCTCTTTCTTTCTCCCCTTCTTTCCCCCAGTCAAGTCTGTCCCGTATTCAGTAAGTGAAAATAAAAGAAACAATAAAAGGTGAATCAAATGGACCATTATGGCAAGGCTGGGATGGTCAATTTGGTAAAGTAAATCCGTTGGGCATCTTTCTTTGCCTTTAGACAACAATTCTGATGGCAAAAGAGCCAAACGGGACAGGCAAAAATATATATATATATTTATTTGAGTTTTTCTCATTAAAAGTTTTCACTAATTTCTATTTTAAAAAAGTGGACACACATTAGTGACCTTGTAACAAGTCAGTCCAAATAGTTTCTGACAACCATGTTTGTTGACTGAATAATTAAAGAAAAGATTTTCATTTTTCAGTCCTGTCTGTTTTTTGTGACATTTACCATGTACAGGTTGTGGTTAATGAACTTACTGATATAGGTCTAAGGACTGAAGGTCCAGTAAATATTCCAAACTTGATTGGTGATTTTCATGTTTTAAAAATAACTCTTGTCCACGAGAAACATTAAAACTAATCAGTTTCAGTGTGACTGTGTGTCTGCAGTTTGATTTATAGTATACAGACACACACGCCGTGACCTTTAACCTGCACTGACCTCCAGGGCTCAGCTGCTTGGTCTCTTAATGGACTGAGGCGTCAACAATAGTCCATTTATAGACAAGTCAAAGAAAAAGAAGAAAATGCTGTTGGATTAGCAGCAACTATGGACTCATTAATATTTATGAAGATTCAAATCTTAAGGATTTATTTAAGATCACTGGGTGATTTAGGATTTAAATATTTAAAGGAAATAAAAGTAGCAAATAAAAATTAAAACTGGGGTGTGTTAGCGCAAACAGTGCACTGAACATGAAGGTAGGTTTTTATCCTGTGTGATTCTTGCTCTAGTACCCTCAATGAAACAAAGGAAATAAGGTTTCCACTTTTCTTCACGGTTTCTATCCTTTTGTCTTTCTCTCTCCATGGTTCCTGCAGTTTATCAAGCTCAAAGTAAACTTAGTTTGTTTCAATAAACCTTTGAACTCACGTTCTGGGTTTGAATTCTATGTAAAAACACTAAATCAAGCTACACTCTGAAGCTGTTAGAAAAAGTAGGTGCTTTTTAAGACTACTAGTTTATTGTCAAACATTTTAACATATGTCAGGTTACCATCTGCCCATCAGTGAAAAACATTGTAAGTTAAGAAGTCAAGCCTGTCAGAGGTCCCTTGTGATCTGGTGGTTAGGATTTGGTGCTCTCACTGCCGTGTCCCGGGTTTGATTCCCAGATTTTACATACTTTCCTTAGGGATTAATAAAGTATCCTGATTAAATTCACAGAGAGAACAGTCATAGACTGTATAGAAGCATCAAACAGACACAGATACCTGCAAATTACCGTAGTGTTAACCTACAAATAAGATTCCAGAGTTTCACTCACCAAAACTGGAGCTCAGACATTGAGGACAGCAGTTAATCTCATAGCAACAACATTATTGGTCAGATTATTGCATTAAAAAGGCTTCAACAACACAAACACAGTCCTGAGTTCAGCTCAGGGACTCCAATAAGCTCAGGCGAAGCCTAGAAGACAGCTAGCAGCTCCAGCCGCCTGTGTCACCATCCACCTGTCAGTCATAAAGCAAACTTTTAAAAAGAGGGGTCAAGTTCCCCATGTACAGTTGTTATGTAGCAGACCATAAACAGGATTATTTTGTGAGTCTCTGGGGACGGACTCACTGCTCGAGCCTGCGGTGGATTTTAGAGGAACAGCAGCTTCTGGAGGTTCAGTGTTGGCTATTTTGTACTTCTGCTGCCACAGAGTGTTAGCTGTATTTAAGTGGCTGTATCTGAATTTTTATATCCCACACTGTGATGCACTATAGTATTATTCTGAGCCCGTTGATGACCAGATTCTGTTTTGTCTTTATTTTAAGAAAAAACCTGAACCCTCAGCCTGTGTCTCTGCCTTTGAGATCTGAACCTTGTTTCTCATTCAGAGTCTAAACTGAGTTTCAAGGGTTAAATCCTCTGAATCAAACTTTCCCCTTTGTCCTCTTCCCATTCTGTCCTTCTTCATCTTCGCCACTCTGACCTGTGGGCGGAGCTCTTTTGTCCCCACCATCCCAGAGTGCTTCTGGGCCCCCCTCTAGGCAGCTTGTCATGTTAATGTGTATGAATGGGATGGTAATAGGATGTTAATATCTTCTGCTCTTTAACATAGCTTCCACTGTGAAGAAATCCCCCCCCCCCTGGACCCCGGGGACCCCCTTCACATGGTGGCTTTTCATCAGTAAAGGCTCCCTGGTCTCACTAAAGGAGGGGGGCAGAAATAAAGAAGGCAAGCTTGAGAGTGGATCAGGTGAATTTGAGAGCGTAGTGCAACGCTGTGAACGTCGGACAGCTTTCACTTTGTTGCATCAGTAAAAACAGAGCAGGAGGAGGGGGGGGGGGGGGAGG
This sequence comes from Copadichromis virginalis, assembly GCF_057382275.1. NCBI lineage: Eukaryota > Metazoa > Chordata > Actinopteri > Cichliformes > Cichlidae > Copadichromis > Copadichromis virginalis. Next base: position 18,510,450 of record NC_140639.1, on the reverse strand, counting down.
GGGTGAACACACTGCAGTCCTTCAGCTTAGACTCAGACACACAAACAAAAAAAAGACATATAGATGATAAAGTCTGAAAATTTCTCAGGAACCAAACAAATCTGACAGTTTGAAAATAAAGACTCCAGCTTCCTCACAGGAGAGCTGAGCTGTGTCACTGCTCTGTGTTAATAAAGCTTTATAAATGTGTATTGAGTTAAACTCACACAGGGATCCGGGAAATGCTTAGTTAAATAGCCTTAATTATTCAGCTGTAGCAGTAAGCTCAGTCAGATACTTTCACAGTGTTATTAATTACAGTGTTTTGGCTCTGTTTTAAGATGACATCTGTATTCCTACATAAACAGAAGCAGATGAACGATGGATTTCTCTGGGCCGCGATGTACAAAAAACAAAAAACAAAAGGTGGGGAATACAGCTGCTTTAAGAATCTGGATCTTGTTGATTTTTATCAGTTAAACACAAAGGTTTCATCCGAAGTCATTCATTCTCACAGCTCCCTGTACAGACTGATCAGGACTACAGAACTACTTTATAATATACTGTCAAATAAAATTTGAATTTTGTAATAATATTCACTTTGCTGCTGCTTGTGTTGTTGTGCACTGCTCTCCGTCCTCTCTTCAGTGCAAAGCATGATGGGATCCAGAGTCTGGGTGGTGGTCACAAGTTGCACGTTACTTTTTAATGAGGCAATTTAAAATACTGTGAGTGCACTGTACCAGTGACAACAGAGATTATAATAATACTGTCCTTATAGTCAAACAACACAACAGCACTGAGCAGTGAGTGATTTTTAACTGTGTTAAACCCGTGATGTGGGTACATGGTCACTGTAGACCCATCTTAAGCCCACTCTGTACCTCATGCATGTAGAAATCTCACTGCACAGCCCACAGTAACTCTGATTGGCTGGCTCAATACATTAGCTTCCTGCTACTTTTTACGCTGCCATATTTTAACCAAGGGGAGCACAAAAGATTTACTGATTATGTGAACTTGTGATTCATATTTTGGGTGTAAAAAAAGACCTGGCACACACCGAGGAATTCATTTCTGACTGTTTTTCTGACTATTTGTAGTTGCTCTGCCAGAGGACTGAGAAATTCCTGCTCTTGGTCCTTGAGACTGCTCTTTCCCCACCAGAGGTTAACAAACTAATCTCTCCTGTCCTCAAACAGGCTAAACTTTATTAATATAGTAAATCATTTCCAGCCTTACTGTGCTCACACACATTCATACATGCTTTTAAACTACTATACAGAGCTTTCCTCTCACACACACATTCACATGTGTTACTTTAAGTCTGTATTGCTTATTACAAGGACTTATTACAGCTTCTTTGCACGATTTGAAGCACAGAACAACACACGCCCACAGAAAACACCACCACCTCCACACGACCAGCCTCTGTGCCTGTCTGCTGCCAGCGTGAAGAGGACACTCATCACCATCAACGCCCGGAAAGCAGCGGGTCCAGATAACATCCCTGGTAGTGTGCTGAAAGACTGCGCAGAGGAGCTGAAGAATGTCTTCACAGACATCTTTAACACCTCCCTGAGGCAAGCCACTGTCCCATCATGCTTCAAGACTGCCACCATCATACCTGTGCCAAAGAAACCATCCCCAGCCTGTTTCAATGACTACCGCCCCGTGGCACTGACACCCATTATTATGAAGTGCTTTGAACGACTAGTCATGTCACACATCAAATCCACCCTACCTCCCACCCTGGACCCACACCAGTTCGCATACAGAGCGAAACGATCCACAGAGGATGCAATCTGCTCTGCCCTCCACCCAGCCCTAACTCATCTGGACAAGAAAGACTCATATGTGAGAATGCTGTTCATAGACTTTAGCTCAGCATTCAACACCATAATACCACAACAACTTATCTGTAAACTGGACAGACTGGGCCTCAGCACCTCCCTCTGCAACTGGCTGCTGGATTTCCTCAGCCAGAGGCCTCAAGCGGTGCGTGTGGGCAACAAGGTCTCAAACAGCATCACCCTGAGCACGGGGGCTCCACAAGGCTGTGTGCTCAGTCCTCTGCTCTTCACCCTGTTGACACATGACTGCACACCAACCTACAGCTCCAACCACCTTGTCAAGTTTGCGGACGACACAACGCTGGTGGGGCTCATCACCAAGGGCGATGAGACCCACTACAGGAAAGAGGTTGAGCTCCTGACCACGTGGTGCAGAGACAACAACCTCCTGCTAAATTTCAGTAAGACCAAGGAGATTATTGTCAACTTCCAGAGAGGCCACACCTGTCACCCCCCATTGACCATCGACGGCGCTGCGGTGGAGAGGGTGAGCAGCACCAAGTTCCTGGGGGTGCACATCAGTGAGGACCTCTCTTGGACCACCAGCACAGCATCACTGGCCAAGAAAGCACAACAGTGCCTCTACTTCCTGCGCAAACTCAAGCGGGCAAGTGCTCCACCACCCATCCTGACTACATTCTACAGAGGAACTATTGAAAGTATCCTCTCCAGCTGCATCACTGTGTGGGGCGGTAGCTGCACTGACTATAACAGAAAAGCTCTACAACGCATTGTGAGAACAGCTGAGAGGATAGTTGGTGTACCACTCCCCTCCCTGCAAGACATTTACACCACTCGCCTCACCCGCAAAGCCATCACAATTGTCAACGATGCAACCCACCCCGCGCACTGTCTGTTCAGCCTCCTGCCCTCTGGAAAGAGATACAGAAGTCTCCGCTCCCGCACTACCAGGCTCACCAACAGCTTCATCCACCAGGCTGTGAGACTGCTGAACTCTCTTCCCTCCCGGCTCCCAGCCAGCAGAATCACCAGATTGGCAGAAGTATAGTAGACAGATTGGACTCTACCCCCCCCACCCACGCACACTCTCCAACAAGGAAACACTCTCTGAACCAAGAACTGAAAACATTCCTGACTTGCATTGCAATTGCACACACCTGCTGCTATATATATATTTTTAGTATTCTTTTAGCACTATTTATATTATTATATTACTATTTATTACCTTATTGTTAGGGCTGTTTTTGTTTTTGTTGTGCATCTGCACCTTATTGTTGTCAATGCCTACGCATGGGACAGTGTGAAAAGTAATTTCAATTCCTTTGTATGGCAAGTACATTTGAAGAAATTGACAAATAAAAGTATTCTATTCTATTCTATTCTATTCTATTCTATTCTATTGTGTGTTTAACCTCTTCATTTTTCTCTGCTATTCCAGATTTATCTTCATTTGTAAAAAGACTTATCCACACAGTTTATACTGATTTGTCCGATGACACCACGTGAACATACAGGGAAAACCTCGGGTTAACCTACAGCCTGGTTTTTAGGATTTTTTATTAGTTGTTCGTACCTAGTACCAGGTACCAGGTCCTTTTTAATACCTGCTTGCCTCAAAGTCGTCTATTGTTGTGTTGTGTTTGACATCATACAGATGGCGTCACAGGACTTTGGATGTTGCTATAATCCCCCCACACATATTAGGCGGTACTCAATTGTAAGGCAAAATGACCAAAACTGAGTAGAGTTGAGTCAAGTTGGAACTGGTCAAAAGAAGCATTAATGAGTAACAAGCTTCGTGTGACCGCTTATCATGATTTGCAATGTTAGTGTCAGTGAATCCAGCAACAGAAAGATACTCTGTGTAGCTGAACTCGCTTCATTGTGCAGGGCTCAGCTGTCTTTCAATGAACAAGGGTGAAAGCGATGTGAGCTGGACAGACTGTCAGCAAAGGAGGAAAAACAAAGACAGGAAGTAAAGCTGACAGCGGTGTCAGAGAGCCCAAAGATTACAAAATTTAAAAAAAAAATGAGAACAGAAATGATTTCAAATCTAAATAAGAAAAATCCCAAACCGCAATAAGACTTGAAAAATACATTTTTAAATTTCAGTTAGGGCTTTAATCACCACACCAACTATGCTATTTTTGAGATCAAAGTCCACAACACTATGACTAGTGCACCATTGCTTTTTAAAGTGAGTCTCTGGTGCTCACTTTAAAACACTTTTGGTTTTCTAGCGTTTAAATCCAATGATCCTATGTAAGAATCAAAACAGCAACTTCCCACAGCTGGAGAAACTCTGTGAAGTCAACTATGGATGAAGCCCAGCAGCAGCAGTACCCCCCCCCCCCCCCCTAACACCACCACCACCTTGTGTGATGTTTGATGGGAGGAGGAGTCAAGTGTGATGCCCTGAGCTCTTAATGCGTCCATCGTTCCTCCCGCTGAGCCGCTGCATCTGCATTTGTGTCTGATGCAACTGTTGCACGAGCTGGTTTACACGATCAACATGTTGACAGAGAGACGAGAAGCAGACGAGTAAAGTTCAGTGTGATGAAGGTCAAACAGATGCGGAGGAGATAAAAACACCATTTTACAGCTTTTCTATCGTCTTCATGTTTTTGTGTTTCCTATAACAGGTGTGGTTTAATTTGAAGGATCACAATGACACGAAGAAAACGATCAAAATAAGAGTAAAGGACAATTAAATAAGCAGTAATGTCAAGAAAAATATGGAAGTACTAATAAATCTTTCACTGAATAATCACAATATTTACAGTTTTTGACAGAAAGTTGCTTTTCACTAATTCTTTATTCTAAGAGGAAATTAAATTGTAGTGTTTCATTTTAAATAAAAATTTAAAAAGACATAGTACATTGTCTTGTGTTGTAATTGCCTGCCATATTCTTATGTCACACGTCTGCTTTTTAGCTCCACATCACATTTTGTCAGTTCCTGCCTTTTTCTTTTTTCCTGTCTTTAACGGTCTTCATGATGGATTTCAGGGAACCTGACAGGAAACACTTATCACTCCAATAAAAAACAAAATACAACAAAACATTAGTGATAAACAAATGTTTCAGTGATGGTATTTCTTGAGTTCCAAAAGGTTCACGAGTCCATAAACACACTAAATATCTGATGGTAGGACAAACATTCTCTTGACATAAGCATGCAATACACAAAAGAGTTTCAGTCATGCAGAGCCAAAGAAGGAGGAAGTCTGATATCAAGATGTTTGTTTTTCTCAACATGTTGGAAACTTAAATCATTTTATTAGTGTGGTAAGGGTTTGAGCTACTTTTAAGGTCGTGTCCTTTGTGTTTCCACCCAGATGCAGCAGAAATGTGTGAGATGTTTGAACATGCAGGAAGTTTTGGTGAAATCTTATGCAGACATCTGCTGAGAGTTCTGATCTGTCCAGGTGGTTATAAAGGAAAACACATGAGATTATGACCAGTTGACACAAGCGCATTTAAAAAAGTTTTTTTTCTCGAGAAGCAGAAAATAAGACAGAATTGAGTCACCTATTTACAAACCAGACAAATGGAACAGAAGATGAAAAGTTTGTTGTTGAAGGATGTCTGAGAGTTCATGCATCTGTTAAACTGAAAAGAAAAAATGAATGTAGGGAATAAAGAGTCTAACTTTAGTGTAATTGTGTTTGTTTCACAGCTGTGGTTCAATCAGGTTCAAAGGAAACTTTATTCGTCTCTGAGGAGAAGCAGCTGATAGACACATGATAGATAAGATTCAATAAGAACATAATGAATGTGCAGAATGATCACTTCCAAAGATATTTTTGTGATTTCTTTTAATGACCGAAGCCAGACTTCCACTCTTGTTTTATTTGTAGATATTCACTCATTGATGTTATATTTTAAAGTTTTTGTTGCAATTTTTTGCTTCACTCCTTTAATTTTAAGGCTATAAAATAAACAAATAAATAAATAAAATATATAAAAATAAAAATAAATAAATATTTATTTTGTAAATACTTTGTATTTGTCACATTTTCTCTATCAGGATTATGTTATACTTCTGTTTTCAGTTTGCTTTGACTGAAAACCACTCTAGTTTTTATATGTGCTAAATGAATGAGTATAATAGAAAGGTTTTATTTGGTTAGGAAACAATTTGCCATCAGTAATCTGCACATAAAATGAAGCAAGAAGTACTGAGCACTTACACTATTTCCACCTGACTTTGAATGCACAGGAGGATTTCTTCTTTATTTCATTGAAATAAACAGAAACAGTTAAACTCTGCAGGATTCCTACACTCGCTTTCCTTTAGCAACGCCCCGCCCCCTTTCAGCAGCAGTGACCAATCAGTCAGGAGACTCCTGAAAAAACAAAGTGTGTGATTGGAGCAGAGGAGGCTGGTTTCAAGGAACCCCCTCTCACTCTGCTCTTTTGCTGGGGAAGCGGGGAGAGGGAGGGGTGCCTGAAAACCATCAGAAACAGACAGAGTGTGAAGGGTCCTGCAGACTGAGGAGAAAGAATAGAGGTCTGGCAACTTCACAGACAGACGGACAAGCTGTGGATTTACTGATAAACTTAACTGCAGTCCAGACTACTTGATCCACATTGGACTGTGGGTGACTCTCAGGGAGAGTTTTACTGCTTCATTGTGTGAGAGAAAGGACTTTTCTTTGAGATATGACTCTGAAAGGATTCATAAGCAGACCATCACCTTTTCCTAAGAGAGGACTATACTTTGAAATACTTTGAATAAATATTTTTTTCTAACATTAGTTGAATAATAAAGGGGTCTTTGCACTGTGTTTGCAACCTTTATTAAAACCTTTTAAAAGTTGATCAAACTCTTTTGGAGTTGGATCTGCTGTCATGGCTTTGGGGGGACACTGCTCCTTTTGCTGGTGGGTTTGGGGATTCACTCTGGTATATCTCTTCCAGCCTTGCAACAGTCAGCATGATCGAGGAATTTCCATCCCTGAGCATGGCTTCTGCCAGCCCATCTCCATCCCCCTGTGCACTGACATTGCCTACAACCAGACCATCATGCCCAACCTGCTGGGGCACACCACCCAGGAGGACGCCGGGCTCGAGGTGCACCAATTTTATCCTCTGGTCAAAGTCCAATGCTCCTTGGACCTTAAGTTCTTCCTGTGCTCCATGTACGCACCGGTCTGCACCGTTCTAGACCAGGCAATCCCTCCCTGCAGATCTCTGTGTGAGCGGGCTCGGCAGGGCTGCGAGGCACTCATGAACAAATTTGGATTCCAGTGGCCTGAGAGACTGCGCTGTGAGAACTTTCCCATCCATGGGGCAGGAGAGATCTGCGTCGGTCAAAACACCACCGAAACCGAGGGCCCCACCTCGGACCCCACCCCAAGTCTTTCTGAGCTTGTGACCTTTCCTCCATACATTTGGGGCAACCAGCCTTTCTTCTGCCCCCTGCAGCTCCAGGTGCCCTCCTACCTGAATTATCACTTCCTCGGAGTGAAGGACTGTGGCTCCCCCTGTGAGCCCTCCAAACCCAATGGGTTGATGTATTTCCAAGAGGATGAGCTAAAGTTTGGGCGGCTCTGGGTTGGAACCTGGTCTATTCTATGTTGTGTCAGCACCCTTTTCACTGTCCTCACCTATCTGGTGGACATGAAGCGGTTCCGATACCCAGAGAGACCAATCATCTTCCTGTCAGGCTGCTATTTCATGGTGGCGGTGGCGTACAGCGCTGGCTTCCTGCTGGAGGACCAAGTAGTGTGTGTGGATAGGTTTAAAGAGGATGGCTACAAGCTGGTGGCTCAAGGCACCAAGAAGGAGGGTTGCACCATCCTGTTCATGATCCTCTACTTCTTTGGCATGGCGAGCTCCGTGTGGTGGGTGGTCCTTTCTCTCACTTGGTTCCTGTCTGCTGGGATGAAATGGGGTCACGAGGCTATTGAAGCAAACTCGCAGTACTTCCACCTGGCAGCCTGGGCGGTGCCAGCGGTGAAGACCATCACCATCCTGGCTACGGGACAGGTGGACGGTGACCTGCTCACTGGTGTCTGCTACGTGGGGATCTACAGCGTGGATGCACTGCGTGGTTTCGTGCTGGCGCCTCTGTTTGTCTACCTCTTCATCGGAACTTCTTTCCTGCTGGCTGGCTTTGTATCACTCTTCCGTATCCGCACCATCATGAAGCACGACGGCACAAAGACCGAGAAGCTCGAAAAGTTGATGGTGCGAATTGGTGTGTTTAGCGTGCTGTACACAGTGCCTGCCACCATTGTCATCGCCTGCCATTTCTATGAGCAGGCCTTCAGATCGCAGTGGGAGGTAACCTGGCACATGCAGACCTGCAAGCACTTTGCTGTGCCATGCCCAGCATCAAACTTTGCATCAAACACGCCAGACTTCACCGTCTTTATGATCAAGTACTTGATGACCCTTATTGTGGGCATAACATCAGGGTTCTGGATCTGGTCAGGGAAAACTCTACAGTCGTGGCGTCGTTTTTATCAAAGACTGATCAATAGCAGCCAGGGAGAAACCACCGTGTAGTACCGAAGAAATTAAAAACCTCTAACAGCCTGAGGTTGATGGACTACTTGAGGTAAAGGAGACATTAGTTTAGTGCTCAGTGGATCTTTGAGTGTTTTGGATCTCAGTGTACATACATGTAAGAAACTGTGTCATAAAATAGAAAAAAACTTCCTGAAAATCTGACGTCCACTTCATCTTTTTAACTTTTCAGACTCAAACTGGATTATCAGCCTCTGAAAAACTCAGTGACCTTTTTATTTCATGGGTCTGCCATGGATCTGGAAGTTTCCTGTTCTCTCTCTCTCATTTTTTTAGAAGAAGGAAACAAACGAAGCAAAAAACAAAACAAAGCAAAACACCACTTTGATCTATGGATAAACCTGATTCATTTGTCCAAATCTTAAGATGTGTTTTGTCCTCCCAAAAGATCCAAAAGCCTTAAATTCATATTAAATATTTCATTTTTGTTCAAAGATACTGGCAACAATTTCCTCCAAATTTCCCTGTAACTGATTTCATGATTAATAGATTCATTAATTAGTTATGGATGGTTTAGTCTATAAACAATTGCTTTGTCTTGTTTGGTTTGCCGGTGGTTGATCTGGACCTTCATTTCATTGCATATATCGTTACAAGTAAAAGTGTTGCATTCAAAAGCCTCCTTAGATAAAAGCCAAGGATGGACTCCAACTGTTCTACATCAATGATGATGTGGTTAGTTTTTTTTTTTGTTATTGTTGTTTTTTTTAATATGCTATTTATTTCCCTATTTTGTTCAAAGAAAGCTTTACTATATTAACATTGTAGAAACATGAAATAGGTTGTCGGAATAACAACAAAATTACAAATGAGAGTGGTAAAATTCATAGAAATTTAAATTCAGTCCAATTATAAACTCAGCAGTTATAAGAACAGCAGAATAAACATAAAAAAGTTTTTTTTTTGTCATTTTGATTTTTCTTTCTGTAACAGTGGTGTCATGTGATGTCGCCTTCTCTAAAACACAAACTCTCCCCGTCAGGCTGTGGCAGGGTTAGTTCAGCGAGATGACAGGAAGACCAAGTTTTAACAACAAAATCAGTAAAACTGAATCTTTGGAAACAGCCTTGCACCAAAACTTTTTTAATTGAAAATTATAGATGCTTGATGTTGGGATATGGGGGTTGATAATTAAATAAATGTTTTATACTTATTATGTTTATAACACAATAAAACTGCGTGGAGGGGCAGACTAAAGCAAAAACAGAATAATAATATAAAAATTCAGGGAATGTGGCTGAATTCTAGACCACTGTTCATGGAAACTAATAGAAGGCTAACCGGTATGTGTTGATTGTGGCTGTCACAATATCAGAATATCACTACATCATTTATTCCATGTTTTTGGCAACTAAATAAAACTTAAAGAGCAATTATTTGGATTCAATGTAAGTTCCTGGCATGATATTAGTGTTGTATTTTCTGCCATCATATTCAGTATATAGCAACAGCCAAGAGTGTGAAGTTCAACTGTGATCCTTATTATTAATGCAGACATTTTGGACTCATCAGTCTGTCTCAATACTGCATTTTGAAAGTCTGTTATAATATATAATATAATATACAGGCATAATTTTTAATGACACTATTTAAAGACTTATACTATTTTCGTTATCTATAGCAGGCATTTTAAAATATTTTTGTGTAATTAATCATCCATCCATTCGCTTCCGCGTATCCTTTTCAGGGTCGCGGGGGGCGCTGGAGCCTATCCCAGCTGTCATAGGGCGAGAGGCGGGGTACACCCTGGACAGGTCGCCAGTCTGTCGCAGGGATAACACATAGGGACAGACAACCATTCACACTCACATTCACACCTAGTGGCAATTTGGATTATCCAATTAACCTATCCCCACAAGCTGCATGTCTTTGGACAGTGGGAGGAAGCCGGAGTACCCGGAGAGAACCCACGCAAACACGGGGAGAACATGCAAACTCCACACAGAAAGACCCCGGCCTGATGGTGGAATTGAACTCAGGACCTTCTTGCTGTGCGGCAACAGTGCTAACCACCGTGCCACCATGCTGCCGTGCTGCTGCTGTAATTAATCATGATTTTAATAATTTTATGCTAAAACGAATCTCTCTTAATTTGGACATTAGGTTAGGACATCATGGCTTCAGTAAATCATGATTAGTGACCCATGGTGCCCTGTGAAACGTCACATTATAGTAATTAGATGTGTAGAAGTTACAGTCATAGGAAAGCCTTTAATAAAGTGTTAATAAAACAGACCTATAATTCATAGAGCTCTCCAGTCACCTCACCAAATTCACAGCAGAAAACATTTTTACCATTAAAAATGTCTCCACAGCACTTAGTTCACATGAAATTTAAAAACAGGAGTTCCAGAGCACAATAATTATCACCTGCAACTATGTTTTTGCAGTTTGCTGTAACTCTCATAGAAACTCTGTCCTGTCTGATTTGTAATTCATTCATCAAATCGCTGCTATTTTATTTGACCTTCAGCCCATCAGAAAACATATCAGAACCAATGGCTTAAAAGTATTTATTTTTACAGGTTTACTGTTTCACAGTTTTGAGACATCAGCAGCAAAAAGCTACATCCATAATTTTTCTCTCTGAGGAATTTTGATGTCCAGGACGAGAAGTGAGAGAATATCATAAATGTAACTGAGTTCAGCATTATTTAAGGCTTAAGATAAAAGTCAAAGTATTTTAAAATCAGCATTATAAGAGGCTGGATGTGGTGGTTCAGGAAAGTGTTTATAACAGTGTCATGTTTATAAATGTATTTATGTTTAACAAGCATCATGTTTGTATTTCTGTGAGGTTACCTGTCTTCAGCTCGTAGAGTTTTTCAGAATAAATTGCTCAAGTTTGTAACTTCTGAAAAGAACCCATTGATACATGAAATTCCATCCATCCAGCTATGAATCCATCCATTTTCTTCTGCTCTTCCCCGGGTTGCGGGGGCAGCAGTCTAAGCAGAGAAGCTCAGACTTCCCTCTCTCCGACCACCTCCTCCAGCATGTCCGGGCGTTCCCAGACCAGCCAAGATAATCTCTTCAGTGCATCCTGAGTCTACCCCAGGGCCTCCTCCCGGTGTTAGATGCCCGATCCATCTTAACTGGCTCCTTTCATGAAATGATTCTGAATAATCATAGAAAGTCTAAGTGTCATGGTCGATTTGCTTTTGTTAAAATTTAAACATTTCTCTGAAACCAGAAAGCAGAGTTCAGTCTTTTTCTTACATGACAGAAAGAAGAGCCGAAGATTATGCCGAACACAGCAATGAACCATTAAGTTACACTATCAGACATCAAAGTACTCATCACTTCATACATAAAAGTAAGTAAAAGCACAGAAGGAACTAAACTCTTTCACTGGGAAGGAATCTGACTCTCCCTTGAAGGTAACTTGTCTCCATCTAGTGCTAAAAACATTAAATTAATTTTCACCCAAAGGTTGAAAATACAACTCTTGAAATTCAGCAGCATTCACACTGACATAACAAGGTTAAACAAAGGAAGATGACAGAGAAATGATGAGAGAGCATTAACATTGGGTTTTTTTTTAACCTTATGTTGAAGCAAAGTCGGCAAACCAAAGATCTTTTTTTTATGCTTATCTATTTATTTGTAGATTTGACTGTCATGACATAAAAACACATTCAGAAAATCATTAATATAATAAATAAATCACTTAATAGTACTACTTCTACTTGTAACAACAACAACAACAACAACAATAATAATAATAATAATACGACTGCTCCGACCACTTTTTCTTTGTCTTTGTTTTTTAAGTTAGTTTTCAGCGTTTCTAAATCAGCAAAATCATCACCATTGGGTACATTAGGTATGACAGTGACACTCTAGTTTCTATTGGTATACAATGTACTCACAATTCGAAGTTTTTAACTCCGGATCCGAGCTGGCCGAGTGAGATCTTGAGGGAGAACAAAGGGAAGCGGCGGCGGCCTAGAGGGAAGCGAGCCGACGTCAGGAACAGGCTGAGAGCTCGTGCACACCGCACACCTCTGCCTAGCATCCTGCTCGCCAACGTCCAGTCACTGGAGAACAAGCTTGACGACCTCAGGGCCAGGGTAAAGTTCCAGAGAGACATTCGGGACTGCAATCTCCTCTGCTTCACCGAGACATGGCTGAGCCCAGCGGTGCCGGACCACGCCATCCAGCCGGCCGAGTTCTTCTCAGTTCACCGCATGGACAGGACACGGGACTCGGGGAAGTCAAGGGGAGGCGGCGTGTGTTTAATGGTGAACAACAATTGGTGCAACAGTGCGAACGTTGTTCCTCTCACACGCTCCTGCACACCAAATCTGGACCACTGCTACACTACGGTCAAGGACGGCTACAAGGCACAATCCTGCCCTCCGTTTGGCAAATCTGATCACGCCGCCATCTTCCTCATGCCAAAATACAAACAAAGGCTGAAACAGGAAGTTCCAGTTCAGAGGAAGATCGCGCGCTGGACGGATCAATCGGTGGCCGCGTTACAGGACAAACTCGATGACACAGACTGGGGCATGTTCAGAAACAGCTCCGATGATGATGTCAAGGTGTTTACGGAAGCGGTTGTGGGATTCATCGGGAAACTAGCGGATGATACCGTGGAGACAAAGACTATCACAACGTTTCCCAACCAGAAGCCGTGGGTGGATAAAACCATCCGAGACGCTCTGAGATCCCGCACCGCTGCCTACAACACGGGACTCACGACGGGGGACATGGACCCGTACAAAGCCGCGTCATATAACGTGCGGAGGGCGGTGAAAGAGGCGAAGCAGCGCTACGGGAGGAAACTAGAGTCACAACTCCAACAGAGTGACTCTAGGAGCCTGTGGCGGGGACTAAGGACAATAACAGACTATAAAGCACCAACAACCGGTATGACGAACGCGGCCGTGACTCTGGCAGACGAGCTGAACACTTTCTATGCTCGCTTCGAGGCTGCAGCTAAGGACTCCAACAATGCTAGTGCTAGCGGCGCTAATGGCTGCAGACAGGAAGATACTGCCAGCACCGGAAACGTGCTCGTCATCTCCGAGCATGAAGTAAGGAGAGCCTTCAAGAGAGTGAACACCAGGAAAGCAGCAGGACCAGACGGCATCCCAGGTCGTATCCTCAGAGACTGCGCATACCAGCTAGCTCCTGTGTTCACTGAGATGTTCAACATCTCTTTTTCTCAGTCGGTGATCCCCACATGCTTCAAAGAGTCCATCATTGTTCCTGTCCCGTAGAAACCCCACCCTGCTTATCTCAATGACTATCGCCCTGTAGCCCTCACCTCAGTAGTGATGAAGTGTTTTGAACGCCTGGTCAGAGACTTCATCATTTCTTCACTACCAGACACACTGGACCCACTACAGTTCGCTTACCGTCCAAATCGTTCCACATACGATGCCATCTCTCATCTCCTCCACACATCACTCACTCACTTGGACACTAGAAGGGGGAATTATGTTAAAATGCTCTTCATAGACTACAGCTCTGCATTTAATACCATAATTCCCTCCACACTCACCACCAAGCTGGAGCATCTGGGACTCAGCTCATCTATGTGTCAGTGGATCTCCAACTTCCTAACTGGCAGACCACAGGCAGTAAGGATGGGCGGACATGTCTCAGCCTCCACCACTCTCAGCACTGGAGCCCCCCAGGGGTGTGTTCTGAGCCCCCTGCTGTATTCTTTGTACACATATGACTGTGTGGCCACTACCAGCTCTACCACCATCATCAAGTTTGCTGACGACACCGTCGTGGTGGGCCTGATCTCTGATAACAACGAGACGGCCTACCTGAAGGAGATTAGGAATCTGGAGAACTGGTGCCAGAGGAACAACCTCCTTCTAAACGTCAGTAAGACAAAGGAGCTGATAGTGGACTTCAGCACTAAGCAGGAGAGGAACTACCAGACCCCCGTCATCAACGAGTGCCCAGTGGAGAGAGTGGACAGCTTCAAATACCTCGGAGTTCACATCACGCAGGACCTGTCATGGTCCTGTCACATCAACACCGTGGTGAAAAAGGCCCGTCAGCATCACTACCACCTCAGATGCTTGAGAGACTTCCAACTGCCCTCCAAGGTGCTCAGGAACTTTTACTCGTGCACCATAGAGAGCATCCTGACGGGAAACATCTTAACCTTTTTTTTTTTTTTTTTTCCTTTTTTTGTGTCCCGTTTGGATCTATAGCCATCAGAATTGTTGTCTTAAGGCCAAGAAAGATGCCAAGCGGATTTATTTTACCAAGTGGATCATCATGGCCTTGCCATATTGGTCCATTTGATTGACCTTTATTATAATTATGAATTTATTTTATTTTCAGTTGCTACAAACGGGACAGACATGACTGGGGGATAGGACAGGGAGAAAGAATGAAAGAAAGAGAGGGAGAGAAAGAAAACCAAAGGGGAGAAGAGACAGTGAGAAGGGGGGGAAGAAAGAAAAAAAACAAACAAAAAAAAAACAAACAAAAAAAACAAAACACCTGGGTCACCTGTATGGAGAAACATTACAAAACATTCCAAAGGTTTCTCCATGTAACGATCTGCTAGGGAGTGTGGGGAGCCACAGCCCCGTCCACCAGGGTATGAAGCAGGTATGGAGGAGATCAAAACTCCAGACATCCAGAGGCCCCCAGAACACAAGAGACCAAGGAAGACCAACAGAGGGGCAGCCGCGCCACTGTCCCAGTAAGAGCTGAGGAGAGTCCCAGATGAGGGCTCACTCAACAGCCGCGGAGCAGAAGCCAGGGGGAGTTGCAGTGACGCGCCCATGAGGTCCGCCGGCAGCCAGCTGTGCCTGAGTGACCGAGCCCCAGGCTGAGAGGCCGGGGGCACCCCACCTCCGAAGTGGCCCGAGCGAGCCCCAGGCTCCAGGCCCCGATAAGCGGCCGCCAAGGAGTGAGCCGGTGTGTACCCGGACGCCCACCCCCGGACACAAAGAACCACCAACGCACCGACACCTGAGGGAGTCCGCCACTGGCAGGGGAAGTGGTGGTGGGTGGAGATAGGCCTTGTTAAGGTTCAAAATATTGGGGATGGAGACAAGAGAAAAAACCACAATAACAACACTGGTCCAGCCGGGTTGAGTCAAACGATGATTTAATGATCACACACGTGGGAGATGGACACTGATGCAGACAGCCTCAAAATCTCAAAATGGTGGAGCATTGCTCAAACTTTTATAACCTCTGGTGCCTCCACCTTATCATAAAAAGCCTAAACATTCACATGCTCTCTCTCACACGGCGCCTAAGCTACGACCTTGGCTCCCTGTTTATCTGCTCCTGCTGAAATGGGGCAGAAAACTCCAGCACACTCTGTTCTCTTCTACTCAGACAAATTAGACAATAACCTTCTGCGAACAGTATTTCTTATAACTCAGCAATATAATGCATCATAAAACAATATCATTCATTCACAACAAGTCAGCAATTTAATGTAATGCAAATCAGTTTAACTAATGCAATAGTTATCAGCTTCTTCTAATTCAGGAGAATAATGCAAACTAAAACTATATAATAATTCACAATCTTTAATTAGGGGTCTAACATGGCATAAAATAATATCATAATTTTACAGCCTCCAAACCTTGGAGGGCCTGAGATGTCCCCAGAGAGGTGGCGTCTGATACCCAACCTGATATATAGACACAGACATACAGGCACACACAGACACAAACATCCATTCCCACCCTCATGCTCTCATATGCACTTACTCCACACTCAACCAACGTGGAGACAGACATAAAGAGACACTGTACACACGATCACACTCCCCAAGCGAAACATCTTAACCTGGTTCGGGAACAGCACCATGCAGGACAGACGAGCTCTACAGAGGGTTGTGCGGTCAGCTGAGCGCACCATCCGCTCCGAGCTCCCTGACCTGCACTCAATCTACAGCAGGCGGTGCTGGACCAAGGCCAGGAAGATCATGAAGGACCAATATGGATTCATAGAATTTTTGCAAATCTCCTCAGACCAACACAATGTCGGAAAACTCTCCATACAAAGTCAATGGAGAGTTTGTTCAAAATCACCGCTGGATTTCTGTAATGAGAGGCATATTCGAATCGTCATATCTCCTTAACGAAGCAAAGTTAAGACATGAGGCTTGTCCCGATATATCTTCAGACACTCCTGACGCTCACAATTCAAGAATTGTTTTCTCACCTATTACCATTTGGCCATGAATTACGTTTGTTTGAGGGTAGGAAATTTGTCCCTCGCTCAGATTTCTTCAGCTGTCAAACTCTGGAAATGAAGCACTTTTTTCTCTCGTCATAACTTTTTGTTGGATTTCCACAGAGACCTGAAAATTTCCATGATTGTTCACCAAAGCCAAGGCTTATCAAGGCAGTTTTTGCTTCGCTCTACTCAGTTATGGTGCATTACAAGTCAAATATCTTTAATAATTCATATTTTAATGATAAATTGTTAACACTGGAAGATTCCCCCATCTCTTCTGAACAAAACGGTGTAAGAATGACCGCTCTAGCCCCTACGGTTAGGAAATTATGGTCATTTGTTTGAGGGGAGTCGTCACTATGAGAAATAGGCTGCAATAATCCTGTGCCTCTCTGTGCTGCGTGTGTAAAAAGATGCACCTGTTTTGGCGGGAAAACGTAAACAGCCACTCTGATTGGTGGATTTAAATTCGGCAGCTCTCTCCCTCTGTGTGTGTGTGTGTGTGTGTGTGTGTGTGTGTGTGTGTGTGTGTGTGTGTGTGTGTGTTTAGTGGGAGAGAGAGGACCCTGCCCTTATTTGGCAGCATGTCATTGTAGGATTTAAATTGAATATAGTTAGACTGGTTGACTGGATTAGAGCCTGTGTTTGTGTGTCCCTCTGTGCATTTGTGTTTCAATATGCCTCCATATTTGTAATTTTGTAAGTTATTACTATTCTGCTAAATCATAGTATTTCTGGTACTTTTCGGTACTTGTGCTAAATACAGTATTTCTGCTAAATCATACTATTTCTGCTTTTCATAAGATTTGTGCCTAATATAGTATTTCTGCTAAATTATAGTATTTATTCTTTTTATAGGATTTGTGCCTAACATAGTATTTCTGCTAAATTATAGTATTTCTGCTTTTCATACTATTTGTGCCTAATATAGTATTTCTGCTTTTTATAGGATTTGTACCTAATATAGTATTTCTGCTTTTTATAGGATTTGTGCTTAATATAGTATTTCTGCTAAATTATAGTATTTCTGCTTTTTATAGTATTTGTGCTAAAACATAGTATTTCTACTAAATGTAGTATTTATGCTTAATCATAGTATTTCTATATATATATCTGCCAGGTCCCCAGGCAGCCAATCCTCTGTGAGGACTGAGACATTCAAATTTTCAAATCAGGGCCTGCACGGCTTCCCAGCCAATCATATATGTGTCCTGAGGCATTCAAATTTGCATATTGGGGCCTTCATGGCTTCTAAGCCAGCCAATCATATCAGGGCTGAGGAATTCAAATCCACAAATCAGGGCCTGCACAGCTTCCCAGCCAGCCAATCATATATGTGGCCTCAGCCATTCAAATTTGCATATTGGGGAATTCGTGGCTTCTAAGTTAATAAGTCATCCATGTCATATATCTCTAAAAATTCATATTTTAATGATAAATTGTCAACACTTGAAGATTCCCCAATCACTTCTGAACAAAACGGTGTAAGAATGACCGCTCTAGCCCCTACAGTTAGGAAATTATGGTCATTTGTTTGAGGGGAGTCCTCACTATGAGAAATAGACTGCAATAATCCTGTGTCTCTCTGTGCTGCGTGTGTAAACAGAAGCACCTGTTTTGGCGGGAAAAAGTACACAGCCACTCTGATTGGTGGATTCAAATTCAGCAGCTCTCTCCCTCTGTGTGTTTGTGTGTGTGTGTGTGTGTGTGTGTGTGTGCGTGTGTGTGTGTGTGTGTGTGTGTGTGTGTGTGTGTGTGTGTGTGTGTGACAGAGAGAGAGAGAGAGAGAGAGAAAGGCTTTTAATGGGATGACCTCATTCTAATCTTCAAATTCAATATATTTAGACTGGTTGACTGAATTGGATCTTGTGTGTGTGTCTCTCTGTGCATGTGTGTTTCCTTATGTGTACATATTTCTGATTGTGTGGCTGTTATATATTTTTTTTGCTGATTTTTTTCATTTAACAAGTATATTTGAGGGACCCTCAGCATGTTCAGCATTTTTTCAGCTGTCCATTTTGCTTTTCCGATTTTTCTGTTTAACTTATTACTATTGTGCTAAATCATACTATTCCTGCTTTTAATAGGATTTGTGCTTAATATAGTATTTCTGCTTTTTATAGGATTTGTGCTTAATATACTAGTTCTGCTTTTTATAGGATTTGTGCTTAATATAGTATTTCTGCTAAATGTAGTATTTATGCTTAATCATACTATTTCTATATATTTCTGCCAGGCAGCCAATCCTCTGTGAGGACTCAGACACATATCACATATCAGGGTCTGCAAGCCAAAGATCGTGGGTTCGATTCCACCTTGGTCAACATGTTTTTTTTCCCTACAAATTAATACACTGTCACAGACCAGTAATTCATATTCATCATTTATTACAATTCTGCAAACTTTTATGATTTTACCAGCTTTTCTAATATGGACCTCAGATTCTTGTTAACACTCCATGGCACAAATACTCTTCCCTTTAGGCTATTTCTCCCATTTTAAAGTATTACTCCTCCATAAATTGTAATTCTGTTAAATCAAAGTACTTTTACTACATCTTAGTACTTCTGCTCAATCATAGTATTTCTGCTAAATCATAGTATTTCTGCTACTTTTTGGTACTTGTGCTAAATACAGTATTTCTGCTAAATCATACTATTTCTACTATATTATATTTTTCTTTCTAAATATAGCATTTCTGCTATATAATTATATTTCTGCTATGTTATAATATTTGTGCTAAACCAGAGTATTTGTGCTGAAAACGTATTTCTGCCAAATGATAGTATTTCTGTCAAATTATAGTATTTGTGCTAAAACATAGTATTAATTTAAAATTACAATATTCATAGTTCATCACAGTGTCTCTGGTAAATCACAATATTTCTGCTCTGTTGTACTATTTTTCTAAATCATAGTGTTTCTGTAATGTTTAAGTATTTTTGGCTAAATATATTCTTTCTGTTATCTTATACTATTTCTCCTAAATTCTTGTATTTTTGAGAAGTTATCATGTTTCTGGTAAGTTACAATATTTCTGCTAAATTCTGCTATGCTATTGTATTTCTGCCAAGTATTATGTTTCCTCTAAGATATTGCAGTTCTGCTAAGTTATTCCATTTTAGCAAACTTCTTTTGCTTCTGCAAAGTTTTTACAATTTCTGCAACTTTTCAGCTTTTTCAGCTACTTTTTGCATACAGCTTCAGCTTTAAGCATCCACACTGCATTTTCGCAGGAAATGCAAATTTTTCTAGTTTATATTTTATTCCTTCCTAGTTAAATTTTACCCTTTTTAATTTTTCATATTTATTTCCTATCTTATTCATAGCCTTTTCCTTTTTTGTTTTCTTTAGGTCACGAGCAGTTGTCCAAGCATTTCACTACATATCGTACTGTGTATGACTGTGTACGTGACAAACAAAATTTGAATTAGAATTTTGATTTGAATTTAATAATAATAAAATGAGGCCTGTTAAGATTGCTGTGACTGGTGGCACAGAAGGACTTTGATTTCTTGTAGAAGGACTTTGATACAACATAAACTGTAGAAAATGACCACAGAAGTACAAACAGCAGATAAAAACAAACATCAGTGTTTAATGTCTGAATTTATAAATGTCCATGTTGTAATGGCAGTGGCAGCTTACGGATGTTTAACCCTCAGCATGCCTGATCACATCTGCTGAAAGCTTCTTTGTAACATAAAGGTCATTGGAAAAATGAAGCACTGGTCAAAACATAGAGTACATATTCAGTGCAGCATGTTTAATGATATATTAATAACTCATATAAGACAGCTTAGGGTTAGGGTGAAGGTCAGAGCAGATAAACCTGTGACCAGTAGGTTGGTATTAGAGTTCCTTCTTAGTGTTAGGCTTTTGGATGAGAGCAGACAAAGCCGAGTGTAAAATATCTGAGCCTTTTTTCAAATAAAATGTAGGTTTTTTTAAGGCCATGACTGAATAATTCATATAATTATGAAAAATGTCTCCTAAATCAGGCAAATTTCTGATCACATTGAATCTGATGTTGAGTTGGAGATTCTGATCTTAAAGTCATCCGGAGTTTTCAGTGCAAGAGCAAAATGAGTCTGACAGACGTGGATGGATACTGAAAGATTTTTCTTACCTCCCTCCCTTTCCTCCACAGTTACCCTGAAATTATAAACTCTTTTTCTATCATTTTAATCAGCCTGTAAGATCCAGCAGGACTGAGGACAGGTGGAGATAAAATAGGTGGGTTAACAAAAGGACATGCATCAGGTGTAGAAGAACTCTTAACTAAGTTCAAACGCTGAGCCTGATTCAACACAGGCCCCAAAATGTAAACAACAAAAGGTAGAATCTGGTGTAGGTGTAGGTAAATGAAGCCAACACCAGTATACAGAAGCCAAAACACCTTGCTACTACCCTGAATGACCTTTTGCTGCGCACAGTTGCTGCAGATTTGTCTGCTGCACATCCATGATGAGACTCTTGGTGAGCACTTGCTTACTCTCCTCTGTTTGAAATACTTTATATCACCTCTGTTCCTGCGAAAAGTCACCAGTACAG
The DNA here is from genome assembly GCF_057382275.1 of Copadichromis virginalis. Taxonomy (NCBI): domain Eukaryota; kingdom Metazoa; phylum Chordata; class Actinopteri; order Cichliformes; family Cichlidae; genus Copadichromis; species Copadichromis virginalis. The sequence goes on along the minus strand of NC_140639.1, from coordinate 18,489,385 downwards.
TTCATCTTTCCACCACCAGTGGGCAACAGATCACAGGGAAACATTCCTCAGTGTTACAGCCCAGTACTGCTAGTCAGCAGTCCCCAACCTTTTTTGCACCACGGACTGGTTTATGCCCAACAATATTTTCATGGACCGGCCTTTAAGGTGTCGCGGATAAATACAACAAAATAAAATTAGTACCGGTACCAAAAAAAATAAGGTTTATTCATAACACACGTGAAAAGACCCAGAAAAACCGAGTAAACGATAAAAACGATAACAAAATAACGCTTAACCCTTGTATGGTGTTCGGGTCTGTGAGACCCGTGTTCAGTTTTTTTCAAAAGAAAAATTAAACAATTAATTATTTTTTCACGTGTAAATGTGTTGTGTCTTTCCACTCACTCCACTTGATTATAACTGATTTATTTATAACATTTTATATAAAAGAAAAACGAGAAGCACATTAATTCATAAATGTGATCTAACAAAGGTAAAGGGAAAAAATTAACCATGTTTGCTGTTCATATGTCTTGTAATTGGGATGAAGTAAACATCTGTTGAGTAATTTAACATAAAATTGTTTGATAGTGTTAATTTGGAAAGCCAAAACTCTAGCGGGTCCACCAGACCCATGAACACTGGCTGAGTAACAAAAATACGAACACCACACAAGGGTTAAAACCGATAAAAAGCCTGAAAACTATACATTTCACACCTGAGCCTCAACTCTCGCGGCCCGGTACCAAACGACTCACGGACCGGTACCGGTCCGAGGCCTGGGGGTTGGGGACCGCTGCTCTAAGTAATGTCTTGAAAGATCTTTAACGATGTTCCACTTTCTAAAAATAATCTAAAACGATGATTTTTAGGGTTTTAAAATTAGATGACTAAGGCCTGCTACATCATGCAGTTTACATTTTTTCTGAAATCACCAACACCCATATGTATCTGTTTAATAAAAGAAGATAAATAAGAGTAATTTTTCCCTTTAGCTGGAGTGGTTAGGACTGCAGAAAACAAGATGATGGAGGCTTTAGAAGCAGATGAAAATCACACTTACAACATGTCATAGTCCCCAGACCTAGCTTTGTTGAGGTGGCTGTAAGGTGGCTTTGGTAGCTGTGGGTGTGGATGAAAACTACTGTAGGTCTTCGAGTGGTGGGAGTGGTTTCAGAAACTCCTTGGCAGACACCCATTGCTCATCATCTGCAATCAATACAGCATTTGAAACTAGCTTTTGTCACCGCTTGTAACCTGATTGTTGATTTCGTCATGTTATAGAGAAGCTCTGTCCTCTTTCTTCTCAGATAAAAACTTCTGTTTGTTTGTTTTTACCTTTTTGTTTACTCATGTCTCCTTCTAGGAATCATCCTGCCTCCTACTTAACTACATACCTGCCTGACCCCACTTACCCTGCCTGCTAAAATGTATCTTTTGATTCCCACTTGCTCAATTACCTTTTAAAGCAAACTTACCTGTGTAGCTTTTCCACATGAAAACTACACTAAACCTCATTAAACCTGTTACATTTCTTGACTGTGTCCCTCATTTAAACTGTTCAGGTGAAACCTCGACAGCTTGTCCGTGCATCTGTTTCAAAGAACAGTTCAGCTCTGGGACAAAGATCTAGGATCTTGGTGAACTTGCATTGCCACAGGTGGAGATCCGAGATGGATAAAAGCATGTTAAATAAGTTGGAGTCATTTTCAAAGTGCATGGATAACCTGTTCGTTATGTATTGTCCTACTATTTAAAGTATTTTGGGGCTGCTTTTGTAGGTACAAAGGGTTCTGATTGGTCTATATAAGGTGATGGCAAAGGTATAATGGGTAGGGGAGACCGGGGATAGTTGTAACATGGGTCAGTTGTAACACTTCCAGTTTCTCCAATCAGGGCTAAGTTTCAAATGATGTGACTCATCCTGTGCATGCCCAATTCAGTTCTGCTATCACATGTGAAAAATCAGCACATTTTGTCAAACACAGACAATTTAACATGAAAAAAAGTAATTTGTATGCCAAAAAGTAAGTTTTTCTACTTTATTTCAATTTCTAATAGCATTATCTGCTTTGCAGTTAAACTCATCAAACTTAAATTATGTTATTTGTATGTCTATGGGGATATATTCTGTGTAGGTCTTTAGTGCTAATGTTTTAGCCGTTGGTTGTAATCTTAGCTAGTTCATGGCTATAGGAGTCTGGGTCAGTTGTAACAGCAACAGTCTGGGTTAGTTGTAACAATAACGCAGATGTTACAACTTACCACACTATTACTTTAACTTATATTAAACAAGTTGGGGCAACGACATCAGCAGAGAGAGGTTCACTGGTCGCATTTGTATATGCGGTTAATGCCATTGGCAACACAATTCCTCCACTGTTTGTGTTCCAACACATACATTATGCAGACCACTGTGTCAGAGATGGACCAGTAGGAAGTACTGGTAGTGGAAATAAATCAGGATGGGTGCAAGAAACAGATTTCCTCATCTTTCTGAAGCACTTTGCAAACCACACCAAGGTAAGCCATGATAAAAAGTAATGGAATTGCGATGCTGGTGAACAACTACATTTTTTTCAGCTTCATTGTTATGTTCAAAATTGGTGCAAGAGTTGTAGGTTATAATGCCCACTGAGCCAATGAGGCCAAACTCAAGGAAGACCAACCAAAATTAATGAAATATTCAGTTGCAGAAAATTCCATAATTTGTCTTTTTTGGGGGGTTGGAATATGTTCAAAAGCTAGATTTCTGCATTCTGTCACACACACACACACATAGCTACATAAATGGATGTAAGTGCATTCATGTGTTGAATAAACAAAGATTACATGTTAATGTTTTGTTAGTACCCTTATTTCATTGTGTTACATTTTACCCCAGGATATGTTACAACTAACCCAGACTATGGGGTTAATTGTAACACTTCACTCTTTGTGTTTGAGACCATATCATGCAATGGGTAATTGTGCTGCAGAGAAAATAGCTGCACTATTTAATAGCAGAGACATGTAAATACTTTGCATTACATTTTGAATCCACTACCTTAAAAGAGCTCCAATTTACAGACAGAAATGTCAAAAATGTTACAACTATCCCCGGTCTCCCCTACAGGTATCACATATCTGTTTATAAATGGAAAGAATGAACATGATGCCAAGAAAATAATGAGGACAATTAGCGTTCATGAAGTAAATGGCCTGTATTTATATAGCGCTTTACTAGTCCCTAAGGACCCCAAAGCGCTTTACATATCCAGTCATCCACCCATTCACACACTGGCTACATTGTAACCACAGCCACCCTGGGGCGCACTGACAGAGGCGAGGCTGCCGGACACTGGCGCCACCAGGCCCTCTGACCACCACCAGTAGGCAACAGGTGAAGTGTCTTGCCTAAGGACACAACGACCGAGATTGTCCAAGCCAGGGCTCGAACCGGCAACCTTCCGATTACAAGGCGAACTCCTAACTCTTGAGCCACGACCGCCCCTAAATATTAGTCCTGTGGTGTATTTGACTAAACTGGGAACTTTATATAATATCTATTATATAATATCTGTGTGGCAGGCAGGATGTGGACATAAATGCAGGACAGGAGGCAGAACATCAACTCAAAAAGCAGCCTTAATGCTGAACTCTTCACTAACTGAGCAGGAGCAAAGAATTAAAAAGTAGGACTCTCTAGGGCAACATAAAGAGGAGGAAACACACAACTGTGAGCTGACGCTCAGACAATATACACACATGCCAGTTAATGAGAGCAGAGGAAACAGATGACACTAAATAGGAAAACAAGACAAAGAAAAAGCTGCCGTTGGTCACTCTGTACAGCTCCCAAGCTGATCTATTTATTTATTGAATTCATATCTTGCATTACTTCACTATTGGATATAGGTTTGACTTTTATACATTGTCCTTTATCTTTCTTAATTCTTAGTTCTTCTTTACAGTAAGATGAGAGAGAAACAGTATTTCAGTTCTCCTGTATGTCCTGTACATGCAGAAAATTTACAATAAAAATCTTTGACTCTTGGCCCAAACTTAACACAAAACTACAGAAAACTCAATTTTTGCTTGTTTCTGCTTGCATATAATTACTAAGCCTTATATTTAGTGCTTAATCTGAATTATTAATTCTAAAAATTGTTCAGATTATCTCAGTTACTAACAACAGCACTGAGTAGTTATCATATCTGTTGATACGTGTGTGAAGTCTAAATCAAATCTCTTACTGTCCTAATCCTATCACATGTAGCACTCATACAGCAATTATTAACATCTACACATAAATAATTGAGCTGCGGCTCGTTTTTACTGTTATGTCACAGCTGTTAATATGGTTCACGTGCATTCATCATCCATGAAATGTTGAATTGCACAAAAAGCTCAGAAAGTCATCTGCTGCTCCGTGTCTCCTTCAGCTGCTGTATAGAGTGCAGGTGGAGGAGAGGTTTGTTCAACAACAGCATTTCAGGTAAAATGTTTTATTGCATGAGTTAACATCATGAATTAACCATAAATGTGAGCATGGCACATGTTCAGTTTATCTTAATCATTACATTTACACTAACAGAATCTTTAAAGCTTACACCTAACTGTATTTTACAAACTGTAAATATCCTGTTTCCACATGAGGAAGGAAAGACGTGTCAGAGCTTCGTTCCAGTGAGCTCCCATGGAACTACATTTTGTCTTTCTTTTTGTTTTTTATGTCAGGAGCTCTTTTATTAGCTGAGATGCTTTGTGAATACCTTTCATCCTTGCCAGGATTTGGTGCTAATCAACGTCATCATTCTAAGAACCTTCTTCAATTTACGTCACCAGGAGCTTCGTTTAGAACTGTGAAGCTCTGGGGATACAGGAAAATGTCTGCAGGAGAAAAAAGGTCCAGCAATTTGATGGTTAAAATCAAAATTCATTTCCAATTATCCTTTAACCTCAACCAGAGTCCACCCTCAAACCTAAAGTGAGGTTCAAACCCTCAAGCAAATCCTTAAAACGTCTTCCAAACAAAGCTGAAGTTCATATTGGGCCTCATAAAGATAGAAAAACAAACACATGCATGCTCTGAGCCATCTGATCGGCACAGTGACTTCCTGTCCTCTGCTGCCGCTGGACTCGGATGAAAACAGGCTCTTTTGTTTCCGACTGTTACAATAGTGGGAGCTCTGGTCATCACACTGGCTCCCAGCAAACAAAAGCACACAAACACACCACACACTCAGGGTTGTTTGCTTTCCGACTAATGGCTAAACAAAACTGCTTGTCCATGAACACATAAGAAAGACCTTAAATTTGCTTAACAAGCCAAAAACAAATGTAGCTTTGAAGGATCAAAATCTGTAGTTTGGATTGGTCTTAAAATGACCACAAAAAACTGTGAAATTCACACTGAAGTTTGTTCTTCTAACAAATGAAGAGAAAAGAAATATTCCATGAAAATTTGGAAAATCTGGACATTTTTAGTAAAAAGTGTCTATACAATGAAGAGATAACTCCAGTATGCAGGACAAAACCCATATCTGAGAATATATACAGTGGACAGAGTTTGATTAGAGAACAGTGTTATGAACAGACACAACTTAGCTTGAGGTGTTTGAGTCAAAAGAAGAATTTTTTGTAAGAATAAATGAGCATCTAACCATCAGCTCACCATCTTTACTTCATCTCCTATCTTGAAAAACTGAATCAATCTGCCAGATGTCATTCAACTTTCAAAAAGGGGAAGTAAAGTGCAAGAACTGTTTTATATCATACGTTTATTAATATGAACAAAATAAAACAAAACAATTTAAAATACATATATTTCTTTATCGAAACAATCTGAAGAATATTTATTTGTTTGTGTGAAACTGTTGGACTGGGCCATTTTTAACTGCAGCTATAGCTTTGATGTTATGAACTCCCTCCATATAATGATAATTAACTCATAAGAGGCAGAGAAAGCTATTTCCTGCAAAGGCCTGATAATACTTAATAGTGCTGATTCAATGGGCTGATAATACCCGGTCGAGACAGTTTGGAGCCAGTTTCCTGCCAAAACACAGCTTCACTCTTTGAAGAGGAGCCAACCTGCACTCTGTCTGTAATGGTGTATCCATTGTATAACGTTGTAGATAACGTTGCTAAATGAAGCCATATTATATCTTGCACTGAAGTGGAGATTGTTATACATGCATTCATTTTATCACGTTTAGACTACTGTAATTCACTGTTTACATGTCTTAGCAAAAACTCCCAGGTGCGTCTGCAGGTTGTTCAAAATGCTACCGCGAGGCTTCTGATCAAACTCCATTGGCTCCCCATTGAATTCGGATTCCATTTTAAGATTTCAGGTTCTATCTTTTAGAGTTCGTCATGGACAAGCACCAGCTTACATCATTGAACTACTACAGCTCGATGTCCCTAGCAGGTCCCTGAGGTCATGTGATCAGGGCCTTCTAGTTATACAAGGCTGAGAACTAAGGGAGACTGAGCTTTTGCCACTGTGGCCCCCAGACTGTGGAACTCTTTCCCTCTGAGCTTAAGATCTGTGGACTCAGTAGTCTCTTTTAAAACCTACCTTGGTATCTCTGTGTGAAGCACTTTGTGATCTTTTATTTAGAAAGGTGCTATATAAATACAATTTTACTTACTTACTAGTACTACTTACTACTTACTTACTACTACTTACTTCTCCAGCAACAACCACCAGTGATCCCTGCCCCACCCCACAGTAGCTCTAGACTGACTCTATGGTAGTTAAGACAGGACTGAATCATTGCTTCTAACCTTGTCAGTATCATGGCTGTATTTCTATTCACCTCTAAACTCATTTAAAGGACACACTTTTAAGTTTTCATGAAAAGCACCTCAGTCTTTTTGGCATAATAAACCTTTTCCTTCCTGGTAGGACATCTGTAATGGGACATTCAAACATACTAAAGGGTTGGGTGGGTACACAGGTCATAAGCTTTTTTTCATGGTGAACAGTTCATGCTGGTCCTTTCTGGTTTGTTTGTGGACTTCAGAGCTTTTTGAGATTTACAACTTTATTTTGGCTTTTAGCTCCTGTTTTTGTTAGCTGGCGAGGTTCAGCTGCACCAAGGGTTTGATTTTTGGGCCTTGTTCTTTGCTTCCTTCATTTCTGCTGCAGAATAAAGCAACATCAAACTCTGTGATCACAATCCGCAGAGCTAAACTTCCGACTCAGGCTGGTGGTCTTTATTGAACAGAAACTGGAGTGTGTTTTTTAAAAAACAAACAAACAAACAAACAAAAAAAAAACTGGTGAATTGAAGGGAGATTACAAATAACCAGTAAAAATATATTTGATTCAGGTGCTTTCTGTTTTTGTCCATTCTTAATGTGTGTCAAAATCAGCAGTATTCAATGATTACTGACTGTGTTTATAGTTAGGAGAAACTGACCTGATGGTTGAATCTGTTTGTTTGTACCAAATAGAATCATCGGCCTCTCTGTGTAGACTTAGTGAGTTAACAGTTTCTCACCACTCAAAACTTGAGTGAGGAGTTACTGTTGGGTTTATTCCTTAAAATGGCTTTTAGATTCACTGACTGAGATCAGTCCAAACCCATCACTGTTCACGGAGTGCCCTGATTTTTAACTGATATCTAACGTGTGCCAGGTAAAGACACGTGTTGGATTTCCAAGAAGAGGAGGGTGAACCAGGCTGGTGTTCCTGCTCTCAGCTCAACTGCAGGTTTATCAGAGTTGGCAGAACGTTGCAGCATTTCCTTGTTTCTCTTTGGGAGTAGACAATGTGAGAGTGAGGACTCGTCTTCCTGCCTCTGACCACATTTTCTCAAATCACAGCACTATTGTCCTGAAAAGGAAGATGGTAATTAAAGCGAAGGTGGAGGGCAGCGAGGTTCCTGCAGCTCACCCTCTTTCATGTCTCTGTGTGGCTCTGTGTGCGTGTTTATAAATCTCTATAAGGACCCAGAGTGTGGCTTTAAAACCTGAATTCCCAAACCTTCCCAGTACTAAGAGTCGTGATGAAGTCTGAAGAACATTCTAACACTTTTCAAGGCTGTGATTATACTCTATCGTAGACATGATCATGGACCATTAGAGAAAAGTTTCCAGAACAATAAATCCTGTTATACTGATTAAAAAGTCAAAAAGAGCAGGCATACAAACATCCACATATGCTGAAAATGAAATGAAATGTCAATCAAATGCTACTGAACTTTTGGTCACAGTATATTCAAGGCCTGTGAGGTTCTCCTTGAGTTTATAACTTCTGGTAAAGATGCTGTCATCATCCTGGAGTTTGACCTAGTGTTTTGAGTCTTTGAGAACAGTTCATGATTTACTTTGGGTTCATGATTTCATTTATATTGTTTCATCTTTTGTATTCACTCTGGTTTTAGTTTGTTATCTATCTGTGTCCCCCATCTTTTTGTATCTAGTTTCCTGTGTTTCCTGTGACACCACATTCATTTCTCTGTTTCCCCATCATATCTGTTCATGAATGTTACATTAGAGTCTCTCTCCTAGTCCTATCATGCCTGCCTCACACAGATCTTCCTTAGAGGAAGTTCTCAATTTGTCATATGTGTGCTCTTCATTGCTTAAATCCAATCAGGCAGTTTGTGTTGCCTTTGTTTGAGTGTGAGTGGGAAACGATTCACTCCACTACCAGTGCCTCTGGACCTCCAACTGTGGACTTCTTCCCTTTTTCAAAAGGTTTCATGGGACTCATTAAACAGGAAATAGTTTCATGTTTGATCCTGAAGCCTCGTTTTTTTTTCTATTCTCATGAGTATTTATTTAAGACCTGACTGCTGTCTCACTGTGGCTCTCTCACTTACATAAGAGAGCGTTTTGTTGAACAAACAGCAGCTTCTTTATCTTCATAGGAGCTGGAGCTGACCAATCGCACAGCTGGCTGCAGTGCCTGATGACATCACTGAGTCACATGTGTCATGTGTGTTTCCTGTAGGACATGTAACAAATATTAAAAACAAAACCTTTGACTTGGACAAGCTAATTTTTTTCATTTTTTCTTAGAATTTATCTGTAGAATTTTGAAATTAATTTAATTAGAACAAATTTGGCTACTCAGTGCTGGCCTTTCTCATTAAACAAAAATATTACAATAATTATTATTTTTTAAATTACAATAATTATGTTTATTATTGTTTATTTTATATTTGTCATTGTCAGTTTTTTCATCTATTATTGTGTTTTTTATTTCTATATTTATTTCATTTTTGGCTGTAACCTTATGTCAGGGCAAGAAATTGTTATGGAAATTTTAACAATAACCTGCAACACACCCAGTGAGCTTGATTTGAAGTGGGTTTAATCAACACATTGCAATGTGGAGAGAATCCCAGTGAAACACCAGCACCATCTCTGAATTGTGGCCACCGCCCTTACAACTTATATAGAGACACAGACAAGGAACATTCCACAAAATCTTACATGTTGGCCCCTCTCACGGGGGGGGGGGGCTATGCCCTCTCCCTCACAGAGATTATGACAGAAATTATGACCTTGTTTTCTGCTTGGCCATCACCTAAGGATTTACATCCCTGATAAGCTGGAGGAGTCTCACTATCTGTTGATGTCTCCCATTACAATGGCCTCACGGTGTTAACTTTCCACATGCATGTAAACTAGTGACAGGAGTGCTCTTATTATTACATAAAGTGATAAAGTGATATTACTATAACTAATGTGATATAATTAAATATGTGATTAATATATGAGAAAAGAAACCTGCCACCACATTCCCACCCTTTGTGATACCACAATTAAGAATTAAAAATAATTTATTAAGAATTACATAAAAACATGGGGATTTCTTTTCTAACTACTGAACATAACATCAGCACAATTACATACTCAAAGAAATTCCATAATGTGCATCTTCCCTATAGTCAGAAGGAAAAAAAACAAATTCACACTTTATGGTCATCTTCGCTCCATCTGAGCCTCCACCCTTTCTTCAAAGGATGGCAGTTATATCATAAAAGAAAACACAATATGAGACCATATACAGAAATGAAACAGCCTTCGTTGTTCATCTGCAAAAAAAAACAACCCTTCAACCTTAGTTACATCAAGCTGCTCTTTCATAAGAACCCGTTGTTTAGATAAGGAAGTCTTTCAGTGTGTGATATATTTTCCACTTTATCATTAAATCCATCAACCCATGTTTCCTAATTTATTAACTGTTTCTGTAAAAGACCCTCATCCCCAGTGTTATTGGGGATTGAGGCACACATGCCTCACCAAACATCACACACACTCCTTTGTGCCATTTGTTTTGCCCTGTCCAGATGTTTGCCATAAAGGACAGTGACTATATTTGTACCTATAGGTAAGTGAATACCACAAACATAAACTAACGTCAATCTTAGTGCTTCCCAAAGTCTGGGGTAAAACCCATAAGTAGCCATGAATTTCCACACAGCCAACATATATTAAACACTTCTGAGCTAAATTTACAACAGAGAGATCGATCTTTCCTCTCTATCTATGCAGTGTACTGTACTCTTTACTATTGTAGGGCAATCGACCCATTTAAACAGTGTAAACCCTCTCAAAGGCATTTACAATTATCTTTACTGTCCCCACATCAGTGATTCGGGAAACCAAAACAACCACATTTAACTCCAGAAGAACATGCTTCCAGCATGTTTGAGGCCTATCATGCCTCAATGAAATGTGATGAACCCAAAATCCTACTTTAGGGTGTCAAACAATGTGTCAAAGTTAAGTACACATGTCAAAGAACTCACAACTGTTGTTATTATGTTTACTCAGACAATGAGGACCTAATTCACTTACGCATCAGGAACTGACATGCTAGAAAATCAGTCTAGCTACCCTACAAAATATACACAAATAATTATTAGTTAGGTTGCAGTAAAACTTGCATGCTATAACTACTCCAGTCACTTCTACTCAGGCTCAGGACTCTAACAGAGTTTGTGATGTTCAGAGAGTCATGGTAAAATAAATGGCCTGCATTTGTATAGCGCTTTTCTAGTCCATAGGACCCCAAAGCGCTTAAGTCATGTAAATGAGTCATGTAAATGCATATCATTTATAAGATGATTAGAAACGTCACACCAATGACCACCTTAACTCAAAAACACACGGAACTAATTCAGGCACAACTGCCTGATTTTGTTTTTAATAAGGTGTCATCTGCATTCATTCGCTGATCCCTCTTGGGTGACACAGAGTCTCACTCACTGAGTTGGAGCTTGGCACGCCGTTGTTGGAGGAGGGCGCTCTTTTCACCCCTCACCCTCCTGTTCCAATGCATCTTTATGGTTATTGCTGTGGTTCTGGAATCTTCTCATGATGACTAGTAGGGCCCCAAACCGCACGACCTTTGATGTCAACCACTGCCTGGGCTGTCAGCTACGCCATGAGTGCTTCCTATGCTCTTGCTCTTGACGAAGGCGGTCGCACTTTTCTCCTCTCCTCCTCTCCCTTAGCCTCTTGTGTCCTTGTCTAGTCTCATGTTTTTTTATATTACTTTTCCCTGGAACATTCTCTCACAGTCTGCTCTCTAAAACCTAAAAGAGGAATTATGGATGTGATCAACTGGTCCCTAAATGTAACTGACACCCCTTTCTCAACGAGAAGTTTGGGCTTGGGTGAGCCTGAGTGCTGAAGATATCTACCTATTCAGAACCATGATAACAGGGTTCTGGCTGATCGGAGTTGGCTTGGCCCTGACTTATTGAAGAATTAAGAAAACGGAACCAGCTGTTCAAACCCCCACAAGGCTGCCAGCTAGGATTGGAACGATGGGAGAGGCGTGAGTTTCTCAAAATGGGCTCATTGAGTCAGCACGGATAAGATCTTGGAAAGGCTTACGGCTGCCGTGAATACTCAGAATAAGATCTCTGAGTGCAGACTGGATTACATCTCGGAAGGGCTCACTCGGAATAACACCTCTGAGCGCAAATTGGATGACATCTTGGGGAGGCACACTGTCGTGAGTTCTCAGAATCGGCTCTTTGAGCACAAGAATGACAACATCACAGAGCGCAAGTATGGCGAAGCTTGCGGCTCTCCAACGGGAGATTGAGAGACCAGTGTTGGACTTTAGAACTGCTTTGAAATTCATATGAGCTGTTCGCACTAAAGTAAAAAGCACCATCACTTCATGCGGATACCCTTTCGGTGCCAGCTGCGGTTTCAAGGCTGGAGCCGAACAAAAACTCCCTGATAACGACTGGTTTTAGTCTGTTCCTTCCCATTCCATGCAATGCCACCTGGGTTGGCTGGAAGACTGTTTACTTAGCCTAGCAGGGCGAAGAACACTGTCTCAGCTGAACTCTGGACACGTACACACATACATATACACTGATATGCACACACTCATCCCCCCTCCCTTTAAAATCTAATTAAAACTAATATAAAATTGAAAATCTGAAGTCAAAACGAAATAAAAATAAAAACTAATGAAAATTGCAAAACTATTAAAACCCTGGTCCACATCATCAGTCCAGCCACCGTCCAGTCACATGCATTCATACCAGTCATTGCTGATAGTGGAAAACTGCGCACGAATGTAAATATCCACTGGCAGCAATGTTACAAAAATAAGAACAATTCTTATTGCTTTTGAAAGGGATTGAATCACTACAATCCTTTTAAACACAGGACTTACCATATAATATGGTCAGCATCCTAGGTAGGTGAATTTCCTCAGAAGCCATTGTAATCTAGAGAAGCTCACCTTATATTTGCTCAGAATTAAAGTATTTTATAGCCTTTTACTCCCAATCTTGCAGGCCTGCTTTTAAATCACCAACACACAAAATATCACCCCCAGAGGGATGATACCTGGCATGTTTTTTCCTAAGTGGACTGTTACAAAAAAACATATTAGGCCCGGTTCTAAGTGTAAACCCCCCCAACCCCCCCCCCCCCCAAAAAAAAAAACAACAACAAAAAAAAACCAGTCTTTCTCTTAGAAAAAGAAAACAACCCAAACCTAACTGGCAAAATCGGCCTGGTACTAAAACAAAACCCAAAAATCTGCCAGAAAAATCGCAAGAAAAATGTCTTGCTTTCAGGTGAAATAACATGCTGTAGGGGTTAGAACCTGCTATGCAATGCTGCTGCAGTCACTGATTCTGGCTTTAATTAATAACTGATGCTTCCATATTTGTACATGCTGCTCAACCCTTTAAGGTTTAAGGTTTAGGGCAGTGTTGCTGTGTGTTCACATTGTCGACTCTTGAAGTCGACGTCGTTGCTCTCGAACTGCATTTTGTCTTCAGGGAGAGATTGATTGTCCTCGAAGCTTGTTCTTCAGGTTAAGATGTACATGGAGTGATGCTGTGTAATATTCAGCCAAAACACAACTGGATGCGGTTCCAATTAAGTTAAGCTATCATTTTGCTCCGGCCACTGTGCTTGTGGAGGACGTTGATCCAGTTCCGTAGCCACCTGTACTAACACACTAAAACATTTATTTAATATCATTTTCATCACTACTCACTAACACTTTCATTCTCTGATTCAGTAAAAACACCACTTTTCCACATTTAACACCCCTCTTCTCATTATTCATCCCACACAAATCAGCCTCTTTTCTTTGTTGACATCTTTCTTTCTCTTAAACAACACATACTCCATCCATTTGGAGTTTTCAACCAGACCACCTCCAGGGACACAACCTCCTCACAGCTCCTGAGCTCAGCCCCCATTGCAGGCGGGCGTCCCCTCTGCAGCCTTTGCTTCGGTACAAAGTGCTAAAACCCATAAACCCAAGGACAGAAGAGTCCTTCCCACGACAGTCCTTAATTTAGGCATCGTATTTTGAGGTTTTCCCTTTCCGTGGTCCGCTTGAAAACTCCCCCCAAATCAAAAACAGCTCACCGTTGCAGATTCTTTTGCCCACTTCTTTCCTCATAGTTTACTAATTTCCTGCATGTGTGAGTCGCTGAAGGTCTCTCGCGGTTCCCCCTTTTTTGAAAACAAAAACTGTTCTATTTTCATTCATTTTATAAATCATATTTTTTAATTATTTTTTTTGTCTTTAAATATAAAACTCAGTTGTGTTGATTTATGACTGTATTTATATGATAACCTGCCTGAGGTTGTCCTACTTTGTCTGTATATCTGTAATAAGGTTTTAGTGAGTCTGTTTACTCTCTCACATTTTAAATGTCCACAAAAACTTCTTTTACACACATTAAATGAAACTTTGAGTATTTATTTATTATTTGCAGTCATTTGCTGCGCACATTCATACATTCAATCCTTTTTACAAATCATTCATCTGATTGAACAAAACTGATTACAAACAAGTTGAGCAGTTTCATAACTCACACAGACCTTCATGTTTAAAGATAAAAGATATATATCTTTATATTCTATTATCAATAAATCTATTCTCTGCTTCAGTCTGCTTTAACCACAAAAACAACAGTTTGTCTTCCCTTGTCTCCAAATAAAAACAATAAAAGAGATGAAATCCAGCCTTAAGACTAACAATAAAAACTACATAAAGTGTTTAAATGAAATGAATAAAGCAGGAAACCGCAGCAGCTTTCATCTCTTTGGCTCCAGGAAAACTAAAGCAAACATCTCAATGATTGAAACAAAGATAAGTCACCGCAGGGAATAAAACGCTCGACAGATCGTGAAGGTCTGGGTGTGTTGCTCAAATATTGTTCACTGGTTTTTTTTTCTGCTGTTCATAAACATCCGAAATCAGAACTATAAACTGGCATCTCTCATCATTTTAAGGTGATTACATGCAGTCAAATTAACAACAGGACAAAATGATCTGATTTATTTTCTCTCTGATTCTTTAGTTTAAACTACCAAAGCAGTTAAAAAGCAAGAACATCTTTGTCCTAGATGTTATTTTTAGATGTTAAATTAAAATAAAAACAAACTCTGATTTAGTCTGAAGCTTTATTTGAGAGAAATTCCATCCCTCCTAACAGATTAAGAAGGAAATTTACATCTGTTTGTGATCAAGAACATTTTAAACTTATATCTTTCAAACCTCTGAAACCATCGAAATTCTATAGAGAAATCATCTGTTTTACTGCAGGTTTGGACTGAACCTCCTGATCTGGTCTCACTTTGTCAAATTAGAGGAGCAACCTCAGACCTCCCTGTTGTTCTATTCAGATCTAGTTGTGACAGTTGTTTGGGTAAAGTTTAGTTTTAAGAAAATTTTTAACCTCTTCTTTGGATACAACCTCAAAATCAGGAATGTAACATCCCTTCTGGAAATTCGCTGAAATACTCCAATCTGATCTCAAGAGCCACAAATTGAAGTGTGGTAGTCCAACATTTAGTTTTAGATGCAGAAAAGGTTGAAGAAGACTTGTAGCAGCCTTTTTATGAGGTGGTCTCAGACATACTCAGATCTGGTTCTCATGGAGTCAGGTTCTAGCTTTGTCAGGACCGGAGGGACATCAACGGGTCTGTTACTGTTTAACTTCTGCACATAAAAACAGGAAATTAGCAGCAGCATTCCTGCAGCTAGATGAAGGACGCCGGCCGTCCAACCACAGAACAGAGCATCCCCAAATTCCCATCGTGGGACCATGTCAGGCACTGACTCATCGAAGAACTGTTCGACCGTCACATGGGCGATGTAGGAAACTGGGATGAGGCCCAGGATCCCCGCCACCAGCCACAATGCCCCACTGGTTGCCTTCAGGGCCCTCTTACAGCTCACGTCCTCCAACTGTTGCCGGCAGCCGTTGACAAGGTGGAGGCTGGGTATGGCAAGCAAAAGCCCCAGCATTCCTACCCCTAGCGCTGTGCACATGAGGATCCGGGCTAGCTTGATCTCTGGTCGCAGCCCCAGCAGACTGTCATAGGGCCTACACTCCAGTGTTCCCTGCTGATTGAGCACGCAGGTCTCCCAGAGGCCCACCCCAAGAGTCTCTGTGACCAGCAAGTTGGACAGTGTGAGCCATGAGGACATCAGGGTGGTGGCCAGAGAGCAGAGCCAGGCCCCCGCTGAGATCAGAACCCCCACCAGCTCCAGAACACTGATGATAGGGTCCATGATGGTGATGTTGTGGCTTTCAGAGAGTGCTGGTCTTTACCTTGCTGCTGTCAGGAGGTGGGCCAGCTCGCACATCACTGTTCCCAGAGAGACACACTGCAGTCAGGCCCAGTCAGGAGGGTTATCACCCTCCTCTCAAGGCAGAGGCAGAATGTGATTGGTTGACTGGAAACAACAGCATCGCTGTGAGGTCGCCTGTAGACAGGATGTTATCGATGCCCACATCTCAGAATGAAAGGCGTTTGAAGTCAGCGATGTCACTTGTTCTGCCTCCCTGCTGCCTTCCTCCTTCCCCCCTCCTCTCTATTTTACACAGCGTCTGTTTGGTCTTCGTTCAGCTGATTGAGATATATCAAAAGGAAACATGCACACACTCCTCCCCACCATTACAGAAACCTGAGTGAGTGAGTGAGTGTGTAATGCAGCATGAATGCAGATGTTCATTGAGAATTTTAACATTTCTAGGCAGGTTACTTCCCCTAGATTCACAACAGCAGTTTGAGAGCTTAATGTTTGATTGGTTAATGATTTTTTTTTAAAATTTCTGACTTAACATTTAAATCTTTAAATAATCTGAGTCTCTGTAATTCAGAAAAATTCAGAAAACACTCAGTTTTACTATAACTTTTTATTCTTAAAGTGTGTCGTTAACCAAACTCCATGAAGGTCAAATAGAAGATCTGCAACTGTCATTCAGAACCCTACAGTCAGAAGTTTTATTCAGATTTGCTGCACTGCTCAGTTTATTTATTTATTTAAGACCTCACATGTAGTCATGCTGCAGTACAGCTATAGAAACATTTCTCCATATTTCCTCCTGAAATACTTTCAACCTATAGATAATGTGCAGGCTTTTGGAGTTTCTGTTCACCAACACAAAACAAGAAATTTTGAAGTATTTTGTGTTGAAAAAACAATTTATTCACATTCACTGTAGGAAACAAAACTTGCAAGAACTGTGTTTTTAATAATGGAGTTCTATGAGGTTTTCATGTGACTTAGAAAGTTAAAAATACTCAGCAGAGTCTGATTGATCATTCAGTCTCATATTTAGATTCTTTGTGGAGACATTTCAGTGTTTAAGAGTCTGTTGATCAGGTGAGCAGCAGGGTGCTCACAGTGAGAGCATCAATACCTAAAACTCTTTAATCATCACTCTCTGTGTTCCTTTCTGGTAATGTGTAACAGGACTATATTTTTGAATGGAGCTTGACTGGATAATGGTCAGCTCATATTTTCCGTAGGCTGTTTAATCAGTAACCTGACTTCATACCAGACTCCATTTGAAAATCACATAATTTGAAGATAACCTGCAGCACAGTTACATCTCAGTGCAGAACTTAAATTAGAAAAAGAAAGAATGTTTTCTGAGCTTCAGTGTTGCTGTTTGCTGGCCTGATGATGCCTCCAGTTGGACATTAGCAGAAACTGCACATCAAATTTTTGTTAGATTTTACAGGCTGTGTTCTGCTGTGAAAAATAGTAAATCACATAATAAATTGCACATCATCATGTTTATATGGCCTGTATTTGTATTTGTATAGTGCTTTTACTAGTCCCCCCTAGGGACCCCAAAGCACTTTACACACCCAGTCATCCACCCATTCACACACACATTCACACACTGGTGGAGGCAAGCTACAGTTGTAGCCACAGCTGCCCTGGGGCAGACTGACAGAAGCGAGGCTGCCATATCGCGCCATCAGCCCTTCTGGCCAACACCAGTAGGCGGTAGGTGAAGTGTCTTGCCCAAGGACACAACGACCGAGACCGAACTATATATCATAGTTAAGCCAAATGTATCTAAATGCTGGCCTGATCAAATTCTTAAAGTTCTATACCAAGGTTATTAAAGTTAAATAAAACAAAAAAACAGAACTAGCTGTATTATAACTAGTGTTGGTCAAGTTACTTGAAAAAATTAATCAGTAACTAATTACTGATTACTTCCCCAAAAAAGTAATCCCGTTACTTTACTGATTACTTTTGAAACAAAGTAATGTTTTTGTCACTTTTTATGAAATCAAACTCAAAGTAAGGTCAGTACTTCCACGCTTTAAACGCTGCACGCTCATAGTCTGTCCCGCACTCGATATATGATCCATTGTTGATCTGCACACAGCTGTTGTCACAAACGTCGCACTCGCTTACGTCACTGTCATGAGACATTCTCGCAAAAAAATCACGGTTTTAGTAATTCAGTAACGCAGCGTTCCTACGGAAAACGGTAATCTAATTACTGTTTTTACAATAGTAATCCCTTACTCGTTACTTGAAAAAAGTAATCAGATTACAGTAACGCGTGTAACGCATTACTGCCCATCTCTGATTATAACTAAGTAATATAAAACTAACTAACTAATAACATAAAATAAAATTATGACAAATAAAACTGACTGATACACTTTTGTTACCTCGCTCACTGTTCAGAAACATTTCTACTCTGTAGAAATCCAATGTTTTGCAACTCTTCCAAGTTCAGTCTCGTGTCCCATGTTAGTGTTTTCAGTTTCTTTCCCAGCTGTGTTCTCCATGTGTTTCTACTTCCCTCGTTACTCCCTTGTGCTTTTAAGCCCTGTGTTTTTCTCTGCCCGTTGTTGTGTCTTCCCTCATAGCTGTGAGGTTTCAGTCTGCTCCTTTTTCCCTTGTAACTTAATTGTGTGGATGCCTTAATAGGCATCCACACTATTGAGATCCTGTTTCTCTTTCTTCTTTATTATTATTCCGGGTGTTTCCGTACACTTTTTGCCGTGGATCTACTTCCACAATTTTTGTGCTATTTTCACCGTTCAAACTCTAAACTGTTCTGCTCTTTCTGCTAATGCCGGCTATGACTTTTGGTGTTTATTACTATTATACTTTTTAAAATATTACACTTTTTTCCTTTAATTTGTCCCATTGAAATGAATGGGAAACTTCCACAATTCTGCTAAAACTTTCTTGTCTTTGAAACTTAACTACTGCCTCATACTTTCACCTAGAAACTCCATTCAAACTTTAAAATGTTCTCAAATGATTTGGCTATTCCTGTGTGATTCAGCTTTTTCAGATCTTCTACCGTTTTCATCTTATCTCTCTTTAAGTCTTCAGTTGCAAAATTGTGATTTTTCAGAAAATACATGCGTTGCTATGGTTGCTATGCAATTAACTCAGAGGGGACAGTGAAACTGTTTGAATTTTCTCTTCATGTCCAAACAACTTCTTGCTACTCGCTCAATTTCCACTCAAGCCCCACAAATTATACATCAAAACGTAGGTATTTTTGCTGGCTTTCAGAAAATGTCACTATCATTGTTGTGGGACTCATAGATATTTTGCAAATCTCCTCAGAGTAACACAAAGTCAGAAAACTCTCCATAGAAACTCAATGGAGAGTTTGTTCAAAATCACCGCTGGATTTCTCTAATGAGAGGCATTTTCAAATTGTCATATCTCCTTAACGAAGCGAAGTTAAGACATGAGGCTTGTCCCCGTATATGTTCAGACACTCCTGACGCTCACAATTCAAGAATTTCTTTCTCACCTATTACCGTTCTGAAATGAGTTGGACTTGTTTGAGGGTAGGAAATTTGTCCCTCGCTCAGATTTCATCAGATTTCAATCTCTGGAAATGAACCACTTTTTTCTCTCGTCATATCTTTTTGATGGATTTCCACAGAGCCCTGAAAATTTCCATGACTGTTCACCAAAGCCTGCTGTTTCTTACGGTGAAAGAATGATTTTGATGCTCCATATAGATTTAGAGTTACCAAAGGTTGTTTGAGCGCAAGTCAAGGCAGTTTTTGCTTCGCCTCTACTCAGTTACAGTGTATTACAAGTCATATATCTTTAATAATTTATGTTTTATCTCTGAATTATGAAGACCTGAAGA
Organism: Copadichromis virginalis; assembly: GCF_057382275.1. Lineage (NCBI taxonomy): Eukaryota > Metazoa > Chordata > Actinopteri > Cichliformes > Cichlidae > Copadichromis > Copadichromis virginalis. The sequence goes on along the minus strand of NC_140639.1, from coordinate 18,469,508 downwards.
TTCCCCCATCTCTTCTGAATAAAACGATGCCTGAATGACCGTTCTAGCCTCTACGGTTAGGAAATTATGGCCATTTGTTCGAGTGGAATCCTGAATGTCAGAAATACACTGAAGAAAACTCACACCTCTCTCTGTGTCTGTGTGTGTAAGGGCTGACTACAGCAGGTGCAGCTAATTTAACTGACCTACATATACCAAGCCCAGACTCTCCACAGCTCCTGTTCCCTTTACTGTCTGTGTATGTGTGTCTGTGTATCAATATTTCTCCTATGTTTAGGTATTACTCCTCAATCATAGTATTTCTGCTAAAGCAAAGTACTTCTACTACATCTTAGTACTTCTGCTAAATCATAGTATTTCTGCTAATTCATAGTATTTTTGCAAAATCATGGTATTTGTGCAAAATCATGGTTTTGGGGCCAAATATTTCTGTTATTTTATAATATATGTGCTGAATATATTATATGTGCCAAATCATAGTATTTATCCCAAATTATAGTATTTATGCCAAATTACAGTATTTCTGCTAAAACGCAGAAATAGTACCTTTTAGCAGGAATTTCTACCAAAAGATAGTACTTCTGCTAAATCAGAGTATTTCTGCTAAACCAGAGTATTCCTGCCAAATCATAGTATTTGTACTGAAACATGGTACTTCTGCCCAATCATAGTATTTGTACTAAATCATAGTACTTGTGCCAAATCATAGTATTTATACCCAATCATAGTATTTCTGCTAAATCATAGCATTTGTGCCAAATCATGGTATTTGTGCAAAAACATAGTATGTCTGCAAAACCATAGTATATCTCTTATGTTATAGTATTACTACTAAGGCATAGTATTTCTGCCAAATCATAGTATGTGTGCCAAATCGCAGTATTTATACCAAATCACAGTATTTGTGGTAAAACATAGTATTTCTGCCATATTGTGGTATTTGTGCAAGAACATTGAACTGTTATGTTATAGTATTACTACTAAGTCATAGTATTTCTGCATTGTTATAGTATTTGTACTAAAACGTAGTATCTCTGCCAAGTCATAGAATTACTGCAATTTCATAGTTTTTTTTAGGAAATCTGTTATGTTATAGTATTACTACTAAGGCATAGTATTTCTGCCAAATCATAGTATTTGTACTAAATCATAGTACTTGTGCCAAATCATAGTATTTGTTGCACATCATAGTATTGGAACCAAAACATAGTATTTGTCCCAAAGTATCGTATTTGTATGGAGTAATAGTATTTCTTCTAAATCATAGTATTTCAATCAAATCTCAGTAGTTGTGTTAAAATGCAGTATTATTGCCAAATCATAGTATTTGTACCCAATCATAGTATTTTTGCCAAATCGTGGTATTTGTGCCCAATTAATAATTCTGTTATGTTATAGTATTACTACTAAGTCGTAGAATATCTGTTATGTTATAGTGTATCTGCGGAATATAGTATGTGTGCCAAATCGTAGTATTTATACCAAATCACAGTATTTGTGCTAAAACATAGTATTTCTGCCATATTGTGGTATTTGTGCAAGAACATTGAACTGTTATGTTATAGTATTACTACTAAGTCATAGTATTTCTGCGTTGTTATAGTATTTGTGCTAAAACGTAGTATCTCTGCCAAGTCATAGAATTACTGCAATTTCATAGTTTTTTTTAGGAAATCTGTTATGTTATAGTATTACTACTAAGTCATAGTATTTCTGCCAAATCATAGTATTTGTGCCAAAGCATCGTATTTGTATGGAGTCATAGTATTTCAATCAAATCTCAGTAGTTGTTGTTAAAACGCAGTATTATTGCCAAATCATAGTATTTGTACCCAATCTTAGTATTTCTGCTAAATCATAGCATTTGTTCCAAATCATGGTATTTGTGCAAAAACATAGTATGTCTGCAAAACCATAGTATATCTCTTATGTTATAGTATTACTACTAAGGCATAGTATTTCTGCCAAATCATAGTATTTGTACTAAATCATAGTACTTGTGCCAAATCATAGTATTTGTTGCACATCATAGTATTGGAACCAAAACATAGTATTTGTCCCAAAGCATCGTATTTGTATGGAGTAATAGTATTTCTTCAAAATCTTAGTATTTCAATCAAATCTCAGTAGTTGTGTTAAAATGCAGTATTATTGCCAAATCATAGTATTTGTACCCAATCATAGTATTTTTGCCAAATTGTGGTATTTGTGCCCAATTAATAATTCTGTTATGTTATAGTATTACTACTAAGTCGTAGAATATCTGTTATGTTATAGTGTATCTGCGGAATATAGTATGTGTGCCAAATCATAGTATTTATACCAAATCACAGTATTTATGCTAAAACATAGTATTTCTGCCATATTGTGGTATTTGTGCAAGAACATTGAACTGTTATGTTATAGTATTACTACTAAGTCATAGTATTTCTGCCAAATCATAGTATTTGTGTGAATTTGTATACTGTAATATCACTGTAGTATGTAGTGGCTAAGTAGGGGGTGTTTACAGTGTAAATAGGTCATCTCTTGTGTTGGAGTGCCCTCTTGTGGCGCCTTTTGGGTAGTGCCTTAGTAAACGTGAACCCTGTAAGAAGTGGTATCAGACTGATTTGTAGTGGAGGAATTTGTTGCCAGTTTTCTTAATCATAGAAACCACACCATATCACCTCTCCACATCCTCCTACTGTATGCCATGCCTCCCTGTACCATCCATCTGACCGCCAATAAACTCCACCTGTGGTAATCTAATCCCTGGATGTCAGCCTCTCCTTCTGACCGAGGATAGTTACTATTGCAGCACCACCCAGCATTAAACTGACGTACACCATTCTGTACAATAGTATTTGTGCTAAAAAGTAGTATTTCTGCCAAATCATAGTATTACTGCTATTTCATACTATTTAAGCGAAATTACAGTGTTTCTGCAAAAACATGTTTGAGGGGTGGAAATCTGTCCTCCTCTCATTTTTCAAACTCCGAAAATTAAGCCATTTCTTCTCTCATCATATCTCCGCGACAGAGATACAAAGAGCTATGTAAATCGCAGTCAAAGTACACCAAAGTCCGCTGATTCACTCAGTGCAAGAATTATGCTTCTATCCCACCTAGTTTTTGAGTACAAATTTATACACTATCACAGACCAGTAATTCATATTGATAATTTATTACAATTCTGCAAAGTTTTATGATTTTAGCAGCTTTTCTAATATGGACCTCAGATTCTTGTTAACAGTCTATGGCAGAAATACATACAAGTACACAGCCTGATGAAGCAGACAGAAGCAGTACCTCTGATTGGTTCAGCATTTTCACCTCTTATCAGCACAAATCTCAGCCTCTTCTGCTGTTTTCATTAGAATTGTAAGCTTTTCCACCTTTTTTCAGTTACGTGAGAACCAGTTTGGCTCAATGAGTAGCTGAAAAATATCAGCCTCTTCTGCTGTTTTAGCAGGATTTCAGAGTTCAGCTTTTTCACTTGTTTTAAGCAAAAATTTCAGTTTCTTTACCTCATTTCACAACAAAGTTCTTCCTCTTCACCTCTTTTCTGCTAATTTGAGCTTCTGCTCCACAGTGCACATTGTCCCTCTCATCATATCTTTGCTTGTGACCAGAACTCATTTGGCTCAGAGGGTAGGGCATCTGCCGTGAGACCCGGTGGCAGAGGTTTGAATCCTACCTGTGACAGTTGCTACACATGTTCCCTGCTTGCATGCGCTCTGCTTTCTTGTGTGTCACTGCTCTCCAGTGTGTCATTACACATACAGCCATCTTCAGCAAGCACTTCTGCTTCTACACCTCTTTTCAGCTCATCTTTTTGCTTCTTTGCCTCTTTTCAGCAGAAATTCTTCTGATTCACCTCTTTTCTGCCAAATGTTTAGCTTTTTCACCTCTTATCAGCACAATTCTAAGCAGCTTCTGCTAATTTCACCACAATTGTCACTCTCTCCACCTCTTCTTTGTGTGAATGAGTTTGGTGCAGTGAGGTGAATCGCCGCCTTTAGACCAGAAGGGCCAGGTTCAAATCCTGCTCAGGGCAATGATTTTTTTTTTTTCAACTTTTTCAGCTTTTTTCAGCAGACATCTTCAGCGTTAAGGCATCCACACAGCATTTTCGCAGGAAATGCAAATTTTTCTAGTTTTAGTTGCTATCTTGTTTTTTTAATATAGGGCTGTTTTAATTTTTTTGTATTCTCTGGGGTTTTTTTGTTTGGTTTTGGGATTTTTTTTTGTTGTTGTTGTTGTTTTTTGCTGTTCTATTTGATTGATTGATCACTGTACAGCACTTTAGTCCAGTGCTGAGTATTTTAAAGTGCTTCATAAATAAAGTTGGATTGGATAGTTTAAATTTTTCCAGTATAGGTTTCTGTTTTGTAGTGCTCTGTTTTTGTTTTCCAGCAAAATAAAGCTTTTGTTAAGACTTTTGAGTTTATCCTCATGTGTATCCAATACTGCATTTGATCCTCATCCTGCCTGCCACAGCATTATATGTTAGTTCAGATCACCTCTCTGTGTCATGCAGAGTTATTACAGTGAACTAAAACTGAGCTCAAAGGTAAACAATATAAAACATATCTTCATTATGAGAATCTGCCCCAGATAAAAACCTTCCATAATATTATGATCAAAACACTGAAACTAAACTCACCCTGTAAACTGTCAGCTTTCAAACTTTCAAACTCAATAAAAAATGACACCTGCAGTATTTTTAGCACAGAACTATTTCACATTTCCCATCTTGTCTCCCAGATGAATATGATCAATGTGAGCTGTGTAATCTCAGGTCTGGAGCTCACTCACCTCACAGTCATGGAGGAGCTGATGGTGCCATGGTCCTGGCTCTGTGCTCCTTGTTTCCCTAGTTAAAATGGTAAAATGGCCTGCATTTGTATAGCGCTTTTCTAGTCCCTAAGGACCCCAAAGCGCTTCACACACACATTCACACACTGGCGATGGCAAGCTACATTGTAGCCACAGCTGCCCTGGGGCGCACTGACAGAGGCGAGGCTGCCGGACACTGGCGCCACCAGGCCCTCTGACCACCACCAGTAGGCAAACATGGGGTTAGTATCTTGCCCAAGGATATTTGGCATGCAGCCAGGAGGCAGCCTGGGATCGAACCACCGACTTTCTGATTAGTGGCTGACCTGCTTTGCCACCTGAGCTACAGCCACCCCTACTCCTAGTTCCTAGTTTTGGTTTAGTTTTCTTGTATTTAGTTTTCAAGAGTTATTTTTTTGTACATTGAATAAAGCTGCCTCTTTTAGTTCATTATGTCATGTTTGGGTCCTAGCTCTGCCTGCCACAAATGAAGTTCAGCTTAAGTAACATGTTGGTGGAGGCATTAGATTATTGTTTAAAACAAAGAAAGACATCCATCAGAATATCACCAGAAGACCCCTGAGTGAATAAGAAATCAGACTCTATGATCAAACTCAGTCCAGGACTTGGAGTTTGTGCAGCTGTGGGATCATTATGTGTAGAATACTGCCCATCAGACCGAGTGACTGCACAGAAGGGTCAGGGTTAGATACACCCCTAACCCTTGTTGATGATCTCTTACAAAGCGGTTGAATTGGACACCGCACTGGGTGGAAAAGAATATCAAGAAGTATGAATTTTTGTCTGAAAAGAATCATGGCAGCAGCAGAAATACTGAATGGATAAAAGGAGCACAAAGAATTTGGAAAATAAAGATTAAGATTAATCAATTAGTATTATAAATATTAATTAGTATTATATATATTCAGACACTCTCCTCATCTCTTTAGATCCATAAAAATGTGTCTTTAGTAATGATATAAAATGTTCGAGCATTTGTGCAAATCTAATATTAAGAAGAAGACTATTCTAGAGTCTGGGACCTGACACAGAGGAGGCTCTGACACCATGATATTTAAGAAAAGACAGATAAACAACTGTGGCATTGTGGGAATATTGGATATTTGTAAAAAACCAATTCATTAGGTCAAACATGTTGGAATTAATAAAGTGGTAAGTGTTGGGTCTAAAGTCAGACCCCGCTGATCCCAGAACTTATTCCCGTGAAAGAAAAACAAGGCAACAGCGATCGATCGTTTTACTTGCAAGGGAGGCCTTGTCGGTATCTCAGCTCATCACAAATGACCTCCACGACGGCCCCCTCTCGCTCCCTTTTATTGACAACGTTCACACAATAAACAATAGTTTACAACACATACCTTCCCCCGTAACCCCCCTTGGTTACAAAGACAAGGCACTGGGTGTGTGTGTGTGTGTGTGTGCGTGCGTGCGTGCGTGCGTGTGTGTGTGTGTGTGTGTGTGTGTGTGTGATCCTGCTGCATATAACATAAAAGCACAGTAGGAACATCCTTGGTCATAAAGAGGGTAGTCTCCCCCACACCCTAGATGGTTCACCCTAGATAACACAGTGAAGCCATACAAAGGGGAGGAAGTTTGCCAACATCAAACAAGGGTGTTCCTGTGATAAAAACACTACCACCCCCCCTCCCAGAATCTTAAGGATCTGGGGAGGGGACGACAGAAAGAATTCTTTAATACTATGTACAAATGGTAAACATAAAAATGACAAACATTTAACATTTCAACTTAACAGTAAGATTTAAAACTGGTCAAACCACGTACAGAGCAAGAAATAACCTGTTACCAGAAAATATGTAGCTATAGCCAGAGGGGTGTCTGTAGCTCAGGAGTTAAGATAAGATAAAATAACCTTTATTAGTCCCACACGTGGGAAATTTGTTTTGTCACAGCAGGAAGTGGACAGTGCAAAAGTTATGAAGCAAAAATTAGAATACAATAAGATTAAATACAGTACACAACTGTACAGAATAGAATAAAATAAAATACTATATACAGTAGAATAAAATAGAATAAAATATACAATAAGATGTATATAGCATTTGTATTCTATTTTTAACTGAGTAAAAATACAACGATGCCAGAAAAGATTATTGCACATTAGTGTTATTGCACATTTGTGGATGTGTGTGTTTGATCAGTTAAAGTCTTTATTGTGGAGTCTGACAGCAGTGGGGAGGAAAGACCTGCGAAATCTCTCCGTCCCACACCGTGGGTGCCGCAGCCTCCCACTGAAGGAGCTGCTCAGTGCTGTCAGAGTCTCCTGCATGGGGTGGGAGATGTTGTCCAACAGTGATAACAGCTTAGCTGCCATTCTCCTGTCACTCACCACCTCCACTAGGTCCAGAGGGCATCCTAGAACAGAGCTGGCCCTTCGGATCACCCTGTTCAGTCTCTTCCTGTCCCCAGCAGAGATGCTGCCGCCCCAGCAGACCACACCATAAAAGATAGCAGAGGCCACCACAGAGTCATAGAAGGTCTTCAGGAGTGGGCCCTTCAATCCAAACGACCTGAGTCTCCGCAGCAGGTACAGCCTGCTCTGCCCTTTCCTGTAGAGGGCGTCTGAGTTATGAGTCCAGTCCAGTTCGTTGTTCAGATGAACACCAAGGTACCTGTAGCTGTCCACAGCCTCAATGTCCATACCTTGGATGTTCAGTGGTTGCAGTGGAGAATGCTTGTGCCTGTGGAAGTATACCACCAGCTCCTTGGTTTTACTGGCGTTGATCTGGAGGTAGTTCAGCTGGCACCAGTCCAAAAAGTCTTGAGTCAGTCCTCTGTACTCCTTGTCGTCCCCATCAGTGATGATGCAGAGTCATCAGAGAACTTCTGCAGGAAGCACTGGGTGGAATTGTGGGAGAAGTCTGCAGTGTAGATGGTGAAGAGGAACGGAGCCAGAACCATTCCCTGTGGGGCCCCCGTACTGCAGACGACCCTGTCCGACACACAGCCCTGAGTTCTCACATACTGTGGTCGGTCGGTGAGGTAGTCCAAAATCCAGGTAGTGAGGTGATGGTCCACTCCAGAGTTCTCCAGCTTGTCCTTCAGGACCGTGGGAAGAATAGTGTTGAAGGCACTGGAGAAGTCAAAGAACATGATTCTCACAGTGCTTCCAGCGGTCTCCAGGTGAGCGAGGGAACGATGTAGGAGGTGAATGACGGCATCATCCTCTCCAATGCCAGGCTGGTAGGCAAACTGAAGTGGGTCCAGTGATGAGCTTACCAGGCGCTGAAGCTGAGCCAGGACCAACCGCTCCAGGGTCTCCATCAGGTGGGATGTCAGAGCCACCGGCCTGTAGGGTTAGAGCCCTTATAAAGCTCTATATGCATGAAACAGGGTGCTAAATATTTAAACTCTAAATTTCAACACTATCAGTATCATGTATGCTCTGTGTGGCAAAGGGGGGGGGGGGGGGGGGTGAGGGACCAAATGCAGGACAGAGAATGATGTGAAAACAGCTTTATTGCTGAACTTGACAGACTAGGAGCAGGATGCAAAATAAACACATGGCTACAGCTGAAGCTAAGAACAAGGGAAACAGATCACACAGCATGAAGGAAGAAATGATGTGATAAAGAATTAAGGACAACCAAGGGCTTAAATACACATAAGCTAACAAGGCAAATAGAACACAATACAACATAAATAACATAACAAATGTTTAAACTGAAACATTTTACAAGTTTAAGCACAAACTGAGCTCATTTCAAATTTGATGTTTGCTACAGGTCTCAAAATAGACAGGCACATGTGTATCATGATGTAGCATCTTCTCCTCTTTAGAGAACAGTCAGTCTGGGCATCAAGGGTATGCGTTTCTGGAGTTTTGGTTTTGGAATTTGATCCCATTCTTGTCTGACAGATTTCCAGTTGCTGAAGTAGTTGTTGGTGTCTTTGATATATTTTATGTTTAATGAGGTGCCAAATGTTCAGTCAGACAGTCAGGCCAATTCAGCACTTGGACTCTTTTCAGGTTAAACCATGCTGTCATAATAGCTGCAGTATGTGGTTTTGGATTGTCCTGCTGAGATACACAAGGCCATCCCTGAAACAGACGTCACCCAGAGGATATGTTGGTCTAAATCCTTTATATACCTTTCAGCATTCATAGCTCTTTTCAAAACATGCAGCCCATATTGTGTACAGTTTCCCAGTCTGAACATTTGTCATGTTATCTATTTTGTGAATAAAATATTTTTGTTGTAATTTGAAAGTCCTTTAGTTTTCATTTTGTTCAAATTTAAAGAATATCACACCTTTCTCCCGTGAGTAAGTTACAGATGCAGTGCACTTACTCAGAATCAGAATCAGAATCAGAATACTTTATTGATCCCTAGGGGAAATTATTTTTCGTTACAGTGCTCCATTACAAACAAACAGTAAAAAGACAGACAATACACAAATAAGAATAGCACCATATATACATGCATATATATACATAAAGTCACTTATTAATAAATATCTGAAAAGGGAAGAACATGTCCAAAAAGGGTATAGCTATTGCAGTATACAGTGTGTTATGTGGATAAGTTTTACAGAGAGATTGCCACAGGCAGGAATGATTTCCTGTGTCGTTCAGTGGTGCTTTTCGGTAATCTCAGTCTCTCACTGAACTTCTCTTGTGACTGACCAGCATGTCATGGAGTGGGTGGGAGGTGTTAGCCAACATTGTCTTTATCTTGGACAACATCCGCCTCTCCGACACCACCTTGAGGGAGTCCAGCTCCATCCCCACAACATTACTGGCCTTACGGATCAGTTTATCAAGTCTGTTGGCATCTGCGACCCTCAGCCTGCTCCCCCAGCATGCAACAGCGTAGAGGATTGCACTGGCCACAACAGACTCATAGAAAATCCTCCGCATTTTCTGGCAGATGTTGAAGGACCTCAGTCGCCTCAAAAAATAGAGACGACTCTGGACCTTCCTGTAAAGTGCTGTGGTGTTTTTAGCCCAGTCCAGTTTATTGTCAATGTACAGTATACTCCAAGGTATATATAGTAATCCACAATGTCAACACTGACCCCCTGGATTAAAACAGGGGTCAAGTGTTTCCTGGTCTTCCTGAAGTCCATTGATGTTTAAGAAAACTGTTACATATAAAATGTGTAAGAACCTGTGTGCATGCATGTTTTAGTTGTTCATGTTTTGTTTGTTTTTTTCTCCATACTTTAAACTTCTTTCTCTAATAGTTTTCTGTCAAACATGTGGGTTGAGAGAGTTCGGATACATACGTGTTGCTAGTCTTAGATTTTATGTTGGGCCTCTCTTTGGGGCTGGATGAGGGGGTCAGGCTCTTTTGTTATAATCTTTACTCTTTCAGTCTTAAAATCTGAAGTCACTGTCAAGTAGCAAAAATACACACTCTTATCTGATCAATATACTGTTGACCACCCTTATTGTTTACAGAGAAGGGAAATTACAGCCTTATTTTCTTCTTTTATGTCAACATTTCTTTGTCTGCAGGCTCATATCTCAGAAACAAATAGAAACATGAATGCCAGCGTAAAAAAAGGGTTATTTGTGAGGAACCTTGTTTTTGTTCTTGGTGAGGGCTTAACAGCTGTGTGAAGAGAAAGTGAAATGGTGTCAGGATATGTGTTGCGAGTCTATGGTGGGCCTCTCTTCAGGGCTGAATGAGGGGGAAAGACAGGCAAGACAGGCAAGACAGGGTCTTGTGTCACGCTCGTTTGTTATAATATTTACCCTGCCAGTGTTACATTAGGAAGGGGCCCTCGTGTAGCAAAAGAGTACACACTCTTATCTGAACCACAAACCTTTGTCAACACTTATTGTTCACGGACTTGGGAAATCACATCAACATTCAAAAATAGACAAAGCATTTTAGGACTACAGGACATAACATTCAAAAAACATATTACCACACAAATTCTGTTCCCTGGGCAAACAAAGGCAGATCCATTATCAGATATTTCACAATCACAGACTGTTACAATGTTTGTTTCATAACTTTGATTCCCACAGTTTGGTCACTGTTTTTTTTTGTTTGTTTGTTTGTTTTTTACGAATGAGAGTAGTCGAATGAAACAAGTCAGATTCTCTGCCATCTCTGGTGGATATTCCAGCCTACCTGAATAAGTGTTTTGAAGGGGTAGTAATTTTAATATTGCTCATGCTGCTGACAGCTCACAGAATTAAAATACAACATGCCATTCCATGGGTGAGAACTGGATGTTTATTTATGTGTTCCCATATGTTTTCTGTTCACAAGGTAATTAGCAGTAAATAATTTTTCTGCACCTTTAGCGGTTACTCGGTGGCTTTTACTCACTACACAAGTAAACAACAACAACAAAAGTTGCATTAACTGAAGTAGCAAAATTGCATGTAATCAGTTTGGTTTGACAAGTTGCTTAACGTTACAAATACAGTCACAATTGATCAAGCACCCAAAGGTGGAGAAAGTAAAATTTTCAAAATTAAAGGTCAGTGTTAAACTGGAACAACAAACCTCACAGGTTTAATATCAGGAAATAGGAAAAATGAAAAATGAAGATGATTGTGTAAAAGAATACTCTCTGAAAGTTGAAAAAAAATGAACAGACTTAACTGTCTTAGGAGGCCTTAACTGAACTTCAGGGATATTTTGAGGTGACAGACTAGGAGACACTCTTTCTGGACTGTTGCCCCAGCTCATACTGTCATACTGTCCATTATCATCCAAGTCGTGTATGATAAAGCATATCAAAGCACTCCTTAACAACAATAAGAAGGCCATCAGAGCGGACAACTTAGAGGAGGTGAGAATGGTTCAGGGCAAGATCAGTTAGGCTGACGACAATTACAGAAGAAAGCTCGAAGGGAAACTACAGCAGAGCCGCATGAGAGAGGTGTGGAGTGGGCTTGTTTTGTAAAAGCCATACTGTTTTTATTTTGCTGACTTCTTTCTCTGAGAAAACTTCTTTAGCCCCTTTTCTATTAGTACCTATTCGGATTGACTTGGCAGGGTTTCCCATGGTTTTCACGGTTTTCCATTGGGTCATAGTACCTGGTACATAGTACCATGTACTTCTTTAGTACCTCCTCAGCAGTTGTTCTAAGCAATACGAGCAGGTACTAAAATGTGACATCATCAAACTGCGTGCTACCGATTGGCTGTCCATAGACTGAACAGCGGGAATAACGTCACTTCGGCGCCCACCTTCGGGGGTGTCCAAATTCATAGGCTGCATCCTCCTGACGCGCATTTGTAGGCCGATTACGTCACAGCGTAACGACAAAGGCTGTCCAAATTCATAGACTCTGACAAATGCACCCTCCTTTTCCCCAGATTTATAGGATGGGTCTGGTGTATCCTTTGTGGCCCACCATATCCCAGATGCTCGGTTTATCAAGACATCACATCACCAGCTCGATGGCTAGCCGGAGTGAGAACAGCGAACTCCCGGCACATCGTTTTCAGACCCCACGTGGTCTTTCGCTTCTCAGGTTAAACATGATACATAAGTCACTTAGATAACTTAAAAATGTTTTGGTTTGGCTTTTTTCAGTGTTTTATTTGTTTGTGAGTAAATGGGTTTGGCAGAGATTACAGCTGAATAAACGTCAAACAGAAAACTGATTAAAGAGAAATGTGAGATGAACGAGAATTTACGCCAGTGTCCTGTTATACTTTAGATAGCAATGAGCATTGGGCTGAGATTATTAAACTACAATGAGATATGCAACACAATCTGTGTGTATCGGGCAATTTGTGTCCTTGTACTTAAGGTTTCATATTTGAGGTTGAGGAATGTTACGTGTAGTTTTAGTCATTTATTTGCACAGAAAACTTTTTCAAAGACAAAATTTTCTCATTCCTGAAGGTGAATTAAATAAATTGTACAGAAATAAATTTGTATTGAATTATTTGTACAATAGTTTTTCAGTTGCCTTTTATGTATGTGTGAATTAAAACAGAGGCTTGTGTAGCCTGTGTTTTACACATCAATCAATGATTTGTGTGTTTTTCACACAAATCATTTTACACATTTATAGATCTTAGTTTCCACTTGTGGATTGCACATGTAAGGCTGTTCAGATTCTCGTCTCACAACTCTTCTCTTATCCTGAGTCCTTATCAACTCTCCCACCCACTTTTCCCTTTTTGGACCACATAGGGTCTCAGACCTGGAGCCGCTCTTTGTCTCATCCACATAAAGATGCCCACTGAAAACACAATAGATTAGATTCCTTCTGCTGTATTATTCTAGTTTGTAGATCACTCGCTATATAACCACTTTAAGAAGCCTGGGAGAAATGAGGCAGGCTCAGGAAGAAAGAAACTGACCTGAACATCCCTGTAAATGTAATAAAGTCTAAAGAATTTCAGCCAAAGAGGAGGGAGGAACATGAATAACTGAACAATGGTCACTGAAGTTTGAGTGTTACCGATCATCACTGGTGGTAAACCACACCCACACACAACCAAATGGTTGTGTGTGGGTGCGGTTTTCAGGAGCCCCTACTGACAAATCAGGAAATGGATACTTCTGTGGAAGAAAATGCAAATATGACTTCATCAATGTCTCTTCACGAGAGCAAAGAAACTCTGTTTCATTCATTCTTTTTAACATTCTTGTTTTTTCACATATTTTTATGTATCTGATTTCATTTTAATGGTTGTCAGCTCTACAGCTAAAGTGTGCAATTTACATCAATAAAACAAGGATTTTAAATAGAGAAATGTCAGACCTTTGAAAAGTAGAAACATGCATATGTACTCAGTACTTGGGATGGCCCCCTTTTGCATGAATTACTGTCTCAATATGGCATAGCATGGATGCTATGTAAAAAAAAAAATTATAAATAATATATATTTTCAATTTTTGCTGCAGTTTATAAAAATTTGTGCACCTCAAAAAAAGAAATTATGAAGACACTCAAAATAAATTTCCTGTGGTTGGAAACTATTTTGTGCAACTGTTTTGCATTTACAGTTTTGAGTGATACACCTCCTGACATTTCTGTAGCTAGAAAAATGAGCAAAAATAAAAATGAATTTCTTTGTCATTTATTGCATGTTTTAGCAATTCATTTAGTTGCTGTGGATGTGCATAGTAACATACAGTGCATAAATATTTGTTAACTTGGGGATATATACAACCTGGCCGGCTATGCACTGGGGCAAGAGGGGACAATGCCCCCTTAAACAAACGTCCTGCCCCCTTAAGTCAAACTTTTAGAAGTTTAGAAAGAAAATAATAAATTACCCACAAACTAATTATGGACAAGATTTACTACAGTAGCTGAAAAATTTACGGTGGCCCTGAGAGGCCAAACAGACTGCAACTTCAGAAAACACCAGCAATAAGAAAAACACTCCAAAAGCACACAAAACACAACGGAAATAAGAAAAATGACAACGGAAATAGGAAAAAAGAAGAACAAATAGGAAAAACGAAAACACAAAATAGGAAAAACCACAACGGAAGTGTTTCTGGGGAGACAATAACCCGACGGACCAGTTGCAGGAACCCAGAATCAGAATCAGAATACTTTATTAATCCCGAAGGAAATTATAGAAACAAAACATGGTAGGTGTGTTTTATTATGATTCATATAATACTGATGACGGATTTTAGGCTAATAGTTAGGCTAACACACTTATCTCTCATCTTTCCTCACAAAACCGATAGATCCTCCACTTCTTTTACAGTTTTTTCTGATGGCTTTAACCCTAACTGTGATTCTTATAGCACAATTCCTAAAACTATTAATACTTATAGCAAAACCACTCACTGAGTTTGCAAAACTAAAAGCAGAAACACTGCTTTGCACTCAGTTTGCAATTTTGTAACACACACTTTGCAAAACTGTAGGCACAATTCACTGCACAACACTCTTTTTGCAGAACTTTAAACACAACTCACTGCTTACACTCAATTACCAAATTTCCAACACACTCCTAGCAAAATTATACACATGTATGGCTATCATTAACACAATTTTGCCAACTGTCTGGCACTCTTTCACATGTGAAAACTGTTTTAGATAATTAGTCCACTTTGCAATCAGCCTAAGCACTATAAACAGGCCGCAGGTAAGCTGTCTATGTGGAGTACAATGGAAGGAGCAGTAAGAGTGAGAAGAGTGAGAATCAGAGGAGGCCGAGGGAGAGGACGTGGAGGTGAAGAAGTTGGAGGAAGAGGACGTGGAGGTGAAGAAGCAAGAGGGTTAGAGGAAGTTAGAGGAAGAGGACAAGGAGGAGCAAGAAGAGGACGAGGAGGGGAAAGAGGAAGGGTAAGAAGAGTAAGAAACAGAATAACTGATGACATCAGAGCTACAATAGTGGACCATGTCATCAACCATGGGATGACCCTGAGGGAAACTGGCCAACGGGTTCAGCCTAAACTGAGCCGCTACACTGTGGCAAGCATCATTACAGTTTTTTTTAATTGGTTTGGTACTATTTTCACAACTAAAGTGTGCATTTTCAAATCTCTCAGTACAAAACTCACATTTGATCACATTTGTAACACCACTAGTCATTCTTTCAAATCTGATGTCATGAGTTCATTGTATTTGCACATATTTTCATTCCAGTTAATCATTGTTGCAGAACATATGATCATTGTGATATATTCTGAGAACATTTGCTTTACTCACCCAAACAAAACAGTAAGATCTTTTTTCAACGTAGTACTTTTACCAATCATTTCATACAGGAGCAAATAATACAAGGTAAGCGTTTCAAATTGTCCTTGGTGATGAATGAGTGTAACTGAACTGTAAAACTTTACACAGCAAATATTACACACCAAAATTATATATATATATATATATATATATATATATATATATATATATACACAGACACACACACACACGAAAAAGGGAGAAAAAGCAACAAGTCATTTACATAAGCACAATATATTTTGTATTTTATTTTCATCACTTTTACACAATTAATCAAGCCGGTCATTAACATTGGGCCATAAATTTTCATCAACATCACAGTGGATGTCTTTGTTGTTCAGGCACCGTGGGAAAAATCTCCTGGCATGACGAATCCAGGCTTGACATTGCTCAGCAGTTATATCACCACAAGCTTCACACATGGCTTGAAGAAGGGAGACATGCTCATGGGGATGGCGATCATACACCTTCCACCTCCATGTAGAGAAGAATTCCTCAATTGGGTTGAGGAAAGGGGAATATGGTGGAAGATAGAGTGTCATGAAGCGAGGATGTGTTTGAAACCATTCCTGAACCAGCTGTGCATGGTGGAAGCTGACATTGTCCCACACAACAACATAGACAATGTCTTCTCCCTGACAGGCCTGCTCCAGTTCATTTAAAAAAAACTATCAGGTGTTCAGTGTTGTATGACCCTAGAACTGGTCTACAGCCTACCACACCATCTTCAGATATAGCTGCACCCATTGAGATGTTTCCTCCACGTTGTCCAGGGACTTGGATGGTAGCCCTTTGTCCAATAAGGTTACGTCCTCTGCGTCTAGTTTTTGCCAGCTTGAAACCGGCCTCATCAACAAAAATATACTTGTGATGATTCACAGCAGCGTCCAGCTCCATCACCCTCTAAAATGATAATTTAGTTAGTTTTTTTTTACAACTAATAGTTGTCAGTACTGTTACAGTAATTGCATGCCAGTTTAGTGTTGTACCTGAATATATTCTGAACACAGTTGTTTCACCCAGACATTGTTCCTCTCAAAAGGAACCAAGTAAATTTGTTTCATGGAAACCTGGTGCTTCTTCAAAAGCCGGGCAATCGTTGGAAGGCTAATTGATGGCACATTGGCAAAGGTGTCATTGTTGTTCTCAATAGCCTGTTTGATTTCAGACAGCCGTATGTCATTCCTTGCCCTGACCATTTCCACCACAGCCAACTCCTGCTGGTCAGTCAAAACACGTGGGCGACCACCACCAGGTTGTCTCCTGTTAATTCTGAGGACAATCATATACTGTCAATATTGAAGTATTACAAATTACATTACTGTAAACTGACAATTACATGTTGTTCATCTATACAATAGAGTACTATATTTTAGAAGTGAAGTTGCTATAGCAGACATACCGGTTTTCTTGGCGAAAAGTTCTGATGATAGAGCTGAAAGTTGACCTTTGTAAATTAGGCTGTACCAACCTGGCAGCCTCAGCCATGGTAAAGCCTCTGTTAACCACATGGTCAACAATGATGGCCCGGACTTCATTAGAGATGATGGTGCGTTGTCTTTGCCTACATTTCTCTGAAGACCACCTCTCTGTCGAGGAGCACCACCACCTCTTGCTCTTGCAGCAATGTGTAACTTACAAATGACCAGACAACAATCAGTCAAGTTGAAAATCCATGGACATAATGAAGGATTCACTGATTAAACATTAAGATCAGTTGAATTAAATGATAGACAAATGTATTAAACTGAATAATAAGAGGTGCAAATCAAAAATTTGATAGTGATAACATTATGAAAGGCAGTAACTGTGAACAAAACATTTATTTAGATGAAACACTTATTTTGTGCAGTGAAAAGGATATTTTGTCATTATGTGTATTGTACTGACACAATTGGAAATATGCTGAAATGTTTGAAAAACGTGCACTTTTGATGATCTGTTGTGATATAAGTACTAAGAGTTTTGAAAATGTACCAATTGCTTGTGAAAACTGCGCCAAACCAATAAAAAAAAACTGTAGGACATTTCGAAATGAGAATCGGTAAGTACTTTGTAGTACTGCCATACTCTAATGAGAAACACAACAGTACCATACATGCAAAACTACTGAAATTGTTACTTTACAGAATTGCTAGACGTCCAGATGTTGGGGGCAGAGGCAGAATGTTCACTCCAGAGCAAGAGACCCATATAGTGAACATGGTGATTGCAATAATGCAATAAGACTGCGCGAAATACAGCAGCGCATAACTGATAATGACACCATCTTTCAAAATATACACAGTGCAAGCATTTCTGCACTAAGTCGTGTACTTGTGCGCCACAGAATAAGAATGAAGAAAATTTACAGAGTTCCTTTCGAGAGAAACACAGAACGTGTAAAGCAACTGCGATATGACTATGTGCAGGTAAGCTAGTGTCATTGGTTCTGAATTTGGAAGTGCATACTGTAGTGCTGTGCATGGGCCTGATGTGTTGCATTTGTTTTGTCTTGTCCAGAGAGTGATGGAACTAGAAGCAGATGCAATAGGACATGAGCTACTTTTTGTAGATGAGGCCGGTTTTAACCTCAGTAGAACCAGGAGACGTGGCAGGAACATTATTGGATACCGTGCCATCATCAATGTCCCAGGACAACGTGGTGGTAACATAACCAGCCCAATTTTTACTCTTTAAGTGTGCGCGTGTGTGTATGTGTGTGTGGGTGGGGGGATATATGTGTATTGAGAGTGTGGGGAGTGAGTTGGAGGGTGGGGTGGGCTGCTTTTAACTATGTAAAGCACTTTGTGCTACATTTTCTCTGTATGAAAAGTGCTTTATAAATAAAGATTGATTGATTGATTGATTGATTGATTGATTGATTGATTGATTGATTGATTGCAGCTATAAGCCAAAATGGTGTTGTTCACCATCATGCAACCATAGGCCCATACAACACTGCACACATTATTGCATTCCTGGACACCTTGCATGACATGCTCACTGTTCAGAGACCAGAGCAGACCCGATATGTCATCATATGGGACAATGTTAGTTTCCATAGGGCTGCTTTGGTCCGCAACTGGTTTACAGACCACCCATCCTTCATGGCACTCAACCTCCCTCCATACTCTCCATTCTTAAATCTCATCAAGGAGTTCTTCTCTGCCTGGCGCTGGAAAGTGTACGACCGTCATCCTCATCAACAGGTAGCCCTTTTACAGGCAATGGAGGAGGCATGTGGAGATATTGACCAGGCATCATGTCAGGCCTGGATATGGCATTCAAGGAGATATTTTCCCCGGTGCCTTGGACTGGAGGATATCGCATGCGATGTGGACGAAATTTTGTGGCCGGACCCAGAAAGACGACATGATGTAGGCTGATTGTCTTTTTTTTTTTCCTTTTTTTTGTGAAATTCCTATTTTGTGTTCTGACTTTGTCTTGGTTTTGATGAGTGTGAATAAACACCAATACTTGAAGTTTGGATCCTTGTATGTTTACATGATACTATGACAAAAGTGTGACCTCAAATTGACATCTGTACACAGAGAAAGCAAAAGCCAGATGTATTTTGTATTCATACCATCAGTGTGCAGTTGGCGCATTGTGTGCTTGTGTGTACTGTTTGATACGAAAACACCATTTTTACGAAGGTGTGAAGAGTTAATCTAGCTGTGTTCGCTTTTGCAAGAGAACTACAATGTTTTGATAATTGGGTGACAGGTTTTCTTATTTGTGTGTAGAGTTTTGCAAAAATAGCCAATAGTTACAAAAAATGTGCTTAAGCAATCAGAAAAAACTGTAATTCAACAGCATGGTTTTCTTCATTACCTAAAAAAGAGATCCCAGTTTCTGGAGATCCACTTCAGTATTAGACTTTTATTAAATCATTTGAACACAACATAGAAATAAAAACCCTGGAGATGTCTTTATTATTTGAAACAATACACAAAAGGACAACCAAGAGAACTTGTGAGCAGTTGCCTAAACGTGACTTCAGAAGCAAGATTCAGAAAGGCAAAGTCTTTATTACAGCAGCATTTTGGCAACCAACATAAACTTGCCATGGCATACACGAACAAAGTTCTTTATTGGTCTTTAATAAAAGCAGAGGACACGAAAGCTCTTAAAGCCTAGACAATATTTCTCAGAGGTTCTTGTAATGCTATGGAAGATATCAGTTATAGGCAGGAGCTTGACATGCCTGCCAACATGCTAGCCATAACAAAGATGCTACCCTACATGCGGAGAGATACGTGGAGAGTGGCAGTCCATGACTTTCAGGAGGAAGTGTAATCGACAAGCTACATTTAAGGATATGGTGGATTTTCTGGAAGAACAAGTGAAGATTGCATCTGACCCAGTGTTTAGGGACATCAGAGATGTCTGCACGACAAACAGAGACACAAGAAAACTTAAGTCACAAGTTCACACAAGATTCAAGGAAGGTTATTTTGCTACTTCTGTGACAGCATTTGAAAAGGAAAATTACAAAGTTAAGGAAAAGGAAAGAGCCACAGAAATGAGGAGTTGCTTGTTTTGCAGAAAATTGTCAAGAGTTGGAAAGAAAAACACAAAAAACCAAATTGCTTTTCTAAAAGAAAATGTAGTCTGTTTTGGGTGTCTTTAGTAGAGACTGCAAAAAGCACCTCAGTTGCAAGACGTGTTTTACAGTTTTTTCTGATTGCTTAAGCACATTTTTTTGTAACTATTGGCTAATTTTGCAAAACTCTTCACACAAATAAGAAAACCTGTCACCCAATAATCAAAACATTGTAGTTCTCTTGCAAAAGCAAACACAGCTAGATTAACTCTTCACACCTTCGTAAAAATGGTGTTTCCGTATCAAACAGTACACACAAGCCATCATCTACTAAGCACACAATGCGCCAACTGCACACTGATGGTATGAATACAAAACACATCTGGCTTTTGCTTTCTCTGTGCACAAGGTAGGCTATGTCAGTTTGAGCTCATACTTCTGTCATAGATTCATAAGCATAGAGGGATCCAAACTTCAAGTACTGGTGTTTATTCAAACACATCAAAACAAACACAAGTGTTTATTTCCAAGTATAGGATTATTTGCAATCGCCATAATGACTATATGGGTTACTTGGTCTGCAGTGAACATGCTTCCTCTGCCCCCAGCATCTGGTCATCTAGCAATTCTGTAAAGTAACAATTTCAGTATTTTTACATCAATGGTATTGGCGTGTTTCTCATTGGCATATGGCAGTGCTACAAATCTTTGTGCGAAGTGACTGTACTAACCGATTCTCATTTCAAGATGTCCTTATGGTACTTGCTACAGTGTAGCGGCTCGAGTTAGGCTGGACCCGTTGGCCAGCTTCCCTCAGGGTCATTCCACGGTTGATTACATGGTCCACTATTGTAGCTCTGATGTCATCAGCAATTCTATTTCTTACTCTTCCTACCCTTCCTCTCCCCCCTCCTCATCTTCCTCTCCCCCTCCTCGTCTTCCTCTTGCTCCTCCTTGTCCTTGTCGTCCTCTTCATCCTACTTCTTCACCTCCACGTCCTCTTCCTCGGCCTCCTCTACTTCTCACTCTTTCTGCTCCCTCCATTGTACTCCGCACACACAGCTTACCTGTATTATAGTGCTTAGGCTGATTGCAAAGTGAACTAATTATCTAAAAAAGTTTTCACATGTGAAAGTGTGCCAGACAGTTGGCAAATTAGTGTTAATGATAGCCATACATGTGTATACTTTTGCTAGGAGTGTGTTGGAAATTTGGTAATTGAGTGTAAGCAGTGAGTTGTGTTTAAAGTTCTGCAAAAAGAGTGTTGTGCAGTGAATTGTGCCTACAGTTTTGCAAAGTGTGTGTTACAAAATTGCAAACTGAGTGCAAAGCAGTTTTTGTGCTTTTAGTTTTGCAAACTCAGTGAGTGGTTTTGCTATAAGTCTGAATAGTTTTAGAGATTGTGCTACAGGAATCACAGTTAGGGTTTAAGCATTCAGAAAAAACTGTAAGCATCCTCAAATGCTACACATCTGTCAAAAGAAGATGAGCAAAGAACAAGAACCAAAGGAATAGGCTCAAGACCGTGCCATAGGCTCTATTCAGACGAGTGCTCTTACTGGCACACAGATGTTCACTGCAGACCAAGTAACCCATATAGTCATTATGGCGATTGCAAATAATCCTATACTTGGAAATAAACACTTGTGTTTGTTTTGATGTGTTTGAATAAACACCAGTACTTGAAGTTTGGATCCCTCTATGCTTATGGATCTATGACAGAAGTATGAGCTCAAACTGACATAGCCTACCTTGTGCACAGAGAAAGCAAAAGCCAGATGTGTTTTGTATTCATACCATCAGTGTGCAGTTGGCGCATTGTGTGCTTAGTAGATGATGGCTTGTGTGTACTGTTTGATAAGGAAACACCATTTTTACGAAGGTGTGAAGAGTTAATCTAGCTGTGTTTGCTTTTGCAAGAGAACTACAACGTTTTGATTATTGGGTGACAGGTTTTCTTATTTGTGTGAAGAGTTTTGCAAAATTAGCCAATAGTTACAAAAAATGTGCTTAAGCAATCAGAAAAAACTGTAATAGTGCTTATGAAAGTTAAGTCCAAGATAGCAATGTAACATTGTACACCTGTGCATTTCTTGACCCAGGCAGTACTCTGTATCATTTGGCACAGTGAAGCTGATGAATAAGCTTGAACTTTCACGGAAGAAGAGCCAACATTCTGCTGAGAACTATGGGACAATATGAAGTTGTTGAAACTGATTATTTCTGATTCAGAAGTTGCTGAATCAGAAACTCTTGTATGACACTGGTATAAATTGACTGAAGATTGTATGTGGCGTTCCTCAAGGTTCTACTGTATATTGCTAATTGTAAATTTGTTGTCTGGTATGCGTTAGGACCTGGAGATAAATGTTAATTTGTTCCTTGGTTTATGGTGCCCACTTGTAATATTAGTTGGATCGCAGATAGGGGGCAGGGTTTAATAAGAATATTTTCTTCTTACTGCTCCTTTTCACGCATGGTTGCAGTGTTATACTGAGAGAAAGCATGGTTTGTGTGTATGAAAAAACAAAACTGTTGAAACTGTTGAACCAAGTGTGAAATAAATAAATGAAATGTGATCATTTAGAAATCATTAAATGGCAGAAATCATTGTCGTGCAAACAAGCCTGCATAACTTAATAAATACAGAATTTGAAAAATAACAAACCTAAAAAGTTACACTAGGTAGTAGTTACATGTTCTAATGAGTTTTGGAAAACAACCATTTGACTAACAGGTCTGTCTCACCTGGCTCTTGTTCCATCTCTGTTCTGTCCTCATTCTCCTCTCCATCTCCCTCTCTGTTACTCTCTCTCCCTCTTTGTGCTGACAATCAAGCCAAACACCAACATCATCAAATACACAGTGGAAACCAGATATTTACATACTCTTCAAACACTTTTGTAATAGTAAAACATCAAATCAGACTAAATGTTTATTTATTTATTTTTGATTGATAAATATAAAAAACATTTGTTAAATTTAAGAGTGAAGAGAGAAATTGTATGTATTTCTTAATTGCAAATGGCACCAAATTGTATTCAAAATTGAGCCACACTTATGGAGCTCCACGATTCTTTTCCTGGTGTTTTGGTTGATATCGCTTGATTTTCCCATGTCAAAGAAACAGGCTCTGTGTTTTGCCTTATATGCATCCACAGGTGTGCCGCCAATTTACTCACATGGACTCTACTAACCTATCAGAAGCTTCTTAGGCTCAGAATGGAATCGTCTGGAGTTTTCTTATTAATTAAAGACACAATAAACTTGGGAGTATATGTATATATTTAATATATACACACTAAATTTGATGAAAGTGCAAAAAATAGACCTCTCTCTCTTTATTCTGACATTTAACTAATTCAAAAAGATTTCAATATTTATTTATCCAAAAGAAAGTTTTTACTCTAAATTGATGTTGAACAGTAAAAAAAAGTTCTTGTTTTTCCCTAAAGTGTATGTAAATATCTGGTTTCAACTGCGAATATACTGCTGTGTATTGAAATTCCTGTTGTTTTCCATAGAAATATTTTGAACAACACACAAACCATAATATATAAAATAACATTTACCTGAGTTTTTTCTTTGAAAGAAGCCCCTTATGTCCATTGTTATGTTCATCAGTACATAACTGAAACCGATTTAGAGTGCTTTATTTAGCCGTGGAGGGTAACAACTGAAAATATGAAGTAAACACACATGTAAGCCAAGACTCTCTAAAAAAAATACAGCATTGTTGTTTGGCTTTTCATTTTGCCATTTATTGATTCACTCAAAGAGCAAGTAACGTAACATGGGTCAAGTGATCAGTTTGATATCTTTTGTGATACACCATCATATTTACATTATTTGTACAGTACAAATGATTTGCTTTGGTACCTGGTCAAACTTAAGCTCTCCTCTGTCTGCCTGGCTGCACTTCTCCTACAGCAAATTCGCAGGCAGCAGCTTCTCCCCCCCTCAATCACAGAACTACCTGCTTGGATGTTATCACTCCATAAATGTTGGAGTTCTAACTGTATTTTCATAAGTTTTACAGCTTTGCCTACTGGTAAAACCCCCCTTATGGCTATTTCTTCTACATGAAGTAATTTAGCAATAAAGAATTAAATGATGGGAAAGTTTCTGTTTTTCATGTATTTGTCAGTGTATAGTTCTGTGTTTATGTGTCTATCTGTAAATATGTATATTTCTTTCCTTCGCTTCATGTGCCTGGAGAACTTACAAATAAAACAACACTTTAGAAAATTACAACAGTGACAACAGAAACCGCAATGTAGAAATTCAATATGAAGATATACATTTAATAACAAAATGAAAAGGGAAACTGCTCAAAAGCAGCTACTCACCATTTTGTAAATGCACAGGAAAAGAAAATTACTACCAACTAAAGGCCCTCCTCTTTAGTCAAAACACTCTGTAGAGTACACCCAGCACAGACACACGCACACACAGGCAGGTATAGCCAACTTCCACGTTTATTGATATATTTGTATTTTGACAGCTGACTCAGTCGCACCGTCTGACAGCTCGAGCCCAGCTGATCTCTCCTGGCCGCTCCTCCTCGTCTCACTATAAACACAGCGGAGAAGACCATCATCAGTCCATAAACAATATCAGCTGTTCTTACCGGCCTCGCGGCGCCGCCCCGTTGAGCCTTCCGCTCCACTCCTCCCCTGCAGCTGCGCCCGGGGCCACGCCTCCGCCACACACTCTAACTGGCTTCTTTGTCGTGAAAGCACTCTTTTATTCAAAGAGATTCTTTCAGGACATAATAAAATTATCTAGTCCTGTTAAAGATACTTCATTACAACCTCAAATGAACATAACACACTGTATTATTATTTAATCAACAAAAACAAAGCCAAATGCAAAAGCAGTGTGCAGAAAACTAACCACACCCCATGACTCAACAGCTTGTAGATCAGCTAACAGAAATAACTTGAAGTAATGTTTTCTGTATGACTTTGTCTGTCTCTCACATTGTTGGGGAGGAATTATGGCCCAGGCTCCTTTACAGCATCATCAACTCGATTGACACCTGGACTTTAACTGGGTCACTGCAGGATGATTGTCTTGTTGTTGTCATCATGTTCTATGTAAAAGAAACCGGTAACTAAATTCCTTAATATTAAGCATGTTGTGTCCTCTGCTTACCATCCAGAATCCAGGGTGCAGTAGAACGATGGCATCAGACCCTAAAGGCAATGCTACGAAAGTACTGCCTAGAGGATTAAAGGAGTTGGGATGAGAGGATCCCATTTGTGCGGTTTGATGCTCGTGAAGCTGTTCAAGAGTCACTCACTTGAAGTCCAGTTGAAGTAGTATTTGGCCACACGCTTCAGGGGGCCACTCACTCTGAAAGAGAAATTTGATTCCTAAAGAGAGCACCAAAACATTTGTGACTAAGTATGTGCAAAGCTTTCGTTAAAGTTTTACTCAGGCCTACGCTCTGGGTAAAAAGCAACTCGCTGTTTCACAGCGGAATATGAAACACAATTATGATAAAACTTCTGTTAAGAGAGATTTTCAAGTAGGTGACCATGTGCTTGTGTTACACCACTCCAGGACAACTTGGTGTAAACAGCAAACCGAGTTTATTTGGGTACCTCAGAACCGTGGCTTTTACATACAGAACCCAAGCATGCTCTTTTCTTTTTTTACAGAACATTTTCCTTTTCTTTTTGCCGTGACTGCCCTCTACTAGTGGAAACATATAGCAGCCAAAAAAACCCAAACATATAGCTGAATTGCCCAAATACCAAAAGATTTATGCAATGTTTTAGACATATTTTAGCTTTACACTTTACCAAGTGCTACACTTTCTCTCTTACATGTTTTGGGCTCAGCCTTGTCTGCTAAGTATGATGGGCCTTTTGAGGTCCGTGATAAAATAGGAGAAAATTATTAGGTAATCTGTACCCCTGATCATAGACTCAAGTCGCGTGTCTGCCATATAAACATGCTAAAGTTGTAACACTGTCTACCTGCACTAGATTCAGATGGTGTGTGTGTGTGTGCTCCTATTACAACCTCGAGTCAACTAGAGGTGGAGAGTATGGATGATGCTGATGATTTAAAAATGAATTATCCCAGCTGTTCTAGCCCCCATCTTGCAAACTCAGAGAACTGAAAAATAATAGTGGCATTTACCATAAACAAGAGACCAATACAAAAAAAAACTTCAAACAAATCAAAATTAGCCTCATGGGCTAAAGCACAACTAATATTACTCGAGAATATCAGTTAAGACAAGGTTTCGCTAACAGCTCACAGACAGAAGGATACAGGGCAATCTGCACACTCAGTCCAAAACAGCAGACCCTGAATGAATGTTCTTCAGGCTTTTAAAGATGCAGGTGTGCCCAATTGCTGATTGGTCTGGCATCCCTCAGTTGGTCCACTAGATTTTCCCTGGAGATAACCACAGGTTCAAACAGACAGTTGTCTTTGTGGTTTGCCACATTCAAATCTGCTTGAAAGAAGGTTGGCTCACTACTTCCAAGGTGCCGTAACAAGCCTTTGTAACATTTCCATTCTTGTTCAATCTTTTGTCCAGTGCCACTGGAAATGTTAATAGTTAATAGTCCCATTTTTAATGTTAATTACTCACCTTTCCATTTTATTGTTGGTGGGTAAACCGAAAATTTTTGTCCATGTAGGCCTCGATGAAAAGTTCAGTGTACTAATAATAATTATATGTAATGACAGCATAACCACATATAAACGTTTCCTGTCACAATGAAAGCTACGTTATCTGTCCGTGCGACGCAAGGACTCAAATACCGAAAGATCAAAAGTGGGTTGGCTCCATGTCATGTGACTCTTGTCCCACACATCAGTTTGCATTGAATTAACAAATAATACTAATTTAATTCTAATAATGAAGCAAAAACTAGAAAATGTTAAGGCAATGTGTGACTTTGTTATTTCATGTATAAAATATAATCAAAATAGTATTGGCAGAAATATTTCTACGAGTTACAGTATGAAAAAAAATTATGAAACCTGTAATCAAAAGGCAAGATATTGTATAGGTAATTCAGAATATTAATGTTAAAGACAATGAGTGTCAGAGAAAAAGACAAAAGCATATTGCTTAAAATATATTGTAAAAGATGTGATTAAAGACTTTCATATAAATTATGAGAATTGAAAATTGTGTTTAAACTTCTAAGACTACTATTACTTAGAGTAACTTGAAAATTAACGAACAAGAAGGAAAATATTATTTTCTATTGAACAAGTGAGTTGAATTATATTTTCAATGTTTTTGCAGTTAACATATTTACTGAGACAATCAAAAATGAGCATGGAACAACATCTGTTACGTGCCATGGTACCCAGCTCTTTATTTTCTCTTACCTTTCAGGTGTCAAGCCTCATTCAATACTCAATACACTCAATACAAAGGTAATTGGCACGTCTCTATTGGCTGATCTGGGGAACAGTAGACCAATCACTTGCCTGGGATAATTTCAAAAAACCAGCTCCCAAGCCAGCAGGTTGGCTTCAGACTATCTTTGAACTTTTGTTAGTAGGTGTCTGTGTGTGTGAATAGAGTGTTTGGGTGTGAGGCTGGACAGATAAGATCGGGGTACCCCAAACACATTCAACTGAGCTTTAAGTGTTAAAAACACTAGGTTAGGCAGGTGATGACACCTTTGTATCCTGTGACTGACCTTATGTGTCAAGCAGTTACACAGGCCTTTTGTTTTGCATATTATTTTATTTCCACTTTAGGGAAGCTGTTGGCGTCTTTTTGTTTTAGTAATGTCTTTGATCTGGCTCAGCCGCCCGGTTCTCGTCCCCATCATTTTTCTTTTGTTAAGCTTACTGTTATCAGGGCATGGTAAATGAACAGTAAACCTTGCCTGATGACTAATCTTCCCGTTTCCCTATCACTGATTTATTTGGGTTGTCATGGAAGAAGTATTAAACAATGCCTTTTATTAGAATATAAGCATTTAAATGCAGTAATTGTATTTGAATTAGTTAAATATGTGGGCAACTCTGACCATGACAAGACTGCATTTGCTTTAAGAAATTAATAAAAAAAATTTAGACATATTGTTGTCATTATTTTTACTCTTCAATTTAATGTGTTTTTTCTTTAAGATAGTATCAGAAGTTGCTCTTCCACCATGAAAAAAAAAAAACAACTGCATGTATTCTTTTACTACATCCATGATTCTCCTCTGTGGTCTTCCTCATTCATCCTGTTTGGAGCTTAATGTTCAACATCCTTTATCTATTAAAATTACAGAAGTAGAAGAACATAATCATCAGAGCAGGAATCATGATAAATGATAAATAGATTACCAGTACATAAAAACATAACATTTGCATAATTTCTCTGATAACCCTGCATTGGATGGGTTTGTTAACGGTGGGCTGAAATTGTACTACAGTCTGCTGATGAGGAACTTTTTTGAGTGTTGAATTAAATGTCCTACATAATCTGTATATGAATTGTCATTAAAACCATAGAAATTCTTACTTATAAAGGAAAGAAAAGTGTGACAATGCCCATCAACATATAGGATATATTTTTTTGAAACATTACAAAGATACATGTAATTCTGGGTTCACCTGAATTACAGATTAGACTGGTGGACAAACAGAGATGTTGTGTACAACTGGTGACAGCATCAGTGACAGGGATGCCAAAAGGAAGAACAAATTAATCAGCAAGGCTGGAAGCAGAATTAGGAGGCGTCATAGTCAGCGAGGGTCAGAGATCAATGAACAAATTGCCAACCTTCATGGATAATGCATCACCCTCAAAAGGATTCAAAATTTGGGCCATGAAGAACAGTTCAGGAAACCTATTTTATTGTTTTGTCTGTGAAACTGTAAATGAAATGTAAATTATGTTAAAGGCAAACACATTTGTAAGCCATAAGAAACAAACATGCTTTGCATTATGCCTTTAAACATCTGTATAGACTTGATAAAATATTTATTAATTGAATTTGCTAACATTGGCTCCCCGTGTGTTTCAGGATCGATTTTAAAGTTCTTTTATTGGTTTTTAAATGTCTTAATGGTCTTGGGCCTTCTTATCTCTCAGATCTGCTTTTACCATACGAACCCTCGCGGACCCTGAGGTCCTCTGGTGCTGGCCTTTTAATTGTCCCTAAAGTCAGGACACATACTCACGGAGAGGCAGCTTTTCAGTGGTATGGTCCTCGTCTGTGGAACAGCCTGCCGGAGGAGCTCAGGGCCGCAGAGAACGTACATGTTTTTAAGAATAGGCTCAAGACCCACCTTTTTAATTTAGCTTTTATTTATTTTATGCTTATTTATTCTATCCTGTTATTCTATTATTAATTTAGACTTTACCTAATATTTATTGATTTTATTCTTATTCATTTTTTAATCTTAATCTAAATTTATTTTATCATTTTACCCTGTATATATCCTATTGTGTCATATCTCCAGTGTTTCCTCAGAGGGCGCTCTCTGCACCGGGGCTGTGATCGACTGTGGCTGCTGGGTTTCTGGGGGTCCTCTCAGCCTGGCTGGGGGGCTCCTTGGCCTCCCTCCTGCTGTGTGCCCAGCCTGGAGGCTGCGGTCTGTGACCGGCTCCCGGTGCAGACGGCTCCCTGTTATAGTGTTTCCTCACTTGGCTCATGCGAGCCCAGCCCAATTTTTACTCTTTAAGTGTGCGCGTGTGTGTGTGTGTGTCGGGGGGGGATATGTGTGTATTCACATCATTTATGTTAATGAGAGTGTGGGGAGTGAGTTGGAGGGTGGGGTGGGCTGCTTTTAACTATGTAAAGCACTTTGTGCTACATTTTTTTTGTATGAAAAGTGCTTTATAAATAAAGATTGATTGATTGATTGTTTGACATGTCTTACATAGTGAGAGTATTTCTTTTACTGATGATATTTCAATGATATGTATTTTCTATGACTAAATGCTCTATCTAACACATGGCAATAACAGCAGATGTGACAATTTTGTAATTTGTTGTATAAATTTGATATTATTTTAGGCAGTATATTTTCTTAGCCTTTGTCATACTCTGTTAACACAGCAGTCTCAGAAACCGTACAGTATATTTGGCTGTGGATCACAGGGTGAAGAGTGGCAGCCTAGAGTCAGAATCCAGTGAAATATATGTGTCACCTCTTACAGTTTTCCTGTATTCTGAGGTCAAAGATGAGGACATTAAAAGTACAGTAGAGTATATTGGGTAAATTTTATTGTTAATTTTCTCTGAATCATACAGTAATTTGGGCTGTGGATCACAGGGGGAAAAGTGGAGATACACTAAAACTGGGAGTGGATTGTGAAGTAAAATAATGTCAGGACTATGGAACGCCGGGACTGCCATAATGAATTAATTAAATACACCATTAAATAATTAATTAAATGTGTCAATAATTAATTAAAATTGGAATTAATTAATTAAATAAATAGTTATGACACATTTAATTAATTAATTATTGACACATTTAATTAATTAATTATTGACACATTTAATTAATTATTGACACATTTAATTAATTATTTAATGATATATTTATTTATTTCATTTTGGCAGTCCTGGCGCCTGGCTCTCATCATGAAATAATTTTATTTGTCAGCCTCACCCATCAAACCCAGGGGGCGGGGTTAACGCTGCCCATGCAGCTTCTCTAACATTTGATTGGTTGCCGTGCAAAGTAAGTCAAAACAGGTCGATCCTAGATAATCGATTGCTTGTGTAGACTTGGGGCAGCCAGGTATCCCAGAATGCAGATCAAATCACAGGCAGCAATGGTGGTGGTGTAGTTTTAAAATACCCCGTTTTTCTGTCACCAGCTACACTTTTAACAGTGTTTTAGCCGCGAATGTCGCAACGTATGTCTGGTCAGGTTGTCAACATAGAACATGTTTGCAAAAGTGCTCAGATGTTTTCAGAGATTTCACTAGCTCTGCTAACAATTAGCATGCAGAGTGCACCGAGGGGGTTACGTTAATCGGTTTGTTTACATATTCCACTCTCCGTGTTCCACATGTTGCATTCGCAGATTCTCATTTTCACCGAACGATCGTCTCTTTCCGCCTGGTCTTGTATCTCTGTGCTTCTGTAACATAAATAACGAGCTGACATTTTTCTCACGAAACCAGCGATCAGCTCAACAGACCCTCAGTTTACCTGCATGCATTCTCCTCCTCATCTGCCAGCTGTTTAACACCTGCTAATTCAAGAAACACGCCTACGTTACCTGGTGATAGTCACAGTTTAACTGGGCAGCCGGTGCTCGATATAAAGCAATGTCAGCGCATTTTTCTGCACAAGATAAGTAAATATAGTGTTTTCCCCGAGCGCAGAGCTGCTGGAGCTTGTTTCCTTACAGAGCACTTTATAGGCGAACAGCTTCATCAGCGGCTGATGTCCAATCACCGGCACACAGCTTTGAAACCTCTGCTGAGTTTTAGCTCTCAGTGGTTAAACGCTGGACTTCATTCACTCAGGTTCTGTCTGTCGGTCACGTTTACTTCGCTGTTTTATTTACAACTGAGCAAATCGGTTTGGCTGAGGTTAAAGTTACGTTTCATAACTGCATAGTTTCACAGACGTTTAATGGTTCACTGGCACATGTGTTAGACTGAACTGTCATCTAAATATCATCAGTTTTTTAATAGTTATTCAACTGTATTCTAAGCACCAGCTGTCTGTTAGAATGTGATGATTTTTTTTCTCTCTCTGTTGGCAGAGGTATAAAAATGCGCAGGAAAATCTTACGTGCATGGCAAACTTCACCGACGATATTTAGGGAGGAATAAACAAACATCAAACATAAATGAACCATTTGCCTGTCTCCATAATTGAGAGTATTTTCTCTTCTTATGTCAACACTCTCTCTCTCTCTCTTTTTTTTTTTTTTTTTTGCTTTTTCGGTCATGTTATGTTTACCTGTCAAAGGCTTGTTACAAACTATGAAACACATCGTGCAGACTTCTGGATGTTAGAAGAAAACTAATACTGCTCATGAATGAGACTAAAGGCAGGAAGGTGTCCTTTAAAACTAAACATGTTAATAGGACCTCCCTATTTATATCATAGTTTATGATATAGCACGTGTATTTCAGTAATAGCCTGCTGATTTCAGTGTAGTGGTGAACAGTCGCACAGCTCACGTAGGCGTTATCTGTGATACTCCTTAACTATAATTTATCCAAGTTAACTTCAGTTAACCATTCAGACAATTCTTTTGCAATGAAAAACATAAACACCCATGCTGCCGGGAGGTTTCCTCAGTGCCAGTTGTTAACATTATAGCTGCTTATGCAGTAACCATGGTAACCACAGACTCTGAGCGGCTGGATCGACGGAGGTCAGACAACAATTTTACATGTATGATCTTAAAACAGGACACAGCCACTATACGTGCTGGCCTCATATCAAATGTGAAGGCAGACTGAGTCTATGTTTGACGTTTTTTATATCTAATCTTCCTTTTCAAACATTTAAACAGCAGCGAGTCTGCAGCTGAGGGAATACAAACTCAAATTGTCGGAACAGGTTTGCTCGTTTCTTGGATTCATTTGGTGATTTATTAAATGTATAACTGTTATTCTAATCTGCTGCTGAGTCTCTTACACTTTTCTTTATGCTATATATTTTCACGTCTCTGGAATAGTTGGAAGTTAGATAGTCAGCTGGGAAACTTTGTGTTAACTCATGGAGCTGAGGATATCGTGGATATGCTGACCTCGCTGCGTGGTGTACAGAGCGAGGTCAGCATGATTAACACATTAGAACATCAGGAAATAAAACACCGATAAATATAACCTCAGTAAAAGAAGTCAGCGGGGGTTACTACAGCTGTGTACCGGGGCCTGCGCTTTGTCGGTGGGATTGCTTGCGAGGCGAGCGGGTCTATCCCACGCTTTGCCGTGAGACTGGGCAGACATCTCCGAAATCATCGAAGCAGTTTTGCAAAGAGGCTGTATCTTGACAAACCGACCAGACACGTGAAGATTAAACCACTACATTCTCGGCTAAAAAAATATTAAAACGGTATTTGGTGACACACAAACAGGGTTTTTCAAAGTTCAGTTCTGTTAGCTTCCACATGCCGGTTGTTGTGTGCTAGAAACAATGGCCACCAGGCCAAAGCAATGGTTTTGACTCGATCAGCGTTAACCCCGCCCCCTGAGTTTGATGGGTGAGGCTGACAGATAAAATTTCATGATGAGAGCCAGGCGCCAGGACTGCCAAAATGAAATAAATAAATATATCATTAAATAATTAATTAAATGTGTCAATAATTAATTAAATGTGTCAATAATTAATTAAAATGTGAAATACATAAATAATTAATTAAATGTGTCAATAATTAATTAATTACATGTGTCATAACTATTTATTTAATTAATTAATTCCAATTTAATTAATTATTGACACATTTAATTAATTATTTAATGGTGTATTTAATTAATTCATTATGGCAGTCCTGGCGTTCCATACAGGACACAAAAGACTGCGTTTCTAAACCGGGCTTCACCCATACCGTAATATGCGTAAGAGTAGTGCAACCACATTTTCGGTGAGGCTGGCGGTGCAGCTAGCTTGACTGTGACTTCGTAAGTGAGGGCTCACTCATCAGTAATCCGGTGGATACAGCAGTGTGTACAGGTAAGGCCATTTAAACGGACAGAATGACTATTAAAAGTCAGCGAGTATCAATAATGTTAATGTGGTTATGTTAGTAATAAAGCGAGTGCTAATATAACAGCTTTAAGATGCATTTGTAGATATTACATGTTTTACCGTCTTTATAGTGCTAGCTTAAAGTTACGGTGTAAACGTTAGCTTATATTGGAGTAAAGCTGTTACTGTTTAAACGATGTTAGGACAGAAATATTAGCTTCTGTCATGACTGATGAAGTTACTAATTAATAAAGTTTCAAGTAAAGCGATTAACCGCAGCCACTTATACTGACCCAGGGTCAGTGTAAAATACAATCCTAGCTGTGTGAACAAAGCCTGGCTCCTTTAATCCTGCATGACAAACCTCAGGATGCAGGTTATTATTACTCTTTCCTGCTGGCACACCTGTCACACCTGAGAGTCAGCTTACAGTGACGTGGACATCATGCAAAGATTGTCAGACTGTGTAATACTGCAAATGATCAGTGACTCAGGTTAACACTAAACTTTAAACAGTACCTCTGTGTCTCTCTCTGTGTGCTGAACATTTAGAATCAGATTGAGTCATACTGTATCAGCTGAAACTGTTATATGTAACTATCAGTATTTTGTATTCAGGTGTGGGGAATATACCTATGAGTGCAGTGAAGCAACATCCCAGATTAATCTCTGGCCAAAGATATCGTATTTAAATCAGACTACTGAACCAGCCACATCAGCCTTTTGTGATATCTGTTTAAAGTAGACTAAAAATGGTAAATGGTAAATGGCCTGTATTTGTATAGCGCTTTTCTAGTCCCTAAGGACCCCAAAGCGCTTTACACAACCTGTCATCCACCCATTCACACACTGGTGATGGCAGGCTACATTGTAGCCACAGCCACCCTGGGGCGCACTGACAGAGGCGAGGCTGCCAGACACTGGCGCCACCGGGCCCTCTGACCACCACCAGTAGGCAACAGGTGAAGTGTCTTGCCCAAGGACACAACGACCGAGACTGTCCAAGCCGGGGCTCGAACTCGCAACCTTCCGATTACAAGGCGAACTCCCAACTCTTGAGCCACGATCGCCCCCCAATGAAAATGAACTACATGTTCTTGAGAAGGCAGCACGGTGGCACGGTGGTTAGCACTGTTGCCGCACAGCAAGAAGGTCCTGAGTTCAATTCCAACATCAGGCCGGGGTCTTTCTGTGTGGAGTTTGCATGTTCTCCCCGTGTTTGCGTGGGTTCCCTCCGGGTACTCCGGCTTTCTCCCACCGTCCAAAGACATGCAGCTTGTGGGGATAGGTTAATTGGAAATTCCAAATTGCCATTAGGTGTGAATGTGAGTGCGAATGATTGTCTGTCCCTGTGTGTTGGCCCTGCGACAGACTGGTGACCTGTCCAGGGTGTACCCCGCCTCTCGCCCTATGACAGCTGGGATAGGCTCCAGCGCCCCCCGTGACCCTGAAAAGGATAAGCGGAAGCGAATGGATGGATGGATGGATGGATGGATGGATGTTCTTGAGAAGTGGACTGTGAGCACAGAAACACATGTTCATACATACGGCTGTAGCAAGCTTACATTAATTTTATTACTCCGATGTCTGTCTCTCTGTTAGTCCTCTGACAGACTGCTGACCTATCCAGTTGTACTCTTCCTATGACTACTGGGACAGGCTCGAGCCCCCCACCCTCCCACTGTGAACCTGAATTGAATATTCAGAAGAACTTGAATGGATAAACTGACATTTGTTTAAATAGTTCTAGAAATCTGAGCTGTTGGTGTGTCCTTGGATTGTGTGGTAATAATATTAGAGCTGGCAATCTTTCCTACTGAATCTCTACTATGAGTCATGTTACCTGAGATTAGGGCTGCTCGATTATGGCAAAAATGATAATCACGATTATTTTCACTGAAATTGAGATCATGATTATTTGACGATATTTATTTAACCCTTTAAGACCTACCATAGAACCAAGTCCGCCAGAGCTTATATAATTTTTTTACATGTTGTAGTGCCATTTGTGGGAGCATTTCAAGTTGCTATACATCAATACAACTGTTATAGCCCATATTTTAATAATATGTCTGCATTAAGTCCATAGTAACTACATTAATTGCAAACAAGTGCAATAAACTACAAAAAAATTGAAAATCGTTTTTGTTTTTGTTTTTTACATATATTTCTACTTGGAGAAATTTAAGAGGTTTATCCCTCAAAACTTTAAATACAAAAAAGTTGCAAAAAATAGTTTACAACAACAGGAAATTTATTTTGAGTGTCTGCATAGTTTTATTTTGGAGATACAGCAATTTTTATATACTGCAGGAAAAACAAAAAACAATCCTATGATGCAAATTTGCAAAGAAAACAGCGGGTGCATCAAAATAAACTATTTCCAGTAGTGCAATTTGAGTTCTAAGCATCCCAGAAACTATTCAGAAAAGTCAAACATGACTTATAAAAACACTAGTATAGGCTTTTAAGGCCTACAAGTAAAAAACTACATTTTCCACGAAAATGACGTCACTTCCGGTTCCGGGCAGGAAATGCGATAGTTCGCGTTGACGTCTTTTTCAATGTGGGAAGTGTTAAGAACAGCTGATCGGATCGGCAAAGCGTGTTTCTGGAATATTATGTTTTTGTTCCTGCAAGCGCTTTTTATGCAATTTTTGCAAAGCTTTATGTGGAAGGAAACCGTGACCGAGGACAAGCTGATGGCATAAGATGTAAGTACAACTCCTCCGGTTTCATATGCAAAACAAATTATTGCGCTAGCTTACGCGGTTCAGGTTCTACAGGGATTTAAAAATAGTTACACAAAACAGAGCGTGCTGCTCTGACCGGCTTTAAAGGGTTGACAATAACAATGTATTGAATAATGACTTTAAAAAAATAATATAAAATAGTGTGCAAATACTGATAACAGTGCAAATGTTTGCAATATAAGAAATAAATGAAAAATGTAAACATCTATGTTTAGTGAACTTTGCAGTGTTGCTCTGTGGTGCCAGAGCGTTCTCACTCCCGAGGCGTAACATGCCGACGTTTTGTCACGTCCCGCGGCGTTCCTGAGGAACGCGAAAGGAGACCTTCGGCGTTCTTATGGTACGCGGCGGGTTATGGCTGGAATCCAGTGCAATGACGCTCCCGCGGTAGTAGACGTTCCAGCCCTGTATTCCAGCCCTAAACCTAACCTTATCCCTAGCCCTGACCATAACCTTATTCCTGACCTTAACCAGGACTTTAATGATGTTAAATAGCGTGTTTCTAAGCGATTTGAAGAAAAAGAGCGAACATGTGTAGGTTCAGTCCAGACGGTTCTCATATTTCCTCTTTTTCCGAGGTCGTCATTTAGGAACGTGGTGGGTAGCCGAAAACGTAATATGGTGACGATTTGTCACCTAGCGTAAAATGTTACGCTTTGGGAGTGAGAACGGGTTGGTGGTGCAGCTACTACACCGTAGCAAAGTTTACACACTGTGTCTACTTGATCCACGTCTGACTCCGCGAACCCACAATGTTTCCACACCACTGAAGTTTTTTTTACCTCTCTTTTCAACCAACTGCAGTCACTCTCCTCTCCAAATAACTTCTGCTTAGCTTTCCGAGCTTCCCTCGGGTCCTCTTCAGACGTGTGTTCGAAATGGAGAGCGGTGCGCTTGATTTACCACACGGAGCAGCGCGAGAGTAAAGCATGAGGGAGGGGCTAATAATCGGCTCAGTCATTTTTAATGATCGTTGAAAGCCCAGATCGTAATTGTGATTAAAATTCGATTAATTCAGCAGCCCTACCTGAGATTAATTCTATGTTTACCTGTCAGATCTTAACTGCTTACAGTTAAGCAACATATTCATATTTAATTGAAATATGAACAAATTATCTTTTGATTGCTGGCTCAAAGAGTCTTTATGGAAATCCTGTTTGACTTTTTGTCATTTTAATTCTCTTTTCCATTTGCCAGAACAGTTCTCCACAGTCACTGTCCATATGGGTCAGTGGGACCAAGAAGCACTCTGCTAATGTGTGGACTCTGACCAGCAACATCCAGCAAGACCCAGACAGCGTTTTCTATCTCCCAGCTGGAGTTTTTTGTTTGTCTGTGACTGGAGAGTCAGTTTTTTGTTGAGCTTCACACTTGCAGAGGTAAGTCCGTTTGCAGAGATCCCTCCCACCCTGGCTTTTATGTGCTAGATTTCTTATCTGAAACAGTAATATTTCAGTGACAGCTGCTTATACCACAGGTTAACACACGCTACTGATCCCTGATGGGAGAATCATCACCTCTGCCAACAAAGAAGCCTGGTGGATGTTTGTTTACAGTCTGATGATGGGACATCATGCTCTGCATCTTCAAAGTTTGCCTCCTCATTATTATTCATACACAATAATGTGAAGTATGCTCATATCTAGTATAACTGAACAAACATGGTGCTCTTCATTTATGGAGGCTGTTGAGTCTGAATGTTGGATGTTGTGTATCTCGTGTTCTCTGGGCTTTGTTGTCCTCAGTCTTTTTGCAGGATCAGAAAACAAAACCAGGAGGCGCGTAAATGTTTCTTCTCCAATTGGATGATGATAAGACTGTGACACGGGATGCTACCTTTAGTCTTGTGATGAAGCAAAGCTCAGGAAGAAGTGGGATTAAATGGTACCCACATGTGTGCTGCTGAGAAGGATGTACAGGGGCACCTGCAGCCAAATCCAAGCCGCCTCAGGTTAGTTGTAGTTGCAGAACGCTATAGGACTGAGACAGCAGTCCACAGTACTGTAATGATGATTCTGACTTTGGTCATGGTTGCAGAATATTTTAAATAATATACAATCTTATTTTTTGTAATTCATTTTTTTCTGAATTGAAAATACTATATTGTATTCATACAGAATCAGTATGGTATCATTGTTTGTCTGTTCACTGATTGCTGAAACTAAGAGCTAGTTTGATCTATTTAGATCTAAAGTATCCCAACTCGAGCTCTAATGTTTCTTCACCGCTGTGTGTGTGATTTCCTACATGCTGGCAGAGCAGCAGTTTGTGCTCACAGATGATGATGGTGTGGAGAGACGGTGGTGTTTCCTCAGAAGAACTAGCAGAGTCACAAAGGACACGAGTCCATCTCACCACCTTGACTTGCTGACTGATGCTCGTCTGCACTGCACAGAGGAAATCAACTGACTGAGGTTTGTCCAGTGCAGTGTTATGAAATGTATATATTTTTTTATGCTTACAGATATGTTTTTCTTGACAGAGGGGCTCTGCAGAGGTTAGACAAGGCAGAGAAAATGACAATTATGATCTTTCATTGGAGGCTGCAAATAAACCGTACACAGCTAAAATAGTTGTCAGTTTTAGACTTGAATGTTCTTTATACAGGCACATGTTGTACATAGTATGATTAGAGCAGCAAGCCAAATGCTCCTGGTGCGACCTAGATCTCGGCTTAAGACCAGAGGTGACCGCGAATAACCTCCCTCAAGCTATTCGTGCATCTGATTCAATTCATTCTTTTAAATCTTGATTAAAAACATATTTATTTAGCCTTGCTTTCCCAACCTCCTAGACCTCGCACTTTTAAGTGTACTGTAACTTACCTTTTTTGCTTTATTAATGTTTCAAACGTTTTAACATTCAGCCTTTTGGGTTGTGCCTACTATGCCTGGTGTATTATTGGTTAGTTATGTCTCCGGCCTGTTAGTGTATTTTATTTGTATTTATTATTGCTCTTAACTCGTTCTGTGAAGCACTTTGGCATACCTGTGGTTTTTAAATGTTCTATATAAATAAAATTGTATTGTATTGTATGTGCTTTACATTTTACTATGATTTACTGGGATATTTGTTGCCTGATGTTCAGCAGGAATGGAGAAATGGAATCAAAAGGAGATGTTTTTGCTGACTTTGTAATGTTGTGAGTAAATCTTCAATATTATTTATTTGCTTGGTTATTTTAGGAGTGCTTCTGAGTGGAGGAGAGAGGAGTCATCATCCAGCTTCAAAGAAAACATCCAGGTAAAGTGACGTGGATCAGTGGATAAACTTGACTCCCCTTTAAAGGAGACACTCTTAGAGAGAGACGATCTGAGCCATCCTTAAACGATAGTGTTTTCAAATACACAAACATTTCTAAAGGACAAAAATGAACATCCCACTTTGACTGCAATACAAATAAATCTTTGCATGTGTGTTTTCAAACTCTCAGATGGGCAGGATATCACTATTGGACTGTGTAACCTGCCGGAGCAGCATTGAATGACCACCACACATGAGCATGTTCCTGCAACATTCAGCATCTGATCCTTCATCTGTGTGCTGCTGCTTTTGGTAAGTAGAGTTACCTAACTACAGTAACTCTAAACATATGCCATCCATTTCTAATGGCCTGGTTACTTCCTGTCAGTTACTTTAGAAACCATGTGGTCACCTGACCTAACACTGTTTCTTCTTCTTCCCCTTAATGTTGAAGTGTCAAATGTCAAACAGCTGGAGAGGAAACTACACCAGTGTACTGAGATGTTTCACCAACACGTGCCAGACGCTGTTCCTTCATGGTGACATTACCAGAGTCAGTCCCGCCCACCTCAGGACCTCGCCATTGATCATGATGATTATAATGATGACAGCACGCGGAAATAAGACTGTAAAAATCCACGACCAGAATGTTTAGATGCTTTCTAATGCATACTGAGTTTTTGTCTCTCTCTTTTTTTTTTTTTTTACCTCATCTGTTACTAACAAAGTTCACCAAACTCACACAGTTTACATTCTGTATGTTTCCATCTTTACCAGCCACACTCTAACTGCAATTAAGGAAATAATCCTTAGAAATCGTTGTTTTTCCCTTTTGTAATTGATGATAATTCAGTGAATATACTGCGCTGCTTCCTTTTATTGCGTCACACATTGTTTCAAGTTTTTCAGTGTCCAATTATTTTTTACTGCTGTTTGAATTCCCAGTATGTTTGACCCTGTAGACTGTTTGATGGACTGCTTGTCTTCCTGTTTGTAACCACCGCCTGTTTTTGACTAAAGAGTTGGATTTTTGACTTTAACACAGCCTCTGCGTGTCCTCCCTTTGTGTCCTCTTCCTCTGTGAATGTGTTGCATGTGTCACAGATTCATTTTATTAACAGCTTTCCCACAGTGAGTTGCATCAGCATGCATTCACAGCACATTTCAGAAGGATTCAGATTAATAGAGTGATCATATAGTCAGAATTATCCTGACAGAGTGCCACTATAAATTACCTTTCATCAGGTAAATTTTAAAGTTCAGTATTTCAAAGCAGGACTTATGAAGAATCATATTGGCATTAGGACTGTAAGAATATGTACTTACAAAGTCTAATTTTTCTAATTATGTTAGAATATTGGAAGACAATCAACTTTTAGTGTTTTCTGAAAATTTATTATTTTGAAATACAGGGAGTGCAGAATTATTAGGCAACTGAGTATTTTGTCCACGTCATCCTCTTCATGCATGTTGTCTTACTCCAAGCTGTATAGGCTCGAAAGCCTACTACCAATTAAGCATATTAGGTGATGTGCATCTCTGTAATGAGAAGGGGTGTGGTCTAATGACATCAACACCCTATATCAGGTGTGCATAATTATTAGGCAACGTCCTTTCCTTTGGCAAAATGGGTCAAAAGAAGGACTTGACAGGCTCAGAAAAGTCAAAAATAGTGAGATATCTTGCAGAGGGGTGCAGCAGTCTCAAAATTGCAAAGCTTCTGAAGCGTGATCATCGAACAATCAAGCGTTTCATTCAAAATGGTCAACAGGGTCGCAAGAAGCGTGTGGAAAAACCAAGGCGCAGAATAACTGTCCATGAACTGAGAAAAGTCAAGCGTGCAGCTGCCAAGATGCCACTTGCCACCAGTTTGGCCATATTTCAGAGCTGCAACATCACTGGAGTGCCCAAAAGCACAAGGTGTGCAATACTCAGAGACATGGCCAAGGTAAGAAAGGCTGAAAGACGACCACCACTGAACAAGACACACAAGCTGAAACGTCACGACTGGGCCAAGAAATATCTCAAGACTGGTTTTTCTAAGGTTTTATGGACTGATGAAATGAGAGTGAGTCTTGATGGGCCAGATGGATGGGCCCGTGGCTGGATTGATAAAGGGCAGAGAGCTCCAGTCCGACTCAGACACCAGCAAGGTGGAGGTGGAGTACTGGTTTGGGCTGGTATCATCAAAGATGAGCGTGTGGGGCTTTTTCGGGTTGAGGATGGACTCCCAGTCCTACTGCCAGTTTCTGGAAGACACCTTCTTCAAGCAGTGGTACAGGAAGAAGTCTGCATCTGTCTTGACAATGCTCCATCACACGTGTCCAAGTACTCCACAGCGTGGCTGGCAAGAAAGGGTATAAAAGAAGAAAAACTAATGACATGACCTCCTTGTTCACCTGATCTGAACCCCATTGAGAACCTGTGGTCCATCATCAAATGTGAGATTTACAAGGAGGGGAAACAGTACACCTCTCTGAACAGTGTCTGGGAGGCTGTGGTTGCTGCTGGACACAATGTTGATGGTGAACAGATCAAAACACTGACAGAATCCATGGATGGCAGGCTTTTGAGTGTCCTTGCAAAGAAAGGTGGCTATATTGGTCGCTGATTTGTTTTTGTTTTGTTTTTGAATGTCAGAAATGTATATTTGTGAATGTGGAGATGTTATATTGGTTTCACTGGTAAAAATAAATAATTGAAATGGGTATATATTTGTTTTTTGTTAAGTTGCCTAATAATTATGCACAGTAATAGTCACCTGCACACATATGGAACGCCAGGACTGCCATAATGAATTAATTAAATACACCATTAAATAATTAATTAAATGTGGCAATAATTAATTAAAATTGGAATTAATTAATTAAATAAATAGTTATGACACATGTAATTAATTAATTATTGACACATTTAATTAATTATTTATGTATTTCACATTTTAATTAATTATTGACACATTTAATTAATTAATTATTGACACATTTCATTAATTATTTATGTATTTCACATTTTAATTAATTATTGACACATTTCATTAATTGTGTAGACTTGGGGCAGCCAGTTATCCCAGAATGCAGATCAAATCACAAGCAGCAATGGTGGTGGTGTAGTTTTAAAATACCCCGTTTTTCTGTCACCAGCTACACTTTTAACAGTGTTTTAGCCGCGAATGTCGCGACGTATGTCTGGTCAGGTTGTCAACATAGAACATGTTTGCAAAAGTGCTCAGATGTTTTCAGAGATTTCACTAGCTCTGCTAACAGTTAGCATGCAGAGTGCACCGAGGGGGTTACGTTAACCGGTTTGTTTACATATTCCACTCTCCGTGTTCCACATGTTGCATTCGCAGATTCTCATTTTCACCGAACGATCGTCTCTTTCCGCCTGGTCTTGTGTCTCTGTGCTTCTGTAACATAAAGAACGAGCTGACATTTTTCTCACGAAACCAGCGATCAGCTCAACAGACCCTCAGTTTACCTGCATGCATCCTTCTCCTCATCTGTCAGCTGTTTAACACCTGCTGCTAATTCAAGAAACACGCCTAGTTACCTGGTGATAGTCACAGTTTAACTGGGCAGCCGGTGCTCGATATAACGCAATGTCAGCGCATTTTTCTGCACAAGATAAGTAAATATAGTGTTTTCCCCGAGCGCAGAGCTGCTGGAGCTCGTTTCCTTACAGAGCACTTTATAGGCGAGCCAGCTTTATCAGCGGCTGATGTCCAATCACCGGCACACAGCTTTCAAACCTCAGCTGAGTTTTAGCTCTCAGTGGTTAAACGCTGGACTTCATTCACTCAGGTTCTGTCTGTCGGGTCACGTTTACTTCGCTGTTTTATTTACAACTGAGCAAATCGGTTTGGCTGAGGTTAAAGTTACGTTTCATAACTGCATAGTTTCACAGACGTTTAATGGTTCACTGGCACATGTGTTAGACTGAACTATCATCTAAATATCATCTGTTTTTTAATAGTTATTCAACTGTATTCTAAGCACCAGCTGTCTGTTAGAATGTGATTTTTTTTCTCTCTCTGTTGGCAGAGGTATAAAAATGCGCAGGAAAATCTGACATGCATGGCGAACTTCACCGACGATATTTAGGGAGGAATAAACACACATCAAACATAAATGAACCATTTGTCTGTCTCCATAATTGAGAGAATTTTCTCTTCTTATGTCAACACTCTCTCTCTTTTTTTTTCTTTTTTTTTGCTTTTTCGGTCATGTTATGTTTACCTGTCAAAGGCTTGTTACAAACTATGAAACACATTGTGCAGACTTCTGGATGTTAGAAGAAAACTAATACTGCTCATGAATGAGACTAAAGGCAGGAAGGTGTCCTTTAAAACTAAACATGTTAATAGGACCTCCCTGTTTATATCATAGTTTAAGATATAGCACGTGTATTTCAGTAATAGCCTGCTGAGGCCACTATACGTGCTGGCCTCATATCAAATGTGAAGGCAGACTGAGTCTATGTTTGACGTTTTTTATATCTAATCTTCCTTTTCAAACATTTAAACAGCAGCGAGTCTGCAGCTGAGGGAATACAAATTCAAATTGTCGGATCAGGTTTGCTCGTTTCTTGGATTCATTTGGTGATTTATTAAATGTATAACTGTTATTCTAATCTGCTGCTGAGTCTCTTACACTTTTCTTTATGCTGTATATTTTCACGTCTCTGGAATAGTTGGCAGTTAGATAGTCAGCTGGGAAACTTTGTGTTAACTCATGGAGCTGAGGATATCGTGGATATGCTGACCTCGCTGCGTGGTGTACAGAGCGAGGTCAGCATGATTAATATTCACAATAAAAATATTAGCCGAACATCATGAAGTCTGTAT
Organism: Copadichromis virginalis; assembly: GCF_057382275.1. NCBI lineage: Eukaryota > Metazoa > Chordata > Actinopteri > Cichliformes > Cichlidae > Copadichromis > Copadichromis virginalis. The sequence goes on along the minus strand of NC_140639.1, from coordinate 18,424,993 downwards.
GTGTTTCATAGTGTCGAACAACCTTTGTACAGTTAAAGCCAGCAGTTACTACATGACGGAAACACCAACGTTATCTCTTTTATGTGTTTGTACACAGGTCACGCTGATTACTGAACAAAAACCCAAAGATCAGATGTTAAACAGATTTATTTGCTCTCTCTCTTCCTTAAACATGTTTTTAATGTTAGTTATAATTCAGAATTGGCGACTGAAACACGTAGGACACATAAGAACATCAGGAAATAAAACATCGATAAATATAACCTCAGTAAAAGAAGTCAGCGGGGGTTACTACAGCTGTGTACCGGGGCCTGCGCTTTGTCGGTGGGATTGCTTGCGAGGCGAGCGGGTCTATCCCACGCTTTGCCGTGAGACTGGGCAGACATCTCCGAAATCATCGAAACACTTTTGCAAAGAGGCTGTATCTTGACAAACCGACCAGACACATGAAGATTAAACCACTACATTCTCGGCTAAAAAAATATTAAAACGGTATTTGGTAACACACAAACAGGGTTTTTCAAAGCTCAGTTCTGTTAGCTTCCACATGCCGGTTGTTGTGTGCTAGAAACAATGGCCACCAGGCCAAAGCAATGGTTTTGACTCGATCAGCGTTAACCCCGCCCCCTGAGTTTGATGGGTGAGGCTGACAGATAAAATTATTTCATGATGAGAGCCAGGCGTCAGGACTGCCAAAATGAAATAAATAAATATATCATTAAATAATTAATTAAATGTGTCAATAATTAATGAAATGTGTCAATAATTAATTAAAATGTGAAATACATAAATAATTAATTAAATGTGTCAATAATTAATTAATTAAATGTGTCAATAATTAATTAAAATGTGAAATACATAAATAATTAATTAAATGTGTCAATAATTAATTAATTACATGTGTCATAACTATTTATTTAATTAATTAATTCCAATTTTAATTAATTATTGACACATTTAATTAATTATTTAATGGTGTATTTAATTAATTCATTATGGCAGTCCTGGCGTTCCATACACACACAGATATCCCCCTAAAATAGCTAAAACTAAAAACAAACTAAAAACTACTTCCAAAAACATTCAGCTTTGATATTAATGAGTTTTTTGGGTTCATTGAGAACATGGTTGTTGTTCAATGATAAAATTATTCCTCAAAAATACAACTTGCCTAATAATTCTGCACTCCCTACATATATATATATATATATATATATACATATATATATATATATATATATATATATATATATATATATATACAAATATAAACACCCAGCACGCCCCTGCGGGCGGTTTATCCTTCAAGCTCGGGTCCTCTACCAGAGGCCTGGGAGCTTGAGGGTCCTGCGCAGTATCTTAGCTGTTCCCAGGACTGCGCTCTTCTGGACAGAGATCTCCGATGTTATTCCCGGGATCTGCTGGAGCCACTCGCCTAGCTTGGGAGTCACCGCACCTAGTGCTCCGATTACCACGGGGACCACCGTTACCTTCACCCTCCACATCCTCTCGAGCTCTTCTCTGAGCCCTTGGTATTTCTCCAGCTTCTCGTGTTCCTTCTTCCTGATATTGCTGTCATTCGGAACCGCTACATCGATCACTACGGCCGTCTTCTTCTGTTTGTCTACCACCACTATGTCTGGTTGGTTAGCCACCACCATTTTGTCCGTCTGTATCTGGAAGTCCCACAGGATCTTAGCTCGGTCATTCTCCACCACCCTTGGGGGCATCTCCCATTTTGACCTCGAGACTTCCAGATTATACTTGGCACAGATGTTCCTGTACACTATGCCGGCCACTTGGTTATGGCGTTCCATGTATGCCTTGCCTGCTAGCATCTTGCACCCTGCTGTTATGTGCTGGATTGTCTCTGGGGCATCTTTACACAGCCTGCACCTGGGGTCTTGCCTGGTGTGATAGACCCCAGCCTCTATGGATCTTGTGCTCAGAGCTTGTTCTTGTGCTGCCATGATTAGTGCCTCTGTGCTGTCTTTCAGTCCAGCTTTGTCCAGCCACTGGTAGGATTTCTGGATATCAGCCACCTCCTCTATCTGCCGGTGGTACATACCGTGCAGGGGCCTGTCCTTCCATGATGGTTCCTCGTCTCCCTCCTCTTTCTTGGGTTTCTGCTGCCTGAGGTATTCACTGAGCACTCGGTCAGTTGGGGCCATCTTCCCAATGTATTCTTGGATGTTCCTTGTCTCATCCTGGACTGTGGTGCTGACACTCACCAGTCCCCGGCCCCCTTCCTTCCGCTTAGCGTACAGCCTCAGGGTGCTGGACTTGGGGTGAAACCCTCCATGCATGGTAAGGAGCTTTCTTGTCTTTATGTCAGTGGCTTCTATCTCCTCCTTTGGCCAGCCTATTACCCCAGCAGGGTACCTGATCACGGGCAGGGCGTACGTGTTGATGGCCCGGATCTTGTTCTTACCATTCAGCTGACTCCTCAGGACTTGCCTGACCCTCTGCAGGTACTTGGTGGTTGCAGCTTTTCTAGCGGCCTCTTCATGGTTCCCATTCGCCTGCGGGATCCCCAGGTACTTGTAACTGTCCTCTATGTCTGCAATGTTGCCTTCTGGTAGTTCAATCCCCTCAGTTCTGACTACCTTCCCTCTTTTTGTTACCATCCGACTACACTTCTCCAGTCCGAACGACATTCCAATGTCATTGCTGTATAGCCTGGTAGTGTGGATCAGTGAATCGATGTCTCGTTCACTCTTGGCATACAGCTTGATGTCATCCATGTACAGGAGGTGGCTGACAACTGCTCCGTTCCGTAGTCGGTATCCGTAGCCAGTCTTGTTAATGATCTCACTGAGGGGGTTCAGGCCTATGCAGAACAGCAGTGGGGACAGAGCATCTCCTTGGTAGATCCCGCACTTGATGGTGACTTGTGCTATGGGCTTGGAGTTGGCCTCTAGTGTTGTACGCCACATCCCCATTGAGTTCCTGATGAAGGCTCTTAGGGTCCCATTGATCTTGTACAATTCTAGGCATTCCAGTATCCAGCTGTGGGGCATTGAGTCATAGGCCTTCTTGTAATCAATCCAGGCAGTGCACAGGTTGGTCAGTCTGGTCTCGCAGTCTCGGCTGATTGTTCTGTCTACCAGTAGCTGGTGTTTTGCGCCTCTGGTATTCTTGCCAATTCCTTTCTGTGTCCCGCTCATGTATTGACCCATGTGCCTGTTCATCTTAGCCGATATTGATAGGTTTGTAGCTTGAACCTATTCGCTGGAACGTTGAGGACAATATAATTACACAGCAAGCAAGACACGAAGTAGGCAAAGTTCTTCATGTTACTCGTGCACGGGAGAGACCGGACAAACGCTGTTCCTTCGCTTGACCCCAGTTGCTCTCGTCCGTTCTCCCGTAACACTGCCCTTTTATTGAGGTTACATGAATATGCATAGGTTCATTAACATATGACGTCTACATAGGTATACATGTGAACAAAGAATACTGTCTGTCTGTGTGTGTGTGTGTGTGTGTGTGTGTGTGTGTGTGTGTGTGTGTGTGTGTGTGTGTGTGTGTGTGTGTGTGTGTGTGTGGTCAAGGTGTGACCCTGTGAAGACTCCCCAAACGCTGGTGCCAGGAGCGGGTCCATCTGAACAAAAGGCTCTTATACTTAAACAGATATACGTGTGTTTGCTATGCCATATATCAACAAGAGAAGATACGACCTCTCCTAGGAGGTGTGTGATCTATGCCAGAACACTCTGTAGAGGAGTGAACGCACTCCCCTCTTCACACAGAGTTGTTACAGACCTCCTAGGATGAGACATTCTTTCAATCTACAAATGATTATACACCTCTAAGCATATATGGTTAAATATTTCTAAGCATAAATGACAATGAACAATACAAAACCTAACAGATATGATGCCTGACAGGAGCTTCCATGTAGTGCTGAGGCAGGTTATTGGTCGGTAGTTGGAGGGGACCGGTCCCTTCTTGGGGTCCTTGGGGATCAGGACCGTCCGACCTTCGGTTAGCCATTCCGGGTGTCTCTTGTTAACTAGCAGCTGGTTCATTTGTGCTGCCAGACGCTTGTGGAGTGCAGTCAGCTTCTTTAGCCAGTAGGCGTGAACCATGTCGGGCCCTGGTGCTGTCCAACTCTTCATACTGGACACCCTTTCTTGGATATCTGCCACTGTGATGGTTACTGGACCCTGTTCAGGGAGGTCGCTGTGGTCTGCCCTCAGATCCACTAGCCACTGAGCATTGCCGTTATGGGTTGCGTCCTTCTCCCATATGCTCTTCCAGTATTGCTCCGTCTCCAGCCTTGGTGGTGCTGTTCTCTTATTGTTCCCTTGCCACTGAGAGTACACCTTTGCTGGTTCTGTGGAGAACAGCTGGTTTATTCTCCTGCCTTCTATCTCTCTGGTGTACCTCCTCAAGCGGCTGGCCAAGGCTGTGAGTCTTTGCTTGGCAGTTTCCAAGGCCTCAGGTATGGACAGCTTGCTGTATTTCTTATGCACCTTCTTTGTCGCACCCTTCTGCAACTCCGTTAGTTGGCTGACCTCCCTCCGTGCTACTTTGATCTTGCCCTCTAGCCTCCTTCTCCATGGAGGGTACTGCCCCTTGTGGCTGTTCAACTTGTAGCCAAGCATCTCACTGATCACTGCTGCCGTATTGTAGATCAGCTTGTTAGTGTCGGTAATCGTGGTTGTAGGTATTGTCCGTAGTGCTGCATTAACATCATCTAGCAGACCTTCTGAGGGTACTTCACGTAATCTTGGTAACCGGCTACGGGGGATCCAGGTTTCAAGCTTGGCCATGATCCTATTTTTCAGGTCAGTTCCTCTCGCACTCAACGGTCCTTCTCCTATCGCACTTGGGGCTATGTACCCAATCTCGGGTGGGGGTGATGATATCTCCCCCTGACCTGGCATACTGACTCCTCCTTGCCGTAGCATTTGTGTTGTACCTCGTCAATCTCTAGCTGTGAGAGCAGTCCCTTCTTTCGAATGTTGGAACACTGAGCTACTAGTTGTTTCGCTGTCATTGTGGATGTTGGGTATTGAAGAATCCATAGGTCCCTCATCCTATTCATGTAGCCCCTTCCGCCGGGGTTACTTGCGTAGTAGCATTCCAACAACGCCCTGTTTTCGTCTCTTGCCCACCGATGCCTTCTTGTTCCAGTAGCCCACTTTTCGTCAGGGTGCCCTGGTTCCTCAACACCTGACGCGGACCTTGTTGATCCGGGCGACGTCCGAGCCGGCATGCCTTCATATTTATCAGTCTCGCTCATGTCTGCGGTAGGCTTGCTTAGCATAGGGGGTCTAGCCTTAGGACCCTTACTGGATACAGACGCCCCAGGCAGGAATCGAACTTGCGATCCTCTATATATATATATATATATATATATATATATATATATATATATATATATATATATATATATATATATATATATATATATATATATATATACATATATATATATATACATATATATATATATACATACATATATATACATACATATATACATATATATATATATACATACATATATATACATACATATATATACATATATATATATACATATATATATATATATATATATATATATACATACATATACATACATATACATATATATACATACATATACATACATACATACATATCACTGTTAACCTTTGCTGTATTTTTCACAGTAAAATACCACAAAATGCCCAGTAACTTACCTGAAAACATTTCTACGGTTAATTACTGTAATTTGCTTTGCATTATGGGTATATTAAGGTTATTTACATCTACTTACTGTATTTTTTAAAATTGCGGTAGTAGTTATACCTACCGTTAACACTTTAGCAGTAGTGCTACTGTATTATGTGATTTGAATGGTTCATCATACTGTTTGTGTATTTTTACTCTTTCAGTGGTTGGTTGCAATAGTGCATTACATTTAAACTCTTTCACTGCCAACCACTTCCAGATTTTCCTCCAACCTATGCCATTTGTCAGTATGATACCAGTGAAAGTATTATGGTTTTGACTTTTTAGGGGACTTGCCTGTGTGTAAGGTTCAAGAATTCTGATCATCTAATCTGCTGCATGCAGTTGTATGCACATGCACAGCTGCTGCAAATGTGTGCTTGCCACTGCGTTGCCAAAGGCGAACTTCAGTCAGTGGAGAATATTGTTATAATTTGGCGGAGGCTTCTCAGTCGAGCAGTAACTGAATTGCTCATTTACTGAACGTGCAACATGTACAGAACTCTTCTGGGAACTAGTCAACCCAACTTAGTGAAACACACACTGAATGCATGCTGGCCCCGCCCACCCACCTACCTCTACCAACCACCACTCCATATCCTGACTGACATGACCTGTGATCCAGTGATTGACAGGAAAGGAAAGACAGGCCAACTTTGTTAACTCTTCGTTACGATATGCTCGAGAGGACAAAAGATTTTGCACCTTGTTATTGTTGGACCTCTGTGTGGAAACTGCAAACGGGACGTAATAAGGTAATGCAAAGGACTCTCCTACCTAACATACTCGTTTATTAATTTTTAAGAGCATATATTTTTTGTGTGTGTGTGGGGGAGGGGGGGCTTAAAATCGGTGTTAGCTTGGTCGAAATAACACATTAGCGGAATTATTCTGGAAAAAAATAGGTTGTGTGTGTTTTTTTTTCTTTTCTTATTTAAATATATATTTAGATATATATTTTCCACGGGGAGGGGCGAGGAACACAGGCGCAACGACAGTCTTTGTCTTTTTCCCGCCGAGTGTGGTGCATTGTCCTCCTGCGCTTCTGTTCTATGACTATTGAGAAGCTGGCCACGCTAACAGTGGGACATTTAGCTTCAGCTAAAGCAGCAGGTAAAAATACACATTTAATGAGAATAAAGAAAGACAACTTTTTTGGGGGAAATTTAGAGACTGCTAAAACAATCTTATCCAGTTTTGAACTTGCTCATGTAGGTTAGCCTGCTTTATTTAATTTTGTGTGAGCTGCAGTACACAACATTAAAAAGTTAATATAACATTAGGTTGGTGGCGCCAGGAACTCCAACCTAAGTTTAATATTTATTATTTTTTTAAGTGGGAAGGGGAGCATGTTTTTTTTCCTTTAATACAACGTCTTCCAGGGTCTTTTTCATAGGAAAACCATGTAACGTCTGTGTTAGGTTGGTCAAAAGAGCAATTAGTTGAATTATTCTGGAAAAGATGGGTTGTGTGTGTTTTTTTCTCTTATTTACTTATGTAAATATATTTTTCAAGGGTTAAATAAATGCAACATTAAATTAACAATTGTCTCTCTGTCTTTTCCCGCCCAGTGTGGTGCATTGCTGTCCTCCTGCCCTGACAGTGTGATGTAGCCTCAGTGTTTGTGTTTTAAAGGCTTTTTCCACCAAGATGTCTGTTGAGAGAGAGATGACCTTACCCATCACACCAAGGGTAATAGCGCTTGGTAAGTAAATAGTTTCAATCCTCTTGTAATATTTTTGTAAAAAATCTATGTAATTATTGTGGTATTTGTACCCACAACAACTTATTTAACAGGGGTTTGTCTGTTTTATATTGTATAAAAATAGAATACACACAGTTTGCTGCTGTTTCTCTTATTATTTATTATACACAATGACCAACAGGAAAAAACAGCCTAACATTTCAGCACAGGCCAAAATGCCAAAACATTAGGCAGTTTTTTCCTGTAATTGATCATAATTTTCATTACATAATAAATAATAAGAGAAATAGCAGCAAACCGTGTGGATTCTATTTTTGTACAGTGTGAGGCCTGCTATCCAGCATTCTTGTGGAAACCGTATTTGTAAGGGTGAGCACATTGTCTTATTGGACTCTTGTCTGTTTTTAGGGAATAATTTCATGTCTGCAAGCCGCTAGATGATCAGTTTGGAGGGCAAGGTATTTTATGAGCCTGAGCAGATGCATGACTTCGCCAGCACCCTTGCTGTCTTCTTTGCGTCATACTACGTTTTCAACCTTGAGTATCAGGAGTCAGCGTCCATCACACTGGAGATGATACAGAGGTAAATACTTTACACCATTAAAGCTTACACCATTTAAGAATGAAATATATGTGATAGCTTGACTACAGTTGCAGAAACATATAGGTGATTGCTGTAATGTATGTTTTAATTTTGAAATTAAAGCAGCCTTTTTTCCGTTATAAGGTTCTTTGTGAGGATCAATCCAGACATGGGAACAAAATGCCCTGCAAAACTTGGTACAAGCCGCAAGACAGGTCGTGTCGTAAAGAGGAAGGTTACAAGCATCAGCCCTCGGATCACCACCTTCCTCCAGCGGCTCTCTGAGTTTGAATGGAGGACTTCCAACTAGGTAAGAATACAGAGATGATAATATATTTTACATAGCTGATAATTACACAAATACACATACTGTACACACATCCATACAACAGTATGAATGATCTCAGACAGATGTGAACAAGTGAATAACCTGAGCAAACATGAATATTGATGATGTGTCTTTGACAGGTGGTGATAAAGACTACGCTGAACCCGACCATCCTGGTAATGGAAATCTAAATCCCATGTCTATTTCCTGGGACCCACTGATAATTATTACATTTTGTAAATGATTTTTGTTTTACAATTGTAATAGTTTATTTAATGTTCATGCTGGTGGGTTTGTCCTGTTTTTAGTGGAATTAAAAACTGTTTTCCTTAAAAAAAAATCAGACACAGAAAGGTGAAGGACTGTGTAGTTTTCATGTACGCTTCTATTTATTTTGGTTATTGACATTGTTTTTATTCAGTTGAAAAATGTTTTTCTTGTTAAAAAAAATATCAACAATAAATGTTGGTTTAATTCACTATTCTGAGACTACTTTATTGAATTATATTGTTTTTTGTAAATGTTCTTATATTGAATATGAATGTTAATATTATTTTATATGCTGTAAAACACAATTACAGTCTAAACAAATTATACTGTACACAATTACAGTGTTATACCATAAACCACGTTTACAGTAAAGCTGCATTACCACAAACAACATTTACAGTAAAGCTGTTATACTGTTATATATGTTTACAGTAAAGTGGTTGAACTGTAAAACATCACAACAGTAAAGATACTGTAGATCAGTAATTACAGTAACTTACTGGCAATAGTGTTGCCAGTAAGTTACTGTAAAAATACAATAAAATGTCTAACAGTACATACGAATATACACACGTATACACACACACGTGTACACACACACACACGTACACACACACACACGTACACACACACACACACGTACACACACACACGTACACACACACACGTACACACACACGTGTACACACACACACGTATATACACACACACGTGTACACACACACACACGTATATACACACACACGTGTACACACACACGTATATACACACACGTATATACACACATGTGTGTATATACGTATATACACACACGTATATACACACACACGTATACATGTATGTGTGTATATACGTATGTACACACATACGTATACATGTATGTGTGTATATACACGTATATACACACATACATGTATACACATACATATACATATACACATATATACACATACACACACACACACACACACACACACACACACACACACATACATACATACATACATATCCTTATAACCTTTGAATACGTATTACTACAGAAAATAGCAATAAAGTTTTTCTGTAATCACCATTGCAGGTCAGTACCAGTAACTTGTAACAATGATTTATTTTTACTTTATTTATTTTTTTAATTTTTTATTTATTTTTGGTCATCGTGTGTTAGTGGCCAGAAAGGCAATTTAATGACCAAATAACCACTGAAATGCCCACAAAAATGATCAAAATTTCTATTTCAGTGTGTGTGCTTCTGTGTGCATCCTCAAGCAGCAAGATGTTCTAACCACAGTAGAGTGGTTTTTGTAGGCACACTTTCTACACCTGGTGCAAGGGGCTGCTGTTCCAATCTTGGAGGTGCGCCTTTTGCACCTTCTTCTCATTTTGTTGATGGGGTGTGGGTCATACTGTGGTTCAGACTACTGTATCTTGAGATCAATGGCAGAAGTGGCTGAGAATCAAGGGACAAGGCCGTCTTGCAATTGTTGAGGTCACCAGCATGTGCCCAAGCTCTTCCGGGATCACTCTTTATTTGTAGGTTGTAGAGGACTCCCCCACTTCTGTGAAATTGTTTCTGATGGGACAAAGGCATCGTATCCCAAGACATCCAGGAGATTGGAGAAAAGAGCCAGCAGCCATCAGTTAGTTGTCCTTCAACAACTCGAGTTGCCAACATCCTCTCTAAGTTATTCAAGCTGTATTTGTGCCTACTGTAGTCCAGGATTGCTTCTTGCTTCCAGGCTTCCTCTATTCCCCATCACACACAGGGATCTGCTGGTTCCCTGTGTGTTGTGGTCAAAAGAAGCACATTCCTCCATTGCTTTGGCATTTGGGATATCACCATGGTAGTTTTGGTGAAGCCAAAGACAGGCAACAAAATATTCCTCTGTTGCAACTTAAGGAGCTGGGAAGGTAGCTCTAGGTTGTTTCCCCTGTGCCAGTTTTCATCTGAGGAGTTCCTCTGCCAAGGTTACCGAAGTAAAGACATTGTCCTTGGAGCTCCTCTGTCAGTTTGAGTCTGAACCCCTTTCCCTTTTTTACTTCCAGAGAGCTTCCAGTGTTGTCATCCCACATGCTATGTATTGCTTTATTCTGATGTAGGCTCACATTTCCACTTCATCTATAACCCTCCAATCCTCACACCTTTGCCTCCTGTGCAGGTTTGTAAGTGTGCACAGCAGCTGAAAGATCTCCTTTGTCATTAAAAAGTCAAAAGTAGATCTCAGGCTGCTAATGAAGGGAACTGCATAAAGGATGAGCCCTGGTTTGATACCAGTGGTTACTGGATTGTAGAGCAGTCTCTCTTCAGTAGTGGGATGCCCCCCAACCCTCATCAAAGAAGAGGATTCAGGCACTGGCTGGTACTCATCATCAGCGGTGATGTAGTCAGCCTCTTTGGAGATTGTCTCCTCATCTTCTGGAGAGGACGTTTTCTTTATCTTGGGCAGATGTCTTTTCTTCAAGGGCAGAGAACTGCTTGCTGTCCTTGCTCTCTGACCAGATCATACAAAAAGTGCTTGAAGCAGTTATGACCTTCTTGCCATATTGTCAGAATAAATGATCTGGAAGCTGTTAGGCTTACTTACAGAAGTAGCACTGTCTGCACCTGCATAAACTCCAGGCCACGCTGCAGCTGCACGTTTGAACTCTGCAAAATGTCCGGTGATCAAGGCTGGACTGGGACAAAAAAAAAAAATCAGCCCGGGCATTTTGACTAGAGACCGGCCCACCAGGATAAAGATTGAAAATCAAATCAACTCAAATCAAATCAAATCACTTTTATTGTTACATCACATGTGCAGGCACACTGGCACAGCACATGCGAGTGAAATTCTTGTGTGCGAGCCCCACAAGCAACAGAGATGTGCAAACACAACAACACAAACGAGCAAAATACAAGAATGGCCAACCTGAAACTAATAAATATATGTACAATATATAATAGTGTATGCATTTCTGGATGTGTATACTAAATATTTTCCTACGTGTGTGTGTGTGTGTGTGTGTGTGTGTGTGTGTGTGTGTGTGTGTGTGTGTATATACACATTTTTACAAATTAAATAGTAAAAAAAAAAAAAAAAAAAAAAAAAAAAATAATAATAATAATAATAATAATAATAATAATAATAATAAAATATATAAAATATACAGAGTTGAATATGTGCAAAACAAGTGGCATTTATATACAGTATGGAGTGCATAATGTTGAAGTTCCAGTAGTGAAGCTGAGGTGTCTATGAAGTGTTCAGCAGTCTGATGGCCTGATGGAAGAAGCTGTCTCTCAGTCTGCTGGTACGGGACCGGATGCTGCAGAACCTCCTTCCTGATGGAAGCAGTCTGAACAGTTTATGGCTGGGGTGACTGGAGTCCTTGATGATCCTCCCCGCTTTCCTCAGGCACCGCTTCCTGTAGATGTCTTGGAGGGAGGGAAGCTCACCTCCAATTATCCGTTCAGAGCACCGCACTACTCGCTGGAGAGCTTTGCAGTTGTAGGCGGTGCTGTTGCCATACCAGGTGGTGATGCATCCAGTGAGGATGCTCTCAATGGCACAGTGATAGAAGGTCCTGAGGATGCGGGGGCTCATGCCGAATCTTTTCAGTCTCCTGAGAAAGAAGAGGCGCTGCTGCGCCTTCTTCACTGTTTTGTTTGTGTGTACTGACCACGTAAGATCCTCAGCCAGATGTACTCCAAGGAACCGGAAGCTGCTCACTCTCTCCACAGCAGCGCCGTTGATGGTGATGGGGGTGTGTACTTCTCTGCACCTCCGGAAGTCCACTATCAACTCCTTTGTCTTTGCGACGTTGAGGGTGAGATGGTTGTCTTGACACCAGTGGGTCAGGGCGCTGACCTCCTCCCTGTAAGCCGTCTCATCACCGTTGGTGATAAGACCCACCACTGTAGTGTCATCCGCAAACTTCACAATGATGTTGGAGCTGTTAGTGGCTGTGCAGTCGTAGGTGTAGAGTGAGTACAGGAGAGGGCTCAGTACACACCCCTGTGGAGCACCAGTGTTCAGTGTGATGGGGGATGAGGTGATGCTGCCCAGTCTGACCACCTGGCGTCTGTCAGACAGGAAGCTAAGGATCCAGCTGCAGAGGGAGCTGCTCAGTCCTAGATCCTGCAGTTTCCTGTCCAGCTTCGAGGGAATGATGGTATTGAATGCTGAGCTGTAATCTACAAACAGCATTCTCACATACGTGTCTCTCTTCTCCAGGTGTGACAGGGCAGTGTGTAGTGTCAGGGCTATGGCATCATCAGTGGACCTGTTGTGGCGGTATGCAAACTGTAGAGGGTCCAATGAGTCGGGTAGTGCAGAGCAGATGAAGTCCCTGACCAGCTTCTCGAAGCATTTGCTTACGATGGGGGTCAGGGCTACAGGTCGCCAGTCGTTCAATGAGGAGATGGTGGAGGATTTGGGTACAGGGACGATGGTGGCCATTTTGAAGCAGGCTGGGACTACAGACAGAGAGAGGGAAAGGTTGAAGATGTGTGTGAACACTCCAGCCAGCATGACTTGAGGACGCGGCCGGGAATCCCGTCCGGACCAGTAGCTTTGCGCGCGTTCACCTTCCTGAAGCACTTCCGCACATCCTCCTCAGACACAGTGTGCGCACTGACGTCATCCGCGGTGCGCACACTGTCCGGTCTCATGGTGTTCGCTGCGTCGAATCTAGCGTAGAATACGTTTAGATCCTCACACAGAGAGGCTGTGGTCTGCGGTGTGCTGGTTTTCCCTCTAAAGTCTGTGATCGTGTTTAGTCCCTGCCACATACTCCGAGGGTTGTCAAACTGTTGCTCCACCCTGTCCCTGTACTCACATTTGGCTGCTTTGATTGTCTTCCGGAGTTGGTAATGTGCGTGTTTGTAGTCCGATGTGTTTGCGGAGGCAAAGGCGGTGTTCCGTGCCGCCAGTGCCGCGCGAACATCTCCGTTAATCCAGGGTTTTTGATTTGGGAAGGATTTAACTGTTCTGGATGGGACGACATCTTCCACGCATTTCCTGATAAATCCACAGACTGAGTCTGTGTATTCATCAATGTCTCTGGCGGCCACGTGAAACATTTCCCAGTCCGCGTGATCAAAACAGTCCCGCAGCGCAGACTCCGATTGGTCCGTCCAACAGTGCACCGCCCTCCAGGTTGGAGCTTCCTGTTTCAGCTTCTGCCTGTAGGCGGGCAGGAGCAGGATGGAGCAGTGATCTGATTGGCCGAATGGGGCGCGGGGGAGGGCTTTGTACGCATCCCGGAAAGAGGTGTAACAGTGGTCGAGTAGCCGGTTTCCATGTGTGTTAAAAAGGATGTGTTGATGGAGTTTTGGTGAGACTTTCTTCAGGTTTCCCTTATTAAAGTCTCCGGCTGTGATAAACGCTGCCTCTGGGTGTGCGGTTTCCTCACTGCTGATCGCGCTGTACAGTTCCCTGAGTGCACGGTCAGTGTCGGCTTGTGGGGGAATGTAAACAGCCGTAATAATCACTGCTGTAAATTCCCTCGGTAGCCAGAATGGCCGGCACTTAATCATCAGGTACTCCAGGTCCGGTGAGCAGAAGGATTTGACCGGGTGCACGTTCGCATAATCACACCAGCTGTTGTTGATCATGAAACACACACCACCGCCTCTGCTTTTCCCAGTAAGATCCTGTGACCTGTCCGCGCGGTGCACAGAGAACCCCGGCAGTTGTATTGCGGAGTCCGGTACTTTGTCCGATAGCCAGGTTTCTGTGAGGCAGATCACGCAGCAGTCCCGCATCTCTCGCTGGAATGAGATCCGTGCCCGAAGCTCGCACAGCTTGTTCTCCAGAGACTGCACATTAGCCAGTAATAAACTGGGTAACGGTGGTCTGTAAGTGTGCCGTCTCAGTCGAACCAGAACGCCAGATCTTCTCCCTCTGCGTCGGCGTTTGCGGCCTCCAGGGCCAGAGAACAAAGGCGTCTCAGGTGAGATGAATGGGGGGTCTGCAAACGGAGCGTCTGTGTTGCAAAACTTGAACTCCGGAAAGTTATAAGAAAGACCGTCTTTTATGTCCAGTAAGGTTTGTCGGTCGTACACAAGGAGACAAGTGCTGCTCGTGAAAAAATAAAGGAAAAGTAAAATTAAACACAGAAGAAAGCCGTTGCTTGGGGGAGCTCGCGACGAGGCTGCCATACTCGGCGCCATCTTGATATCAAATGTGACGTCATTCAGGGGTAAAACCGCAAAGGATTCTGAGAACTTGTGGCAAGAGGTACTAGCGCACGCAGGCTTTCAATTGAACTCAGTTACACAGCGATAAAAAGAAACCCAAAAAATGGCAAGAAGCTGTTGTATTATTAACTGCAATAGCCGGTCGCATGACAGCCACGGGAAGCCGACGGGTAAAGAGATCATTTTTTTATATCGGATTAAGTCGTTGAAGAGAATTTTTTTAAGCCATGTTTCCGAAGTAAGAGCCGACGGATGGTCTGGATATATCAAATATTGTCATGTAACGGTGTGTGGCAGGCAGGAAAATAGGACCCAAACGCAAACTCACGGGAAAACAGAACTGAACTCAAAATGCAGCTTTATCGCTGACAGGTAGTGATGGGACGTTCTGTATCGAGGCTTCGGAGCGTGTGTCGAGTAATGGAGGGGGCGTTTCCGCGAAGTGCGTATCGAGGCTTGCTTCGTTTATGGGAGGAGCTCAAAATGATGACGTCCGAAGCCTCGCTGCCCGGCTGTACCACGTGACTGGTTCATTAAGTGGTTCGAACTTTGCTGCGAGATATGACAGCGATATAAACCCCTCAGACTTCATTCAAAAATGTGGGTGTTTGATGGAGAGTTGCGGTTAGTGAGAGTTTGGAGACCGTTTGGAGGTTTATGAGAGTGAGGAAAGTCAGGAGAGAATGGAGCCAGCTAAGAAGAGGAGGATGTCCTCCCCTGTGTGGGAACATTTTGATCTTATTCCTCCCAACAAGGTATGTAAATTTCTACAGAAGATGTATTTTCATGATACTGATGGTGCAATACAATTTATGTTGAGCTGTCTTGACTTTTGTACAAGGTGAAGTGTTTGCTATGTGCCAGGGAGCTGGGATATAACAACAACAACACCTCATCAATGCTTAGGCACTACAGAGCTTTGCATGAGAATAAGGGGGACACCGATTGTGGAGCAAGACCAGGTGAGTGATCAAATGCAATGATAATATAGGATGCAGTAATGTTACTAAATGATATAACAATATTATACAACTGTTATAAGTTACGTGTGTGATATTTATATTTGTGCTTTGTCTTTATTGTCTTTCCTCAGGAGAACAATCTCAAATAGATGAAGACCTGGTCAGCATGGTGATTGAGGAATCCCAGCCATTTAGCATTGTGGAGGACAAAGGATTCAAAAGATTTGTTAAATCATTAAATCCTAGCTATGTTCTCCCCACTAAAAAGGTCATAAAAGCAGTGAAAATTTAGTTTTTACAGAATAAAATGTGAACAGGCAGGACTGAGGCTCAAAGCCTCAGTGTGTAACTGTCCATACCTCAACGTTACAAAAGCACAACTACTGTCCACACCCCAACCACACCTCACCTCACAGTAAATGATCATTTCCATTTCAAGCATTTCCAAATAATCATTTCCCATACTGCCACTATAAATATACACAGTATACTGCCATCACTACAATATACATGTTTTACACACTCCTTTTGTTGTTGACATTTACAGGCTGTGTGCAAAATGCCACACTCTTCAAATTCATGCCAGCTATTATTTTTACGTCCAGTAGGTGTCCTGCTAGAGCAAATGAAGCTTCATGAAGCTTCGCGTTGGGGTGAACCAATTGGATGAAAAGCTTCAGTGCTTCATGGGGCTTCATCTGCCCATCACTACTGACAGGTGACAAACGATAACAGTGATACAAAAGCAATGCAAAACTAAACTGGGAAGAGCTAATTGTAACACATACCAGAAGACACGGGGAGACACACACAGCATGAGGGACGACGCGACGCTGACTCAGAGAAACACAGGGCTTAAATACACAGAGGGATAACGAGGGAATGAGACACAGAAGGAGAGCACAGATGGGAGTAATCAGGCTGGACGAGACAAGCAAAGCAGGACACATTCACATAAGACATGGACCATCAAAGTAAAACAGGAAGTATCATACAGAGACGCAAACTTGACACAGTGAAGAAAGCAACTAAGAAACACAGAGACATAAACCATAAGGCAGAGGACTCTAAGACCCAAAATACGCGGAGGGAAATACTCAGCTTGGAACACAAGAAACTAGACTAGAGGGAGTAACAAAAGACCAACCATGAGAACATAATGCACAATGCAGAGGGACAGAAAACAAACTCAAACATGCAAAGACACACAATTACACAGAACAGAGGGGACACAGAGAGACATGAAGGGCAAGGGATCAAAACTAGAAGCCACAGAATAAATCACACAAGTACCATATTACAAACATCACAAGGAACTAGAAACGCTGGGTCAGGGGAAACATGGAATAAACACAAAGAGAGACGAGGGCTCAAAAATACACAGAGGGGCACACAGGGGGTAAGAGTCACGAAGGGAAAACACTTAGGGAACAACACAACAGGACAACTCAGGAAACATGGCCTAAATAAGGAACGAAATACAAAAATACAAGAAACTAAGAATACTAGGCCCACATGGCCCAGGACCCTGACAAATATAACGTCCCAGAACACTCCAGCTCACAGGTTAGTCTGCTCCAAGCATTCCCACAAAGGTCAGAGTTTTGTAGTAGTTAATACGTCATTTTTCTTAACATAATTGGTGATATAGGTTACAAGCAAGTCTGGCGCTGAACAGAAATTGTCGCACTATGCTCTTTTGTTTATTGTGCATAAATAGTGAATTGTCCTGACACAATATTGCGTTTCGCTTCTGTTATTACCATGGTACATTGACAAAAACATATACTTTTATTCACAGGATAAAACAGTTGTTTTGTATCACTAATTGTCCAGTATGATTACAGCATACAATATTATTGTCACTGCTACATTTCTGTAATGCATACCAGAAATTATTTCCACTACTAATTAATTACCGTTGAGCTCAAAGGTCCTATTAATAAACGGTTAACGAATGTGTATTTATGACGACGATTTGTGAGACTGGTAAACTTACCTTTGTTCGTACGATGGTCTTTACTTTCTACACGGTGCATTTCAAGGTCCTGTACCCATTCGTCGGTAAACTGTACCTGGGCTTGTTGCAGTGACCTGAAGTTACTAAGCTTCATGAGTGTGTGCACTCACTCAAAGAACCGTATAATTATAAATCTGAGCGTGGTGAAAGTTGGGCAGCACGCTAACGTCCTTTGTCCACTCTGTGTGCTCGTAAGGGTCTGACCCTTTCACTCCTTTGATTTTTCCTCGTATCTTTTCTTTGTCTTTTCGTCGAGTCTGTCTTTGTACGGACCGGCATTGTTCTCCTTTTGTTTTGTACATTCCTTTTTTGTGCGTCAAAGAAAAAACAAGAAGGCATTGGAACCGGAGAATGAACGTTTGCGGTGCTGCAAATGCTTGCATTTGATGCGGTACTTGGATTGTTTTGCCACGAGTTCCCGGCATGCAATGCGCGAAAATCACGTGATTGCTAAACAAGGGGGAGGGTGCATCCGGCCTCCTCGGCTGTAATTGGTCCAGCCCAGAGTCGATCATGACCAATTGGCCAATCCAACACCTTTCATTATATATAACCTTCCTAAAAAAAAAATAAAAAATAAAAAATCCATCGGCCCATAAAAACAAAAAATCGCCAGCGGCCCACCAGGCAAATGCCCGGTATGCCCGATGGCTAGTCCAGCTATGCCGGTGATTGAGTTTTGGTTTTTCTTGGTCTTTTGAGTGTTAATATTTTGGGTATGGTCTCTTTTTATGAAAAATACATCAATAAAAGTGCTTTTAGCATGTGCTTCAAAGCAACGTTTGACTGGGAACCTCAAAGCTCAATAGCCTGCATCAATAGAAATTCACTGCAGCCTATGTAATGTTTGATGCATCATAGAATAGAATAGAATATTCTCTATTGTCATTGTCACAAGTACAATGAAATTGAAAGATGTCTCCGGTCAGTGCAACATCACGAAAGATAAATACTTAAAAACTATAATAGATAGGATATAAAAGATAGAAATACATATAAAATACAGTATTCTCATACAGTAAATACACCCAAGCAATCCAGGCCTAAGGCCCCATACAGACACTCAACATACGACCTAGTTGATATATCACTCAAACAATCAATCACTCAGTCAATTTGTTAGCGCATCCAACAAAACATGTCTGAAAGCATTCCAACATCAAGGGCACAAATGACAACAGGGGCAATGAAAGTCATCTACTTTTAGTAGCATTGAGACATGATATTGCAATTGGGTAGAAACTGTGTTTGAGTCTGTTAGTCCTTGTGTATGTTGTTCTATACCGTTTACCTGAAGGCAGCAGTTCGAACATGGAGTGTCCAGGGTGTGAGGTGTCCTTTTTGATGTTATGGGCTCTTTTGAGGCAGCGGGAACTGTGTAGGTCTTTCAGTTTGAGGAGAGGGCAGCCGATTGTCCTTTGGGCAGCGTTGATTACTCCCTGGAGTGCTTTCCTCTGAGCCACTGTGCAGCTAGCGTACCATATGCCTATGCAGTACGTTAGTATGCTTTCGATGGAGGCTCTGTAGAAAGACACCAGCAGTCTCTGTGTGATGTTGTTCTTCTTGTTCATCATAATTTATTCCAGTCTATCTTGCAAATACATGTTTGTGCTACATGTCATGCACAAACACAAACTATTAGATCCTTAAGATAAAACCTATGTCAAAATTGTGTCATTCTATTGGTCTATTCGAGTGTGTTAAGCCATCAGTTTCCTTATTGGAAACTAAGAATATTACATGAAATTGCTTGTTTCGCCAAGAATGGGTAAATGATGTTATTTGGTAAAAAAAACAAAAAAAACCATTAAAAACTACAATTTTCATGTGTCAAGTTTAGAATGAAAGCAATTTTACCTAAATTGCCTGATTTAGTACTGTCAATAACAAGGAATCAAAAAAGTGTTTATAATGGGTTTCAACTGGCCAAAAATAGCCACAATAGAGCCAAGAGTAACAATTTGATGTATAGTGTATATTATTGATATATTTAAGCAGCTGAAGTAAAAATAAAATAAAAAAATATCTGAAAAAATCTAGACCCTTTGGAAGTTTAATTCCATTTGCATTAACACAGCAAAAATGGTTGAAAAAAGGGTGCTTGAACATGTAGCTAAACATTTTGATCCAGATAACTGAGATCAAGGCCCTGAAGATTACTTCAGTGAACTAGACCACACTCTAGTGGAGTTGCCACATCCATCCAAAGAATGAAAGCTAAAGTTGTTTCACAACTTCAGTCACAGCCTTCAAGAATCAGACATGACTACTGTGGGCTGCACCGGGCACTAAGAGAAGAATCCCATTGTCGTGCTGATAAGACCACATCAGTGGTTTCAGCATTCCAGTTAAAACTCTGCTCTCTTCTGCTGAGTGCAGTTCAAAGTCCAACATTTACAAGTGAGTAATTAATAAATAGACAATGCAACCAACAAGTAATATAAACTGAAATAAGCGTCAGATAAAACAAAGATACCATAAACTTTGGCATTGGAAAGATGCCTGCAGCAGTTAAAATGAACCTTTGAACTGCTTTGATGTTCATTATTATTTTATCGGTGGCTCCTTTTGAAGCACTGGAACTGGGTGTTTTCACACAGACTCCCAAAGCAACAGGATCTTTAAAACTTTTAATAAACTGGACTGTGACGACCCATGAAACCTGATCTGCAGCTGCTCATCATCATGGACAGCTGGATTTGGCTTGTTTTCATTCTGGGTAAGAAAAACTGAGCCTCTCGGTTTCTGACATTACCAGAGCCATTAGTGTGTTGAGTCACGAGGTCATAATTGCACAATAACTCACTCATTTTGAGTTTTCAAGTAAAGTTTATATGTATGATCTATTAAATTACACAGACAGCTTAGGATAAAATGTATTGTTTTTTGTTGCTCTGCTCAAACAAAATACAAGCATCGATTTCATATAAGCATGAATATGAGAATAATACTGATAATGTGTTATGTCTAAGTTCATTATTAATGAATACAAAATTAATGAGTATTATAAACTAGTTAGAATATACGGAGCCCCTGAAAGGTCAGGTATTTATTCATTTTTTTGTTTTTTAATTTTACATTTCTTTTGATCCACGTGAACAGTAAAATCTGTCCACACATAAAGTCAGGCTATATTGCTGATACTGTCTTCCCGTCTGGAGACATTTTACTGTGTTGTTATTGTTTTGTTATACAGAAATAATATTGACCTCCGACAGATACTGTTCTTGAAGCTGTGGTCAGTGTATGGACTTCCGCTTATACTGTGTGTGTTCAGTGTGTCACAGTCACTGTTATCGTCACAGACGTAACTGTAAAGTCAGTCACAGCTGCATTATTTAATAGGAAGGCAATAGGCAGAGTGTTACAGGCATAGCATGTATGAAGCATGTGAACATAATAATAACCACTGCAGCCAAAAAGAGTGCCTGACGAGCCCAGTTGTAAGTAAGCTGTTAAGACTCGACTGTACACTGTGTTCGTGTTTTCTTCCAAAACAATAAGTTTGTTGGAGCAGCATTTCAACGCCTCTCTCTGTATCTCGCTAGCAAAGTTGACCCAGACAGCTTGAATCCTGGAGAGAAGACTTACAGGAGAATATCTCCCTTGAAGAGTGGGAGAGGGCTTGCGCCAGGGCACAATCACAAAAAGTGAACACTCGTTTAAATCTCTTGCAGTACAATTGGTTAATGCGTACATATATGACTCCAGTCAAACTTAATGCTTTCTACAGTACCATCCCGGATGTTTGTATAAAATGCGACGAGGAAAAGGGCACACTTCTCCATTGTTTGTGGCAGTGTCCTGAAATTAGGAAATTCTGGGAAGAAGTGAAACAATGTACTGAAGAAATATTAGAAATAAAACTGCATTTAGAACCAAAACTTTTTTTGCTGGGCATCTATCCAGCTAACTGTAATATAACAAGGAAACATAGCTTATTTTTAGACATAGGGCTGCTGATGGCTAAGAGAGTGATTGCCATTACTCGGAAAGAGGTAG
Source organism: Copadichromis virginalis (assembly GCF_057382275.1). NCBI lineage: Eukaryota > Metazoa > Chordata > Actinopteri > Cichliformes > Cichlidae > Copadichromis > Copadichromis virginalis. The sequence continues at coordinate 18,403,218 of NC_140639.1, read as the reverse complement.
ATAGACCGAGAAGAAGTAAATGGATTTCAGAGTTAACATCTACCCTGCCCTTAGAAAAGATCACCTACGCAGTCAGGGGTAAGCGGCGATACTTTTATAGCATCTGGGGCCCCTTCAAAAACTTGCTTGCTAATAAAGACTAGCCCCACTTGGTGGAAATTGTTGGGAAGGATTCATAGGTGGCCCTCTGCTGTCCATTCGGGAATATGTTTAATGCTTGACATTGAACAACTACTTTCTAATTTACATTTAACATATACCTGTGAGGGTGCATAATTTATGGGAGATGTACACAGTTATTCCCCCCTTTTCCTTTTTTTTTGTCTTTCCCTTGTTTGTTTGTTTTGCTTTTGTGTGTTGTTTTTGTTGTTTTGTCTTTACTGTTTTTTTTCTCATCCTCTCCTATATGGTGTTATGTGTATAAAGGCAGTATGTGTAGCTTGTAGTTTCTGTAAGTTTAGCTACTTGTTTTGTTACGTTTCATAGATATGTACACTCCTATGTTCAAAATAAATAAAGACACTGTTGGGAAAGAAAAAAAAATTGAACCAGACAACAAAGTAAAGGTAGTTTTCGGCTACGAGACCAACACGGAACCCGACGTATTAGCCAGAGGTCCCTTTACTACGGTTCGGAGCCACGGACCTGTGTTATATACGCACGGAATAGTTTTCTATACAAGATCGCTGCAAAAAGTGCAGTCTTACCTAATGTCCACCTTATATCAATTTCCTAAGACCCGAACTCTTTCATGGCATGCATTTTTAATTTGTCTTTGCTATTTGTGCTGATTGGGACCTGATGAATGTACACTCAACAAAAATATAAACGCAACACCTTTGTTACTGCTCCCATTCCCCATGGGATGGACGTAGAGACCTAAAATTCATTGCAGATACACAATATAACCATCCCTCCCAAACAGTGGTCACAAAAAACAGTCCAAATGTGTGGTAGTGGGCACATCTGCTATATTGAGATAATCCATCCCACCTCACAGATGTGCCACATCAAGATGCTGATCTGACATCATGAGTAGTGCACAGCTGTACCTCAGACTGCCCACAACAAAAGGCCACCCTGGAATGTGCAGTTTTTTGCGCTATTGGGGGTCTGGGGACCCAGAACCGGTCAGTATCTGGTGTGACCACCATTTGCCTCATGCAGTGCAACACATCGTCGCATGGAGTCTATCAGATTGTTAATTGTGGCCTGTGGAATGTTGGTCCACTCCACTTCAATGGCTGTGCGAGGTTGTTGGATATTCGTGGGAACTGGTACACGCTGTCGTATACGCCAGTCAAGCACATCCCGAACATGCTCAATGGGTGACATGTCCGGTGAGTATGCTGGCCATGCAAAAACTGGGACATTCTCAGCTGCCATCTGCCCTGAACAATGTGAACCATGATTCATCCGTGAAGCGCACACCTCTCCAACGTGCCAGACGCCATCGAATGTGAGCATTTGCCCACACAAGTCTGTTACGGCGACGAGCTGGAGTCAGGTCAAGACCCCGATGAGGACGACGGGCATGCAGTTGAGCGTCCCTGAGACGGTTTCTGACAGTTTGTGCAGAAATTGTTTGGTTGTGCAAACCAATTGTTCCAGCAGCTGTCTGGGTGGCTGGTCTCAGACGATCTTGGAGGTGAACCTGCTGGATGTGGAGGTCCTGGGCTGGTGTGGTTACACGAGGTCTGCGGTTGTGAGGCCGGTTGGATGTGCTGCCATATTCTCTGAAACGCCTGTGGAGACGGCTTATGGTTGAGAAATGAACATTCAATGCACGGGCGACAGATCTGGTTAACATTCCTGCTGTCAGCATGCCAATTGCACGCTCCCTCATTGCTTGTGGCATCTGTGGCATTTTGCTGTGAGACAAAACTGCACATTCCAGGGTGGCCTTTTGTTGTGGGCAGTCTGAGGTACACCTGTGCACTACTCATGATGTCAGATCAGCATCCTGATGTGGCACACCTGTGAGGTGGGATGGATTATCTCAATATAGCAGATGTGCCCACTACCACACATTTGGACTGATTTGTGACCACTGTTTGGGAGGGATGGTTATATTGTGTATCTGCAATGAATTTTAGGTCTCTACGTCCATCCCATGGGGAATGGGAGCAGTAACAAAGGTGTTGCGTTTATATTTTTGTTGAGTGTAAAAACAAAGAATTTCCATATATACAGTGGGGCAAAAAAGTATTTAGTCAGCCACCGATTGTGCAAGTTCCCCCACTTAAAATGATGACAGAGGTCAGTAATTTGCACCAGAGGTACACTTCAACTGTGAGAGACAGAATGTGAAAAAAAAATCCATGAATTCACATGGTAGGATTTGTAAAGAATTTATTCGTAAATTAGGGTGGAAAATAAGTATTTGGTCACCTCAAACAAGGAAAATCTCTGGCTCTCACAGACCTGTAACGTCTTCTGTAAGAAGCTTTTCTGTCCCCCACTCGTTACCTGTATGAATGGCACCTGTTTGAACTCATCATCTGTATAAAAGACACCTGTCCACAGCCTCAAACAGTCAGACTCCAAACTCCGCCATGGCCAAGACCAAAGAGCTTTCGAAGGACACCAGGAAAAGTATTGTAGACCTGCACCAGACTGGGAAGAGTGAATCTACAATAGGCAAGCAGCTTGGTGTGAAAAAATCAACTGTGGGAGCAATCATCAGAAAATGGAAGACATACAAGACCACTGATAATCTCCCTGGATCTGGGGCTCCACGCAAGATCTCATCCCGTGGGGTCAAAATGATCATGAGAACGGTGAGCAAAGATCCCAGAACCACACGGGGGGACCTGGTGAATGACCTGCAGAGAGCTGGGACCAAAGTAACAAAGGTCACCATCAGTAACACACTACAACGGCAGGGAATCAAATCCCGCAGTGCCAGACGTGTTCCGCTGCTGAAGCCAGTGCATGTCCAGGCCCGTCTGAAGTTTGCCAGAGAGCACATGGATGATACAGCAGAGGATTGGGAGAATGTCATGTGGTCAGATGAAACAAAAGTAGAACTTTTTGGTATAAACTCAACTCGTCGTGTTTGGAGGGAGAAGAATACTGAGTTGCATCCCAAGAACACCATACCTACTGTGAAGCATGGGGGTGGAAACATCATGCTATGGGGCTGTTTTTCTGCCAAGGGGACAGGACGACTGATCCGTGTTAAGGACAGAATGAATGGGGCCATGTATCATGAGATTTTGAGCCAAAACCTCCTTCCATCAGTGAGAACTTTGAAGATGAAACGAGGCTGGGTCTTCCAACATGACAATGATCCAAAACACACCGCCCGGGCAACAAAGGAGTGGCTCCGTAAGAAGCATTTGAAAGTCGTGGAGTGGCCTAGCCAGTCTCCAGACCTCAACCCCATAGAAAATCTGTGGCGGGAGTTGAAAGTCCGTGTTGCTCGGCGACAGCCCCAAAACATCACTGCTCTCGAGAAGATCTGCATGGAGGAATGGGCCAAAATACCAGCTACTGTGTGTGCAAACCTGGTAAAGACCTATAGTAAATGTTTGACCTCTGTTATTGCCAACAAAGGTTATGTCTGTGAAGGTTCTCAGTCATCCAGGTCATCGTAGTCAAAGGAGCTTGCAAAGAAAAGCGTCTGGACTTCTTTAAGTTGCTTGAAGACGTTTCACCTCTCATCCGAGAAACAACACGCTCAGACAGAAACTGGTTCACCCGAAAGACAAAACGCCAAAACACAAACTTAACAATGTGGTGTATGCTGTACAGTGCAGCGAGGAATGCTCAGACCTCTACATTGGAGAGACCAAACAGCCACTTCACAAGCGCATGGCACAACACAGAAGAGCCACCTCCACAGGACAAGACTCAGCAGTCCATCTGCATCTTAAGGATAAAGGACACTCTTTCGAGGATGCCAATGTTCACATTTTGGACAGAGAGGACAGATGGTTTGAAAGAGGAGTGAAAGAAGCCATCTATGTCCACTGTGAGCAACCATCTTTGAACAGAGGCGGGGGTTTACAACACCAACTCTCTGCCATCTATAATCCAGTTTTGAGATCCCTTCCCAGACGCCTTAACGCCCACTCACATCCTGGGCCATCTGACCTCAGGAATTCGCATGATAAGGTGGGGCCAGGTTTCACAATGAACACACCCGAAACTCTGGCTGATTGGGACCCACGCCCAGTTTCACACCTTGGCTCAGGCGATTAGAGGATCATCAGGGGGTCCTTTTGTCCCTCTGTGGGGGGTTACTCCCACTAGGTTTATATCTGGGACTCTCCACCATTTGACCTTAGAACTGAAAAATATCAAATTATATCCAAATTATATCAATCACGGTAGCCAAGTTTATATAGGTTCTCCTCGTGTATCGTGTGGAGTATGTGATGATGGGAATTAGGTGAATTATGTGGGATCAATAAGATGTTGAGCAGGGGTAGGAATTAATAAGTATGTTCATACTTCTTCCTACTCCTTTTCAGACCAAACATTGTTACATTATGTCAGACGATTTTGTTTTATTTCATTATATATTTTTTGTTTATCTGAACACATACGTGTGGGTGTGTGTATATCTACATATATATTCGTATCTGTAAATGAAAATATATGTAGTGTGTATATATTGTTTTTTGTTTTATATGTCTGAAACAAATAAAGATACAATACAATACAATACAATACAATACAATACAATACAATACAACTGAAGAAGCTTCTCGGATGAGAGGTGAAACGTCTTCAAGCAACTTAAAGAACTCCAGACGCTTTTCTTTGCAAACAACAAAGGTTATGTTACAAAGTATTGAGTTGTATTTTTGTTATTGACCAAATACTTATTTTCCACCCTGATTTACGAATAAATTCTTTACAAATCCTACCATGTGGATTCATGGATTTTTTTTTTCACATTCTGTCTCTCACAGTTGAAGTGTACCTCTTGTGCAAATTACTGACCTCTGTCATCATTTTAAGTGGGGGAACTTGCACAATCGGTGGCTGACTAAATACTTTTTTTCCCCACTGTATATATGGAAATTCTTTGTTTTTTACACTCAACAATATATATATATATATATATATATATATTCCGATAGAACAGTGGCAGTATAATGTCCTTGTAAGGGGATATCAGGGGATATTTTGTGCTTTGGTCTAGACAACTGAAAATGTGATGTCCACATATGTGGACGCCAGGTCCTAGGAGGTTAAGATTTAAAAATGTAGTGGTATGGCGAGTAACCTTCAATATCAGTAATAAATCACACAACAATAGTACATTCATGTAGTTGTATAAAGCATGATAATATATTAAGTATTCCAAAGTATTCAGAATACGTTACTCTCATTGAGTAACGTAACAGAATATGTTACAAAATATATATTTGGGGCATGTATTCTGTAATCTGTAGTGGAATACATTTTAAAAGTAACCTTCCCAACACTAATGATGACATACTAAGATCAGGTATAATGAAAACCATACGTGCTAAGTATCAGCATTCATAGCGCTTTTAATGAACTAACTGATCATTGCCCTTCTTAGGTGTTTCTCACAGCTGTTCCTTTACCCTCCTTCACAGCTGGAGCAGGGTTAACTACACCAACAGACATCCCTGATACTGCTACTACTGCACTACTTCCTACTGATGTTCCTGATGATTCTACTACTGCACAAAATATAACTACTGAACAAAGCATTACTACTGTAACTCCAGGGGATATCACTACTATAACAACAGTTCCTAACAATACCACTTCATCTAATACTTCTAATTTGAGCACCACAACACAAGATACAGTTCTAACCACTGACCTTGAAACACCAGATTATCCAGAAACTCCTCCTACTAGTGCCAGTCCTGTTCTTATAACTACAGATTTTACCAGGCCTGATACGACTGATACTGCTACTACTGCACTACTTCCTACTGATGTTCCTGATGATTCTACTACTGCACAAAATATAACTACTGAACAAAGCATTACTACTGTAACTCCAGGGGATATCACTACTATAACAACAGTTCCTAACAATACCACTTCATCTAATACTTCTAATTTGAGTACCACAACACAAGATACAGTTCCAACCACTGACCTGGAAACACCAGAGTATCCAGAAACTCCTCCTACTAGTGCCAGTCCTGTTCTTACAACTACAGATTTTACCAGGCCTGATACGACTGATACTGCTACTACCGCACTACTTCCTACTGATGTTCCTGATGATTCTACTACTGCACAAAATATAACTACTGAACAAAGCATTGCTACTGTAACTCCAGGGGATATCACTACTATAACAACAGTTCCTAACAATACCACTTCATCTAATACTTCTAATTTGAGTACCACAACACAAGATACAGTTCCAACCACTGACCTGGAAACACCAGATTATCCAGAAACTCCTCCTACTAGTGCCAGTCCTGTTCTTACAACTACAGATTTTACCAGGCCTGATACGACTGTTAGTCAGATAGCTGATACTACCTCCAACCCCATGACTGATCAAATGAGTACTACTCACTATTCTCCCATGACTACTATTACAAGTGATACTAATACAACTACTCCTTACACAAACACCACTGCTACTTTCTACCCAACTAGTGATGCAAATATTGCTACTTACAGTACTCCTACTACAATTGGTACGAATGCTACGAGCCCATACACTGACAGTACTTTACCTCCTAATCCTACAACAATTCCTTCAGCAAACACCACTCATTATGATTCAACTACTATACCTATTGCTACTGCTAATACTACTACGACCACTATATCCCCAACTACGTTTACCCCTCCTACCACCACTGTCCTGAAATGTGATAATGGAGGGAAACCAGAGAACGGTGTCTGCATCTGTCCTGATGAATGGACTGGAGTAACATGCTCAGAAGGTAAGAAGTTTTACCGACTAGAGTCTGATGGGTCAAAAACATTCAGATGAGAACGAAAGAGAGAATGCCAGAGATCAAAAACTATAATTTGCTCAAAATGTCTAATGTACCAGCTGTAAGGATTTCTACAACCTGAAATCAAGTTTAGCATGCATTATTTAAAAGTCCTTTTTTTTCTTTTGTGATTAAAAACAAATAAAATTCCTAGTATTCTAAAAAAACAAACGGAAAAAATATTTATTTTTTAACAAACTTTTCGTAGAAAACTTCTGCAAAGAGCAGCAGTTAGGAGGCTTCAGGTTCCCTCGTACACCCATCGGCTGGTTTGCGTATTCTGAGGAAAAATGTGAAGTAGGAACGAGTGGTAGTAAGTCATCCACATCTTCCCCTCAGTCCAACATCACTCCATCACGTAGACTCTAGTGTATTGATGTTTATCTTTCTATCACCATTTCCATTCAGCTGGTAAATCTAAATCTTCAGCCAGATGTTTGTCCATGAATGGATCACCAGGTTTCAGCCCTCCACAGATCTTCCAGTGTGACCTGACGCTCAGCGACATACAAAAAAATGTAAGAACAGCAGTTTTTTTTTCTTCTGAAGAAAGATTGAAAGTGTCATATGGCTGAAGTTTGAGTATTTCTCTGTGAGGTAATCCTGTAGAAATGCAGCTCTGAGGTAACATGCAGATGATTCCAGATTCAGTAAAGAACCAGATGAGTAAAATCATGTCTTTCTTACCTCAGCTTACAAGTCCAGCTGATTTAGAGACACTGGCGACCAGCACTCAGATTCTGACATCAAAAGCAGAAGAGCTGACGGCTGAAAATGTTACAGCTGCGGCTGAGATTGTCAACACACTGCTGCTGTCTGCAAACGCCACAGAGGTACAAACATTCAGCAAATCGTAAGGGGCAAAAAAAGAAAGTAAGATGTTAATCTCAGTTCATATTTGTGTCTGTGCAGAGTGTCAGAGTGTCAGCAGTAGCAACAGTCAGTCAGCTGCTGAACGCCACTATACCAGATGATACCAAGGAAAACAACGCAACTCTGGGGTAAACTAAATATGTAAATAAACAAATAAATAAGCTCATCAGCAGTGAAGCTAAGACTGTTAAAAACTGCTGTAAAGGTGGCACTATGGGAAAGATCATTAAAATATTCATCATGAAACTACAGCCATGCTAGCAGTGCTGAGGTTAAACTGAAATACAAAGGAGCTTTGACCAAAGTGCTAACATCAGCTGTATTTATTTCCCTAAAGTTCTGTCAACCAGATTTAACTCATATTCAGTGATAATTCACTTTTTTCTATATTAGATGAACAACCAGTCTAAGCAGCTACATTATAAAGAAATATTTCACTGTGACACTGGCAAAAAGCTGATTTTAAGCAATGTTTGCCATGTTCACCATCCTAGTTTGATTGGCTATTTTGTAATTCCTCTGAAGTGTGATGCATTTTAGCATATAAACAGGAACTGGCAGTTGTCAAAGTTGTTCTGTTTTAGAGACAAAATATCCAACTCACAGATGAATAATAATTGATTCAGGAATTTAAGAGCAGTTTTAAGAGTGTCAGCAGTCTTAGTCTTTCCTGTTCCAATTCAAACTGTAAAGACCTCCAATTGTAAATATTCTCATTAGACCTTAAATATCTGTACTATTCAGGTGAGTTTCCTTTTGAGATGAAAGTAATAAAGGGAAAGTTGAAGCTCTAAACTGACACTTATAGTTCAGGGGGAGTGCCAAAAATGGACTGGTACAACTGAATATTAGAAACTACAAATCTGATTAAGACAAACAATGTTTTGTGTTTCTGCGTTTGTTTGTGTTATTATTATTTGTTGTTGGGTTGCTTTTTGTTTTTTTTGTTTTTTTTTTTTGGGGGGGGGGGGGGGGGGGCTTTTTTTTTTAATGTCCAGGCTTACGGTGACTCTGGACCAGCTCTCAGTGAACCTCAGCCTCAGTCAAAATACATCTCAATCTCAAGTGGTTCAGCCGAACTTGGTGGTCCAGTCGGCACAGATCCCTGCTGCAGACACTCACGGAGTCCAGTTCACCTCTCTCAGAGGTCAGTAAGAAACTGTGTCGAACAGCAGTGATCATCCCGTGGACTGGTTTTTATTAAATTATAAAGCATTCTAAAGCAAATACCTGCAGGTTTAATCAAATATTGTAACTGACAGATCTAAAAGCAAAGATTTGAACACCGGAGAGAACAGATTGGATTCTACTTTGTAGTTTATTAACCAGGTTATGATTTCTACTTCACTTGAGCTTTCAGCAGTTGAACTCTTGAGTGAACTCTCAAGGTTGACATGTTTGCCCAGTTGACGGTTCTAAAGTCCAGCTGTGGTGATTTCTTATCTTCTGTATAAAGCAACTTTATTTGTGTCCTTTGATGGTTTTACCATTGAAACTGGCTGCTGTTGTTGTGCTCTGTGTCCTGTTCACTATTTAGTCTTTTTACTGCTGTATTTTCAACACGTGTGATGGACTCATGTTTACCGTGACTGAAAACACAAAATAGTTTTGAGACCTCAAAGCTTGTGGGAGGATTATAAACCTGAACTCAACTTAATGATGTGAATAACTTGGCCTCACTCTCTAAATTTGCATGTAATAATGTATTTTTTCAGACTCAAAACACAGAAAACAACAATAAAAGAAAACTGATAAAGTCCTCAGAAACTTAAGTTAAGAATCTACCCGAGATTCTGTCTGCTTTTGTCAAATAGTATCACTTTGATCCAGTAAATTTGCCATTGAATAAATATGATCTGAACTCTTCTGTGGGACAGCTCCCAAGAATATTTTTATGGCTGAAGTCCTTGGCTGGTGGTTCTTTATTGCTCTGCTGAAAAATAAAAAAAGCAATAAAATTGTCAAATACATCAAGATTTAAAAAGTAGTGCTCAGTTCAATTCTTCGAGACTATTTCAAAGTTACAAAGAGATACTAGAAGCAAGTTACTTTCTCCAGTCAGATAAAATAAAATGAAATGATCTTGTTTTCAAAAAATGGTGTTGTAAAGAAATTATCTTAAATTTGTTCTTAACTTTCATTTTAATCTGAACTTTAACTTTAAAATTGAAGAACCGACAGTAAATTTGTACATTTTTAATGTGTTCACTGACATGCAGTCATCTTGTCACTACAGGGATTTCTGGGAATTTTTTGCCCAACAGAATTCATCTGAACACAAACGCAACACAGGTCGTGATGGAAAACAGTTTCATAGCTGATGCCCTCATTTACATACGATTCCTGCCAGGTGAGTCTGTCTTTTTAAAGCTGAAAAATCCTCTAATTTTAACAAGTTCTTACTAATAGCAGTGGATTCTTTTCTCTCATGTTAGGCGAAGATGTCAGAAGTCGTCAGACAGACTTGAACGTCTCTCTGGGTTTTGTTCTCTATCAGAATGATCGTTTCTTTCGTTCAAAACTCTACATGAAGCGACGGGCCACCATAAGGGTCCTGTCAGCCAGCGTCAGAGGGCAGGAACCCAACATGGTGCCACAACATGTGGAGATGTTGTTCAGACCAAGAGTAAGAAATCCAGTATCTTCATTCATATATAAATCTAATGACTGATGTCTGCTGGTTATAATTTAATATCTTCAGCACAGCTGCAGTTCTTCCTGCTGCTAATGGGGTAAAATTGGTCACAAAAGCTAACTTGTCCAGTCACACTATTGTTCTGTATATTTTTGAGAACGGGTTTTGTTTTCTTGTTTTCGTGTGAGGAATGGATTTAAATGCTTTAAGTTGTAGGTACTGCAGAAAAAGTTTGCATGTTATGCATGTTAGTTCTGTATGGAGTGGAAGGATTTTTGCCAGGATATTATTATAAAAAATATGTTGTAGATGTGTTACCTTTAACAATCTGTATGTTAAAATACAATGATGTCATGTTAATATCAAATATACAATATCAGAATTGATTCAAAGCAAACACAAATACTGTAAGAAAAATATCAATGGTGTTAACAAAACAAAAGAAAAGCAAACAAACTGCATTAAAAATATGCGTTAAGTCTAAGTTATCTAAATTAAAGGGCTGTCTGTGCGCTGCTGTTTCAGAACATCAGTGGAACGTCTCTGTACGACTTCTCCTGCGTTTTCTGGAACTACAGTCAGAAGGACTGGAGCACCAGTGGCTGCTCTAAAGGAAACACTTCAGATGGACTAATTAAATGTTTCTGTAACCACACCACCAACTTTGCTGCTCTCTGGGTGAGTATCACAAATCTGCAGACTGAAAGATGAAGCCACAGTTTGTTGATTCTTCATCAACCATTGCAACAATACAGATATTTAGTGAGACTTTTGATCATATCTGTGTTTCAGTCATTCAGAGAGAACTACGAGTATGCAGAAGCTCTGGGTGCAATCTCCATCGTGGGACTCTCTCTTTCTTTTCTGGGTTTGATTGTGACGATCATTTATAACGTTAAAGAAATGTAAGACTAGACCACCCCACCTCCGTTTTTATGTGTCATTTGACAAAAAAGTGTAGTTATCTAACAGGTTAAAATGTATTTGACTGCAACTAACATGCAGCAAACATGTTAGAAACAGAAGTGTTAGCTACAGAGTCAAAATTGGTCAAAAAAATTGGTATGACAAAAACTGAGCCATAAATCTAGATATTTCAATGACTTCCCTACTCTTCTCTCAGTGCTTTGTTTACTTTATTTAATTTTATTGTAATTGAGAAAATTTTAATTACCCTCTTGCTTTTATCCAGAAAAGGAATCCTTTAGTTCTTAAAAATTTTAAATTATTTTTAAATTATTTCTAGAACTTTTCTCCACATTTTTACAATGTAATATTTTAATAGTTTTAAGATCCTTCTACTACTACCCTAATGGTCGTGTGGGCATCTTCCAATCATACCTTCTCAAAGTAGATAAATTAGATTTCTGGTCTGGATGCTGAAGTTAAACAGAAGGACAAATTGCTCCTGGGTTCTCCTTGATGTGAAACCAACACAGTTTGTTGTCCTGTGAAAAATAATTGGAAAATAACACCATCATTCAATCACCACTAGGTTCCAGAGGATACCCAAGGTCTGACCAAATGTCCTTGGATTATATCTCCTCTTTAACTTAAATCAAAGAAGGAAAAAAAAAAAAAAACAGAGTGAGTTTGAAAGTATTTGCAAAGAAGAATTTCAGAAAATCTCTCAATTGGGTGAGCAAAGCCTGTGGATTCATAATTACACAAACAAACTAAAGACTGTAACTTCCGCCAAAAGTGCGAACAAACAAAACAAAGGAGGTCTGAATTATATATAAAATAAAAACAAATTTAAAAAAAACATAATATTTTGGAATGAAAGAAAACAGAGAAAAGGTCATAATAATAATAATAATAATAATAATAATAATAACATTTAAAGAAATAACATGAATGCAATTTATTGTTTTGAGAAAAGTCAAAATTTTTAAGGAGATTTTTGCTTTGTATGACAAAAATAGCAATTAATTTTTGCAACATCACAATCTTGTTTTCAGCCTTTTATTAATTGATTATTTTTTATGTCATATTTAAAATTACATTCACGTGTATTTCTATTTTTTTTTTACAGTTTTCCTGTAAGACTTCATATTATCATTTGTCACTTTTTCATTTTCATCTGTAGTTTTCAGAATGAACAGAAGAAAAGCCTGATATCTCGGCTGTGCATCTACTTCAGCCTGCTGGCCTTTATCATCACCTTTGTCTCTGGAGTCCAAAACTCCAGCAGACAAATTGACATTGAGGTGCAGACTGACGATCGGACCAATGAAATCCTTGACTCGGATGAACGCATAGAACCAGACCGCGGTTCGTGTACGGCTGTAGCGGCTCTGCTGCACTTCCTCCTGATGGCCACCTTCATGTGGAACAGCGTGAACGGTACTCAGATCCTGATTCAGAAAATACGCCGCAGTCTACCACCTCACTGGACTCTGCTGGGCATGGCTCTGGGATGGGGTAAGACATTTATAAAGTCGGGACTTAAATCTGACAAGCTGTTTATTCTTGAAGACCCTTCAATCTGTCCCAATTAATTAATTATTGTGTTAGGAGTGCCAGCCTTGTTCATGGGCATCACACTGGGGGTGACCTACAGAGTGGACAATCCTCTGAGATACAGACAGGAGGAATTGTGAGTAATCACACAAACCACATTTATCTACTTTAGACTGACCTGTACTTCAATATGAACAAAAGTCACATTTTTACCAATATTACAGTGTTGTTGTTGCTGTTGTTGTATGATGCTACTCACAGAGATTCAGTTTGATACAACCATTCTTTTCGATGCGCCTATACAGCTTTTGTAATTTATTTTTTTTATCTTTACAAACTTTATTATAATTCCTCTTAGTTTTGATTAAAGTTTAGACAAAGTTATTTATTCATATTATTTGTATAATTCCTTTTCATGTCACTGAAGTTGCTGGCTGGCAGCGCTGGATAAGAACAAACACTTCAGCTTTGAGAAACCTTTGTTTTGGGGTTTCCTCCTTCCAGTCGGCCTGATCTTGATCTACAACATCGTCCTGCTGGTTTATGTGTCCATTAAAGCAACCAGGAAGTCCTGCTTCAGGAAGAGTTTCCTTGAATGCTTCACTCTGGCTGTGTTACTGGGTGTGTCCTGGGTTTTTGGGTATCTGGTCCTCGTCACTTCAGGAACAATGAACCTGGTCTTCAGCATTTTGTTCTGCCTCTGCACAACCACACAGGTAAGACTCTACCTTCTGATTTTATAACTTCAACTGAGAGATTAAATCAAAAGGTTCTTCAGCGGTTATACAATCAGCGTATCGTATTATTTTATTATTGTTATTTATCACAAAAGTTTTTGAGTGATTTATTTTTAACAACACAAAAGCACGGCATTTTTACAGGGGTGTGTACACTTTTTATGTCCACTGAAAGTCTTTGTGTTTTGCTTCAAGTAAAATTTTTGATTTTTGATTTTAATAATCTTCTCAGCAGCATATTAAACATATCAGGTCCCCATAAGGAGAATCATGTGCTAACGGCTGTCTAAATGACTGCTGTCTGCTTCCACTTGTCTTTGCACTAGGATGATGTCGGTGTAAATGTGCAGACATATTCGTTCTGTTCCCACTAGTGCTGTCAGCGTTAATCTTGTTAAAATGACATTAACGCCATAACGTGGCAAATCTCCGTTAACGAGTTACCGCGGATCGGCCCGTGCGTGGGGCTGGACAGCGTCAACACGTTAACGAGCTAACCAAGCTAACGCACTAGTTCCCACCAATATAATTGAGCATTGCGTGGCACATCCGACATACTGTTTTACTTTTGTCCATGACGCGCTTACCATCAGGGTCATACTTCACATGAAAACCAAAATAGTTCCAAACGCCAGATCTGAATGAGGGTGGGGGAGGTTCAATTTCGGCTAGTGATGAGGCAGTTGCCATGTTGCAACGAGCTTAACTTCTGTCTGGCTAGCCTGCGCTGCGCTCAGTGGATCTGCGCTCGACAGTGCAACCTAGGCGGAGTAGTAGTAGCGGAGCGCTCAACACAGACAGCATCGTCAGAAGAAAAGTTGATAAAATAAATTAAAAATATATATGTATGTATATATATATATATATATATATATATATATATATATATATATATATATATATTTTCCCTCTCTATGTTTTCAGGGCCTTCAGATTTTTATCATCACAGCCACAACGCCGACCTTCAGAGCCACCATGTCCCGATCAGTGCAGTACCTTTCCTCAGCCAGCATCTCGTTTAACAGTGTGAAGTACCGTCTATGGAAGAACTGGCACAAGAACCACTCGGAGAAATACAGGGGAAAATGAGGTCATAACAAGCAGCTGACCCATGACTTGGGGATGATTTTAAAAGCATCTGTATTCAATTATTTTTAATGTGAACATAAACTAAATAACTGCATCACAGTCAATCAAAAATCAGAGTCATGATCACATCCACAATAAACCTCCAGAAATCTCCTCAAACTCATTCAAATCTGTGGAATAAGCAGAATTAGACTATTTTGTTTGTTTTGTTCATGAACAAGTTTTCCCTGAAATTTTTCTGGGTAGGGACAAAAAGCAGATCTGCTGAAGGAGCTCAATTTCCCAGGATGCACAGAGGATGCTCCAGGATGTTTGGGCTACTTTGCTGCAGGCAGACTTTCTTTGACCAGACAGAAACCAAACACTAGCACAGTCACGTGTTCAGGAACAGACTGCAGGTATGAAGACTGGTTTTTATTGTTATTTTAAGCATCAGCATTGCTCTCCAAGTAGCATCGTGTATCAGTCTGAAGTGATTCATGTTGGTAACAGTGTCTACACTAGCCTTGTAAAAAACTAAAGTGACCCAGGTGGAAAAAAGCAGTGACTATTCCTGCTTCCTGAACATTCTAGCCTGAGATCAGAGTCGAGTTCAGCAGGTCCGTTATTTATATGTGTGTGTGTGTGTGTGTGTGTGTGTGTGCGTGTGTGTGTGTGTGTGTGTGTGTGTAAATATATGTGTGAAAACATTAAAAATAATGCTTTTCTGAGCCTGATAAGAACTCCGAACAGATTCAATATAATGGTTGCAAAAGCTGTCAGTTTAGGATGACAGCTGTGTCACTTTAGATCAAATGTTTATAACACTGTGAACTGGTATTTTATGCTTATCTGTGTTGTCTAAATTGTTTTTAATAGTCTCAAGTATCAATAATGTAAAGAAAAAGGAAAAAACAAAACAAAACAAAAAGCAAAACAGAATTTGTGGTCTAAATTGCATCTATCTGGTCTGAACTGGTCTTTTAAAGGCAAAAACGGGTTTTAAATGGTCAGTAATATCAGATTGCTTAATGGAGTAATTCACTCTTAGTAAATGATGATTATTTACAAAAAACACAAATTTTATCATCTGTGTCTGGAATAATTGTTAATTATCTGACAATTTGTTGTTTTTAATCTTTTGTCGGCTGCTTTGATTGATGTCATCTTACAGATGGTGGATTTAGTGCATTAAATGAGGTCTTACACAGTGTAATCTAAGAAAGCTAATGCAAAAATGCAACTTTTGTTTATATGAGTGTCAACTGAGGAAGTTTCAATGTGATATTAATTCATTAAATTCAATACCTGTTTTCATTGAAAATGTGGACATTATGCATTTTTAAGGTTGTATTTTTTTTTCTTAGAACAGGCTTTTGTTGTGCTCTACGTTACCTTCCTCAGACACAGCCGAAATAATGTCTGGCTCAAAACAGCCTTTATCCAAACACAACGATTTGCTTAGATTAAAAACCATCTCAAACAAAGGATCACAAAAGTCCCATCACAGGCCTTCAGGGTAGCTTTTATCAACACATACTGTCACATGAAGACAGAAACTCTCACCGATAATAAAAATATCCAAGACCATGAAACCAGAAACACAGGATGGAAAACCTGAAAGCCATCATTAGAAGAACCATCAACAGCAATCGCAAAAGCTAAAGAAAACAAATTAAAACAAGAATCCAAAAATTCAACAAAACAGAAATCAGAAGATTACAAAAATAAAAACAAGAAATCAAAGAAAAATCATTTCAACCAAAACCTGAAGATTAAATTGATCCAAAAAACTGGAAAAAAAAAAAAGAATATCTTCAACTTTCATACCCGTAATATCAGCTCTGTGTTGAAACCTCTGCTGCCACACCTCTACTGAGCATGTGCAGAGAATGTTTCAGCACTCAGCTTGTTTGTGATTGAAGGAAGTGAGAGCTTCCTGTGACCGTCAGGCTGCGGGCTGGGCCTTTGTTGTAATCAGGGCTGATTCCGTTTGAGGCCTTTGGGGGGAAAATGTTATTTTAATAAATTTTTAACTGATCAAAACATATAAAATATGTTCCTTTTTTAATGGATTTTGCAGCAGTTTGAAAATTTCAGTGATGATCTGAGAGGTTTATTTTTTATTTGTTGGTCTCTTTCTGTGTTTTTGTGTTTTGCTTTTCTTTCACAAATATGGGGACTGTGTTAAAATGTACAAAACAATGATGTCATGTTTTGTGACGAGGACCCAGGTAGAGAGAGACTTGATGAATTTAAGAATCTTATGATTTAATAAAGAAATTTGCAGACTTGCACAGAGATGGTAAAATTCTAATGACTGATAACGGAAACGAAGACAACAGACGATGAGGACAGGGAGGAACAGGGGTTTAAATGCACCAAGGAGACAGTCAGACGGAACTCGGGACAACTGGAGACATTTAAGGATGCAGGGACTCACAGAGACAGGGAAGAAGTCTCGTCGTGACGAGTAAAGTTTATCTTGCCTGGCTGGGCAGCTCTCTGGGTGCTCAGCACCCCCAAAGCTCTGATCTTAGAATCGCCCCTGATTGCAGTTCAGTGGAGCTAAAAGGAGTTCTGGCAAAGTTTGGAGGAACATAAAGAGCATCCACGGTATGTGTTGGATCATGTTGTACAATACAGCAGACCAAAATTAACACAGATGAAAAAGCAGAACAGCAGAGTAAACCTTTTTTGGTCTGAGATTAAATTTTCTTTCTTTTTTTTACACTCAGCTCTCTACACTCTAGCGAAGCTCTCAATTTACCGGTTGATCTACGTCCCTACCCTCATCTATGGTCACGAGCTGTGGCTAGTGACCGAAAGAACACGATTGCGCATGCAAGCAGTGGAAAATGTGCTTCCTCCGAAGGGTGGCTGGCGTCTCCCTTAGAGATAGGGTGAGAAGTTCGGCCATTCGGGAGGGGCTCAGAATAGAGCCGCTGCTCCTCCACATCAAAAGGAGCCAGTTGAGGTGGTTCGGGCATCTGACAAGGATGCTTCCTGGGGGCCTCCTGGGTGAGGTTTTCCGGGCATGTCCCACCGGGAGGAGGCCCCAGGGCAGACCCAGGACACTCTCGGCAAGCCTGGGAACGCCTTGGTGTTCCCCTGGACAAGCTGGAAGAGGTGGCTGGGGAGAGGGAGGTCTGGGCTTCTCTGCTTGGGCTGCTGCCCCCGCGACCCCGCCCTGGATAAGCGGAAAAAAATGGATGGATGGATGGATTAAATATTATTGGATAATTTTCGTATTGGTATATCATTACTCTATAATATTATAACTCTGTAATATCGAGCATGCTCAATAATCCAGGTAAGGAAATTCCAAAAGGTTGATTCTGCTCATCTGGACGTGGTGTTTTCAGTGCAAGAAACGTTTTGTCACTCATCCAAGTGACTTCTTCAGTCTCAGCTGACTGCAGGTTTCCATAATCTTATAAACAGTACATTTGCACAATGACTGAAACTAGCACAGCTGACGAAAAATGGGCTATGAGGTCAGTTGCTTAATTATTAATATGCAAACTGTCATGACCATTGATCAATGGCCATTAATCAGTGGCTATGAGTACCATTCACAGAGAGTTGGGGAATGGCTGCAATCACAGCATTGTAAGATGGTGAAAGATGTAACGTTGGGCCCCCTCCTTGATTCAGAGATGGTTTTTCCCTTTTCACGTAAATGATCTCCTTGACTCCGCGCTCAAACCAGCGTTCCTCCTTGTCCAGGATGTGTACATCCTCATCATTGAAACAGTGTCCACTGGCCTGTAGGTGTAAATAGACTGTGGAGCCCTGGCCTGATGAGTTAGCACAACACAGAAGAGTTAACTCATCAGGCCAGCACTCTGCGGTCTATTTACACCTGCTAGCCAGACGCTAAAGGGGGACTTAAAAAATTCCAGAACTGTTCAGCCTCCTCTCTACACCACTATGAATGTGATAGTTATAGCCTCCTCTTTCCCTTTCTTTGTGTACATGTGAGTTTAAATGGCAGTCAAACTTCCTAGTGGGTTAGCCTGGAGGTATGTCTTCCTCGCGTGTGCCAAGTGGCAGGTGGACACATCTGTTTCACATCCACTCATCACCTCCTGGAGCACAAGAGCCAGTTCTCCACTCACCTGTTGCCAAACTGTTACAACTGATACTGTGGTAACAAGTCTAGTTCAGTTGATTACTCTTTGTGAAATAATTTCATACCTGCTTTGTATTTTTTGTTCGTTTGTTTTTCCATCTGCTTACATTCATCCATTACTACAGCTTGCTGATCCTAGTTTCTGGAAGAAGCCCTTCCTGTGGAAAACCTAAATGTTACTTAGGCTGCCACTGCCCTGTCAATCACAGACTCTCAGATTCTGACTCTCTGTCTACTTTAACTATGTATGAAAGCTCTCAGCACAGAGAACAGTGCCACATGATTCACATACCAGTAGTACCAGCTTATTCTTGCCTGTTCCAGAAAGGAGTAATAGTGTCCACACTCTTAAGTGCTTGAGCTTGTAGCTAAACATGTGCAACATTTTGATCCAGATAGCTGAGATCAAGGCCCTGAAGATTACTTCTGTGAACTACCACAATTTAGTGGAGTTGCCACATGCATCCAAAGAATGAAAGTTAAAGTTGGTCATAAAACCTGTTTGAATGCACTTTACAACTGTAAGTATCAGACCTGACAAGTGTGGGCTCCACCAGGCACTAAAAGAAAAATCCTATTGTCCTGCTGCTAAGACCACATCAGTGGTTGCAGCACTCAGTTAAAACTCTGCATTCTTCTGCTGAAGTAAATCATTAATAAATAGACAATGCAACCAACAGGAAATATAAAATAAAATAAATATCAGATAAAAAAAAAAGAAACCATAAACTTTGGCATTGGAAAGATGCCTGCAGCAGTTAAATGAACCTCTGAACGGCTTTGATGTTCATTATTATTTTATCGGTGGCTCCTGTTGAAGCACTGGAACTGGGTGTTTTCACACAGACTCCCAAAGCAACAGGATCTTTAAAACCTTTAACAAACTGGACTGTGACGACTCAGGAAACCTGATCTGCAGCTGCTCATCATCATGGACAGCTGGGTTTGGTGTGTTTTCACTCTGGGTAACAAAAACTGAGCTTCTCAATTTCTGACATTTATTATAACTATCAATATTTCGTAATAGTTGTTATGACTGATGGGGTAAGATAAGATAAGATAAGATAAGATAAGATAGAACTTTATTAATCCCTCGGGTGGGTTCCTCTGGGAAATTCGATTTCCAAAAAAGCACAGCACCGACAGAAGTTACAGAGTTACAGAATATTATATATATATATACACACACACACACACACACACACACACACACACACACACATATATAAATACAGAGACAATATAAATAAAATATACGAAGGGGATAAATAGAATAAATAGGAATAAAAAATAAAAATACAAGTGAATTGCACATTTCAAGTATTGAGGTCTATTGCACTGTTGACTATTTACAAAAGTATTGCACAAAAGGTATTGCACAGTGAGGTGAAGAGGCACTACAGCTTAGTTGTTCCCCCCTCCTTTGTCCTCCTGTTTCCCCTCCCTCTCCCCTCCAGAGAGGAGTTAAACAGTTTGATGGCGTGTGGGACAAAGGAGTTTTTAAGTCTGTTAGTTCTTGTCTTGGGGAGAAGCAACCTGTCACTGAACAGACTCTTCTGGTTGTTAATGGCCGTGTGCAGAGGATGCCTGGCATTGTCCATAATGTCCATCAGTTTCTTTAATGTCCTTTTCTCTGCCACTGTCACCAGAGTGTCCAGCTTCATGCCGACCACAGAGCTAGCCCTCCTGATCAGTTTCTCCAGCCTGGATGAGTCCTTCTTTGCTGTGCTGCTCCCCCAGCACACAACAGCATAGAAAAGTACTCCAGCAACCACTGACTGGTAAAACATCCTCAGGAGCTTCCTGCAGATGTTAAAAGACCTCAGCCTCCTGAGGAAGTACAGTCGGCTTTGTGCTTTTTTGTACAGGTGCTCTGTGTTGCATGACCAGTCCAGTTTATTGTCCACCCACAGCCCGAGGTACTTGTATTGTCATCATCCCACTGGGTTGGCCGGCAGGCAAGTTTGTGAACATTACAACTTGAGAAATATGTCACCTAGGATTTTCAAATTGATACAATAGGTGGATCTGGTGGCTGCCACACCTCTACTGAGCATGTGCAGAGAAAGTTTCAGGACTCAGCTTGTTTGTGATTGGAGGAAGTGAGAGCTTCCTGTGACCGTCAGGCTGTGGGCTGGGCCTTCGTTGTAATCAAAGGTGATTCTGAGGCCTTTGGGGGAAAATGTCATTTTAATAACTTTTCACTGATCCAAACATATAAAATATCTTCCTTTGTATTTAATTTTGCAACAGTTAGAAGATTTCAGTGATGATATGAGAGGTTTCATTTGTATTTGTTGGCTTTTATTTTCATTTTTTAATAAAGAAATCTTTATTGAAATTATTTTTGTCGACAGTGTTGCTACCTCGAGCCGTGTCACCAGAAAGTATGAAAACATTTTCATGAAATCATCTTCAGGTCATTTCAATCCATCATCACTGTCACGCTGCTCATTGTTCTGTTGATTTTCAGGTTGTGTGTTTGTTTTTCTCCTGCTCTGCTCCGTGTGCGTTTTTCTTTGTTTGTTGCGAATTACCATCAATGAAAACTGAGTTTGGACCCGCCATACAGCCTAGCCTCGACAATCTCAGCCTTGGTCTTAAATCACACTGAAATCATGTCAGCAGAGTTTCTGTTGGGCTCAAATTTAAACATTTTTGAATGGTGAGCCTCACCAGCACATAAAACAGCAAATGCCACTGAAAAACAGTCTAAAGGTTTCGAGAATTTGCCCTTTAAAACTGATCCTCAACATCATCTAAATGTCTTTGTTTTCTTCTTTTTCTTCTTCTTCTTCTTATTATTATTATTATCATTGCTATTGTTGTTATTATTGTTATTATTATTATTAAATGTGTGGTTGACTTGTATCTATTAATCCTTTACATGTGTATTTATTTAGTATTTATTATGAATATAAAGGTACAACGGTTGAAATTATATGAGCTGGGTTTTCTGATAAATTGGCTCCTTATAGTGGACATAAGTGGGAACTACAATCTACAGTCGTAGTTAAAAATGGCAAAAACACAAAAAATTTTCTAGCTCTTTAAAACTCAATATTGTCACTATAACTTATTCTATTGTTCTTTTACTGCTCTTATTTTTCACTTTTCCTTATTTTACATTGACCACGTTTGTGTTATTGTTTTGATAGTTGCGTCAGCGTTGAGTCAGAGGTTGTGTACGTCATCACACCGCGCTGCAGGCACGCTTTGCCGGTGCGGATCTGGTGCTGTTCTGTGTGGACTTTGCGTGTGTTTAGGGGAAAATGTCGGTGTTTCACGACGAAGTGGAGATCGAGGACTTTGAATACGACGAGGATACGGAGACGTATTACTTCCCGTGTCCCTGCGGAGACCGCTTCGCCATCACCAAAGTAAGTTCAGCTCACGGCTAACAGCTACAAACCAAACTTCAGTTTGAAATCTCCTGTTTTTACATCTTCATATAGTGGGTGATTTACACGGAGGACATAACAGAGTTTCCCACTCCCTTCATCATCGATACAGTCTTCTTCTGGATTCGGCAGGGATTTATTGATGGCACGTTGATATATGTCCGTTTTTTTTTTTAAAGAAGTATTTCAACCTTCCTTTCGGATTTGCCACAGAGGTGGGACGTAAAATCTCTCATTATTTGACTGAAGTTTGGTTTGGTGTTAAGATAAACTTTTATTAGTCCCACACGTGGGAAATGTGTTTGGTCACGACAAAAAAGTGGACAGTACAAAGTTAAGAGCAGCAAAAATTAAGAAAAACACAAGAATAGAAAATAATAAACCAGCACCATACTTTATTCTCAGCAGTGAAACTACGTCAGTGAACGGAACCAAACTCCATTTAAAAGTTTTCAAATTTAAGAGAGTAAAAACGTTCAAACAAATCAAAGCCTACTGAGTAATTATCAGTCATTTCTTGTGACATCATGAAACTTTGTTTTACATGGTTTAAGGTAGAAAAGACGGTATTTTAAGTAGTTTTTTTTTCTGAAATAGTAGAAACTTGTAGCTGAAGTGAACTTTAGCTCTCTTAAATTCGTCAGAGGATAGACTTTAAAGTTCTGATGCTGGCCTATAAAGCTCTGAATGGTTTAGGACCAAAATACATCAATGACCTCCTGACCCAGTATGAACCTTCCAGATCCCTCAGGTCATCTGGATCCGGTCTTTTATCAGTTCCCAGAGTCAGAACCAGACACGGAGAAGCTGCATTCAGCTTTTATGCTCCTTATATCTGGAACAAACTCCCAGAAAGCCTCAGATCAGCTGAAACACTCAGTTTATTTAAATCCAGGTTGAAGACTCACCTGTTCTCAGCTGCATTTGAATAAAGCACCAAATCCACACTTTAAGCTTAAATTTCAAAACTTACATTTAACTACTGATTTTATCTACTGTTCTGATTTTATCTGTTTTGATTTTATATACTGTTTTGTTTGTTTGTTTGTTTGTTAATTAGTTAGTTAGTTTATATTCTTGTTTTAATCAATTTTAAATCATGCTTTTTATTTGTTCTTGTTTCTAATGTCTCTGTAAAGCACTTTGAATCACCTTGTTGTTGAATTGTGCTATACAAATAAACTTGCCTTGCCTTGCCTTGCCTTAAATTCAGGAACAAGATGACAGTTCACCATATCAAGACTTCCTTCATGTTAGCAGGCTGAAGAAATCCTAAAACTGCAGTGAGTTGCAGCTTATTTGTGGGTCTCTGCCTTCAGTGACTAAGAGTTGGCTCTTCTGTGTTGAGATCTGACATTTGAAGGATATTTAATTTCTTTGCAGGTAGAATACACGGGTGTACAGGAGGGAAATTTAGACTTTTTCTAATGGAGTTTGGGTGTTTTTAGTGATATGTCATATACTGATGGAGATGATCTTCTTTTTCTTTTCTTTTTGAAACATTAAAACAAAGAAACATAGTTTGGAAGAAATGCATGTATGGATGCATCTGGCATACCTGAACACTCTAAAACTGAAACAGATACTCAGAATAAGCAAGAAGAAACTCAGACTTTATCAGTTTTGATAGTGTTTGCCTGCTCAGCACCATCCAAAGGTTCATCCAGGAAAGTCCGACTTCATGACGAGTTCTTTCTTTGTAATTCACGAAGCATCCCAAACTTGCGACTGCAGTCAGGTCTTGCAGTTTTTACACTGTCCCTACACTTTGTCTCTCTGAACTCTGTTCAATTCCTCAGACCTTGCGGCTTTGCTGCGGTGCTCTCAGGGGAGAGTTTATTCTTACAGGCAGCATTTGTGTTGGGTGACCTGTGGTACTTTTAATCCTGCAATTGTTTGATCAGGTAATGCGTTTTCTCCAAAGGGTGGCTGGCCTTTCCCTCAGAGATGGGGTGAGAAGGTCAGTTTGAGGGTGTCAGGTAAAGATGTTACTCCTGCACATTAAAAGGAGGCAGCTGAGGTGTTAAGATCACGACCTACTGGGAGAACCCAGAACTACTGGAGATAGCTGAGAGAGGCCTGCTGCCCCCATGACCCAGCCCCAGAAAAGCGACAGAAAACGAATGGCAACATGTCGTAGATGGAGAAGAGTGACCGTACAATCTTGATGATTTCTTTTATGTGACAGGTGCACAGATTTCAGATCAGCCTGGCTACAGTGCTGAAGAGAAACCTAGGGTTGTTCTTATTTTCTTCAATCAGTGATGAATAGTAAGATGTTCTGGCTTTGCGGAGGGCTTTCTTATAAAGCAACAGGCTTTATAAAGGCTAAATGATGATCTTTTAAAATTGTGACATGCCATTTCCTTTCCAGCCTATGAGTTATCTGCTTTAGGCTACGTGTTTGAGAGTTATACCACAGAGTCAAGTACTTCGGGTTTGAGGCCTTATGTTTCACAGTAGCTACAGTATCCGGAGTCGTACATAGTGAGGAGGTAAAATTATTAACAATGGCCTGTATTTGTATAGCACTTTTCTAGTCCCTAAGGACCCCAAAGCACTTTACACAACCTGTCATCCACCCATTCACACACACATTCACACACTGGTGATGGTAAGCTACATTGTAGCCACAGCCACCCTGGGGTGCACTGACAGAGGCGAGGCTGCCGGATACTGGAGCCACCGGGCCCTCTGACCACCACCAGTAGGCAACGGGTGAAATGTCTTGCCACTTCGAGCTCTGTTGGAGTAGCATTCAGATAGCTGCTCTGCTCTGTGCTGGTACAGGGCATTGAAGATGATAACAGTGGGTGGATTATATTCTTAAACTTAGTTACAGCGCTTTCAGAAAGACATCTACTGTGATAAAGTCTACTCTCCACTGCTGTTTAATCAATTATTGTAAATGTAATCAGGAAATGATCAGACAGGAGAGGGTTTTCAGGAAACACTGTTAAATGTTCAGTTTCTATGCCATATGTTAAAACAAGGTCTAGAGTGTGATTAAAGTGGTGGGGGGGTTCTTTTACATTTTGAGAGAAGCCAATTGAGTCTAATAACAGATTAAATGCCATGTTGAGGCTGTCATTCTTAGCATCTACATGGATGTTAAAATCACCCACAATAATTATTTTATCTGAGCTGAGAACTAAATCAGATAAAAAGTCTGAGAAATCAGACAGAAACTCTGTGTAAGGCCCAGGTGGACGATATATGATAACAAGTAAGACTGGTTTCTGAGTTTCACAGCTGGGGTGGACAAGACTAAGCATCGGGCTTTCAAATGAATTAAGTCTGTCTTGGTCTTTCGTTGATTAATAGGCTGGTGTGAAAAATTGCTGCCACACCGCCCCCTCGGCCTGTGCTTCGAGGTTTCTGGTAGTTAGAATGACTCGGGGGTGTTGATTCATTTAAACTAACATAATCATCCTGCTGCAACCAGGTTTCTGTAAGGCAGAGTAAATCGATTTGTTGATCAATTATTAAGTCATGTACTAACAGAGACTTGGAGGAGAGAGACCTAATATTTAATAATCCACATTTCACTGTTTTACTCTTTGGTTCAGATGTGGATACTGTACTGTTCCTTCTTTCTGATTTTTTTTTTTTATGTTTAAGGTGTTTGTTGCTGGTTTCTTGTTTGTTTTTCATTTGTTTGGGAGCTGACACAGTCTCTATTGAGATGGGGTTTTTTGGAGGTAACAGGAGGAGAGAAGCTGCAGACTGCAACTTTTTATTAATACATTAATACATTTGGCCAGAATTCTCAAAATGACAGCTTCTCCATCCAAAGTGGGATGGATGTCATCTCTCCTAACAAGACCAGGTTTCCTTCAGAGAGTTTCCCAGTTATCTATGAAGCCCACATTGTTTTTTGGACACCACTCCGATAGCAATTTAAGGACAACATGCGGCTAAACATGTCACTCGTGGACTGATTGGGGAAGAGAGAGGAATAAACCACAAAAACATTCAAACCTTGACAGAAACCTGAAGATTTTATTTGTTTTTATTTTGAAGGAGGACCTGGAGAACGGGGAGGAGGTGGCGACATGTCCAAGCTGCTCGCTCATCGTTAAAGTCATCTACGATAAGGTATCTGTGACTTCCTCTTATCAGTTCATCCATAAAGGGCTCAACGATCAGTTATTTAAAAAGTTTCTTGTAAAGTGACGAAAAGCAGCAAATTCTCACTTTAGAGAAGCTGGAAATCACTTTGTTTTATTATTTAAAGTACCTTCAGTGTTTATTTGATCTAAAATGTTTCCTGTGATAACACCAGAATTTCTCATTATTTGATCAGGACAGTTTTATATCGATCAGTTAAAACTTTCAAATAAAAAAAACATGATAGAAAAGAAAAGATGCAACAGCATCACAAAAACCTCTGAAAAGTACTTTTACATTACTTTTTTGTGTTGGGGACATTAAACCATCATGCTTTTATTCTGCAAATCATTGGTGAATTGTTCATGTAAATTATTGATTTTTTTTTTAAAAAGTACAACTTTAAATTTAAGACAGATGGATAGTACGGGGCGTCACTACCTGTCAATGAATGACAGGCTTTTTTGTATGTGTGTGTTTCAGGATCTTTTCCAGGTTGGAGAAATCATTGAAGCGCCGTCACACGCCAAACTGGAGGTCGTTCAATCCTGAACCCTCTCACCTTTGACCTCACAGAGACCCCAGTTTAACCATTTCCCGTCTCGACGCTGTGTCCAGGTGGTGCTGGGAAACGCCAGACTTTCACTGCCTCCTGTATTTCCTCCAGATGTATCTTGAATGAAATCACACTTGATCCAGATGAAATTTTTTTGAAGACGCAAGGTTGCGGCGTTCATGTGTTTGATGGACTTCCTGCGGATTATGTGGGAGGATGAGCGTGGAGCCGAGCCATTTGCTGTGAACAGATGAAGGTTGCGCTTTAAAAAAAACAAAGCGTTGGTTCCTGCCTCAACCTCGCCACTCTTAATGCACATTCAGTCTTTCACTTTAAAGCTCAGGAGAACGAAGGAAGCTTCATTTTAGGACTGGCAGGTTTCTTTAGAGCTTTTATTTTGTAGTTTTGAGATATTTTAATATATATTTATATAAAACCTCCACATACAGAGAACCCAGACACCCTCTATAGGACAAACTGTGTGATGACACAATTACTGAATCAGTAATGTTTCAATCGATCAGCTGACGTGTGCTGATTGGCTCCATGGCATCTCCGTGGGATAAGTTTTTACTTAAACTTTTTGTTTGTTTGTGGATAATATGACCTTTGAACACAGAATTAAAAAGTCTTTGTTAGCACAATAAAAGTTTCACTCTGCAGTCGATATCTCTGAAAACTTTCAGAGAAAAAGCATGTGTGCGTCTTCCATAAAGCCCCTCCCCCCTTCGTTAGGTGAGAGTTTGATTCAAAGCAACATTCAAATTTTCAAACTCCAGATTTTTTAATGATCATGAAAATTCTTTTCTTATTACATCTGTGATAGGATGGTCTGACTTTTTTTTTTTTTAAAGACAATATAAAAGTAAATTAATATTAATTATATTGATATTTCAGTTATTGATTTCATCAATTTAATTTGATTTCAGTAAGCTTGGTGATTGTCGGTTAATGATTGAGGTGACTGGTTAGTAAAGATCGTGGTGGAAAGTGTGACTGCATGATCAGAGAGTCAAACATCTTCTCGTCTGGAGACTGAATTGCTCTTTTCATAGCAGGAAGCTGTTTCAGCATCAGTAGACACCGTTTTTACTCTTCACACCCTTTACAATCAAAATGCTTTTAGATAGTTGAATACAATACACAATCCAGCAGAGGGCAGCAACACCTAAGCGCTCTCTCTCCCTAACATGAGCAGAGGATCCCTAACAACCAGCTGCTCCTAATACATCTAAGTGCTCTGTTTTATTTACATAACCCAGCATTCAGTGAAGTTCTCTGAAGGTTGTGATGCTCAAAACGAGTGTGTGAGACACTCAAACGTTTGTGTTGGAATTGCATCGAGGTTTCTGAGATAATCTCACAGCTATCTCCATCGGCACTCTAATCTGTAGTGAGAGTTGTTAACAAATAGGTCACCTGTAAAAATGGATGCAGGTTATTTCACATTTTTATTCTTGTCTCCAAAGTTTTCTTGGAAGTTTCTGGCTACATGAAATGCCAATACCAGCTCACACAGGTTAGAGTGAGCATGAAATCATTTAATACAGCAAATAATATTTTCTGTTGAAAGTAACAAAAAGAAATAAGGGACAGGATTTAGAGCTGAACTTTTCTGCCCATTTTATTTTTTATTGACGTGTTTTTACAGCACAAGGCTATACTCTGTCTGCTGATATGAGTCAGCGTAGCTCACCCAGCAGCCTGTTTCTCTCTTGTCTAAAATCATAAAAGAGTAGGCCAACATTTGTTTAAGTGCACTTTGAATCTCCATGTTTAAATGGATAGCCTATACTGGTCTTCACAATCCACAGCAACGATAACAGCGAGACACTGGGTATTTTCTTTTATACATGTTCTGTCCTTGCTTCTAAGAAATAGAAGCGATAGTATTAAAAAAAATGAAATCAGTAATTTAAGGCCCAGTCTGAATTACTGTGGTCTGTCCGGCATGGGAATCCTGACGCCATATCTGCTGAGGAGTATGGGATGTCAAACGCTAGCAATTATTTTTGGAGTTACTGTATTAAACGCAAGAGGCTCAGACAGTTTGATGTATTTACTTTTTCTAACAGGAAACATGCCTACATTGTTCTGATATTTTATTTTTTGCAAATAAAGTTTTTTCTCTGACAGAATGCATAGTTTATTTTAACTATTATAAGTCAACCTACTTTTTTGCTTTTGAGAGTGTGATCGTCCTAAAAAAATTTCCAGTACTGGTTTATGTACCTTTTCACGGTAAAGAAAGGGGCTGGTTGACGGTGGATGACTTTTAGAAACTTTTATTTATATCTTTAAAATGATAATGTGTCACAGTTGGATCTTGGAGATGATGTAAATAATTGAGTGAAGATGAGGCTAAATGACTTTTAAGACTCTAAATAAGAAACCAGACATAATCTGTATTCAGGAAACTTGGCTAAAACCGACTTTAGATTTTGTAATCAGAGGATATAGTGGTGAACACAGAGGCAGAAGTGAGGTTCATGGAGGAGGTTGTGAAACTTTTTTTTTTTTTTATAGCAAAAGGAAAACAGAATATATAGTTGTTGAAGTTTGGAATAAGAACAGCATCAAAATTGTACATTTTTAAAACCCATGCAAAAGGCTTTCACCTGAATGAATGGAGAACCTTGATATCCATTTAAATAGAAAAGCATGTTGGTGTGGCGGTTTTAATGCACACAGTTCGTTATGGGGTACTAATAATGACCACAATGAAACAGTAATTCAAAAATTAATGGACAATGGAAATTTTATTTGTTTAAATGTTCAAATTCAAAATTCAAATTCAAATTTTATTTGTCACGTACACAGTCATACACAGTACGATATGTAGTGAAATGCTTGGACAACTGCTCGTGACCTAAAGAGAACAAAAAAGGAAAAGGCTATGAATAAGATAGGAAATAAATATGAAAAATTAAAAAGGGTAAATTTAACTAGGAAGGAATAAAATATAAATTAAGGTTAAAAATGAAATAACTGTACAACACAAATTAGAATGAAGGGTAAATTTAACTGGGAAGAATAAGATAAAGATAAATATATAAATTAAAGTTGAAAATAAAATAACTGTACAACAAAATACACAATACACAATATAGAACTATATAAGAATGTATGAAGAAATCTAAATATAAATAAATATATACACAATAACAGCAGCTGTACAAGTATTAACCGGAAATGAAGAATATAGTGACCAGTGTTGTGCAAAACCAAAGTCCAGAAAGTCCAGTGTGTGTGTAAGAACTGTATGTGTGGGTCAGTACTGTGTGGTGGTGTGATTGAGAGACCGTATCGCCTGCGGGAAGAAGCTCCTCCTCAGTCTCTCTGTGTTGGTCTTCAGGGAGCGGAATCGCTTTCCTGACCTCAACAGAGAGAACAGTCTGTTGTTGGGATGGCTGAGGTCCTTCACGATCTTCCATACCTCCACTCCCATGGAATCATTATTCAAATGCCTCGACGAAGTTAAAACCTGGATGGTCTCAAATTTTCTTACCTTTAATGAGGACAACACTAAAATAATTATTTCTGGACCAAGCTATAACTCTAATGCCCCAGATTTAGATTTATGTAACTTAGCATCTGTTGTTAAAACACATGTAAAAAACCTGGGGGTTTTCTTGAATAACAAACTCACATTTAAGAAACAAGTTCGTTTAATTGTTCAGCAGTCTGTTTTTAAACTAAGGCTCCTATCTAAGGTGATTGTTTTTATCCCTTAAAAACTTGGAACGAGCAATCCATGTGTTCATCCTTTCGCAACTGGACTACTGTAATTGGCTATATGTTGGTGTCAGTCAGTCCAGTCTGGCATGGCTCCAACTTGTACAAAACACTGCAGCCCACCTTTTGACCCGTGTGAAGAGACACTGACATCTTACCCCGGTGCTTGCCTCTCTTCATTGGCTTCCAGTGCGTTTTAGAATTAATATTAAAATCTTACTTTTGACTTACAAAGTGCTAAATGGCCAGCACCAGACTATTTGTTTGACCTTTTGCAGCTTTATACGCCCTCTAGAGCTCTTCGATCAAGTGATCATTTGCGCCTTACCTTACACAAGTCTAGAATGGTTCATAGATGGGGATCGGGCATTTGCGGTTGTGGCACTGAAAATGTGGAACGATTTACCTCTCATATTAGAAAGCCCCCAACTGTCACTCTTTTTAAATCCCATCTTAAAACATGTTTTTTCTCTTTGGCTTTCTATACTGCATGAGAGTTACCTTTTTTTTTTTTCTCGAATTTTCTTATTTGCTTATTGATGTTAATTTTATTGTTTATTTATTATGTTGTAAAGCACTTTGGTCAACTCTTGTTATTAAATGTGCTTTATAAATAAATGAATAAATACATTAAATAGAATTAATGTATTTATTACCACGATAAGGTATTGAATCGCTACCTTATCGTGGTGGAGGGGTTTGTGTGTCACAGGGATCCCAGGGGCTATGTTGTCTGGGGGCTTTTGCCCCCTGGTAGGGTCTCCCATGGCAAATTGGCCCTGGGTGAGGGACCAGACAAAGAGCGATTCATAAGACCCTTATGAAAAGGAAACCGAGGGAACAGTTTACCCTGCCCGGGATAGGGTTACCGGGGCCTCGCCCTGGAGCCAGGCCCGGGGAGGGTGCCCAAGGGCGAGCGTCTGGTGGCCGGGCCTTAGTCCATGGGGCCCGGCCGGGCACAGCCCGAAGAGGAGACATGGGCCCATCCTCCCGCAGGCCCACCACCCGCAGGAGGCGCCATAGGGGTCGGGTGCATTGTGTGCCGGGTGGCGGCCAGGAGCGGAGGCCCTGGCGGACTGACCCCCGGCTGCGAAGACTGGCAA
The DNA here is from genome assembly GCF_057382275.1 of Copadichromis virginalis. Taxonomy (NCBI): domain Eukaryota; kingdom Metazoa; phylum Chordata; class Actinopteri; order Cichliformes; family Cichlidae; genus Copadichromis; species Copadichromis virginalis. Next base: position 18,371,443 of record NC_140639.1, on the reverse strand, counting down.
TAGGGACATGGAATGTCACCTCTCTGGTGGGGAAGGAGCCTGAGTTAGTGCGTGAGGTTGAGAGGTACCGGCTAGATATAGTCGGGCTCACCTCTACACATGGCTTGGGCTCTGGAACCAGTCTCCTGGAGAGGGGCTGGACTCTGTCTCAGTCTGGAGTTGCCCTTGGTGAGAGGCGGCGGGCTGGGGTGGGTATCCTAATATCCCCTCGGCTTGCTGCCGGTACGTTGGGGTTTCTCCTGGTGGACGAGAGGGTTTGTTCCCTGCGCCTTAGGGTCGGGGAACGGGTCCTGACTGTCATCTGCGCTTATGCGCCGAGTGGCAGTTCAGAGTACCCAGCCTTCTTAGAGTCCCTGGGGGGGGGTGCTGGAGGGTGCTCCACCTGGAGACTCTGTTGTCCTGCTGGGAGACTTCAATGCTCACGTGGGTAACGACAGCGAGACCTGGAGGGGCGTGATTGGGAGGAACGGCCTCCCTGATCTGAACCCGAGCGGTGCTCTGTTATTGGACTTCTGTGCTAATCACAGTTTGGCCATAACGAACACCCTGTTCGAACATAAGAGTGTCCATAAGTGCACGTGGCACCAGGACGCTCTAGGCCGTAGGTCGATGATCGATTTTGTAATCATATCAGCAGACCTGCGACCATATGTTCTGGACACTCGGGTAAAGAGAGGGGCTGAGCTGTCAACTGATCACCACCTGGTGGTGAGTTGGATCAGGTGGCGGGGGAAGACGCTGGACAGACCTGGTGCACCTAAACGCGTAGTGAGGGTGTGCTGGGAACGTCTAGCAGAGGCCCCAGTCCGCGAGATCTTCAACGCACACCTCCGGCAGAGCTTCAACAGCATTCCGAGGGAGACTGGGGACATTGAGTCCGAATGGACCATGTTCAGCGTCTCCATTGCCGAAGCTGCTGCATTGAGCTGCGGCCGCAAGGTGGTTGGTGCCTGCCGTGGTGGTAATCCTCGAACCAAATGGTGGACACCAGAGGTGAAGGGAGCCACTAGGCTGAAGAAGGAGTCCTATCGGGCTTGGTTAGCCTGTGGGACTCCAGAGGCAGCCGACAGGTATCGACAGGCCAAGTGGAATGCGGCTCGGGCAGTGGCTGAAGCAAAAACTCGGGTGTGGGAGGAGTTCGGAGAGGCCATGGAAAAAGACTTTCGGACTGCCTCGAAGAGATTCTGGCAAACCGTCAGACGTCTCAGGAGGGGAAAGCGGTGCTCTACCTGCACTGTGTATAGTGCTGGCGGAGCGCTGCTGACGTCGACTGAGAAAATTGTCAGGCGGTGGAAGGAATACTTCGAGGACCTCCTTAATCCCACTGACACGTCTTCCGAGGAGGAAGCAGAGTCTGGGGATGAGGGGAATGACCCGCCAATTTCCGGGGGCGAGGTCACTGAGGCAGTTAAACAACTCCTTGGTGGCAGAGCCCCTGGTGTTGATGAGATCCGCCCCGAGTTCCTGAAGGCTCTGGACGTTGTAGGGCTGTCCTGGTTGACACGCCTCTGCAATGTTGCGTGGAGATCAGGGGCAGTACCTGTGGTGGTGGTGGTCCCCATCTTTAAGAAAGGGGACCGGAGGGTGTGTTCCAACTACAGGGGGATCACACTCCTCAGCCTCCCTGGGAAAGTCTATGCCAGGGTGCTGGAAAGGAGAGTTCGTCCGTTAGTCGAACCTCGGATACAGGAGGAACAATGCGGTTTTCGTCCTGGTCGCGGAACACTGGACCAGCTCTTTATCCTCTCCAGGATACTTGAGGGTGCATGGGAGTTTGCCCAACCAGTCTACATGTGTTTTGTGGACTTGGAGAAGGCATTCGACCGTGTCCCTCGGGGTGTCCTGTGGGAGGTGTTGCGGGAATATGGGGTGTCTGGCCCATTGCTACGGGCCATTCGATCCCTATACAACCATTGCAAGAGCTTGGTTCGCATTGCCGGCAATAAGTCGGACTCGTTCCCGGTGGGTGATGGGCTCCGCCAGGGCTGCCCTTTGTCTCCAGTTCTGTTCATAATTTTTATGGACAGGATTTCTAGGCGTAGCCAAGTGGCGGAGGGCTTTCGCTTTGGTGGCCTCAGAATCTCATCTCTGATTTTTGCAGATGATGTGGTTCTGTTGGCTTCATCGGGTGAGGGCCTCCAGCTCGCACTGGAACGGTTCGCAGCCGAGTGTGAAGCAGCGGGAATGTGGATCAGCACCTCCAAATCTGAGGCCATGGTTCTCAGCCGGAAAAGGGTGGAGTGCCCACTCCGGGTCGGGGATGAGTTCCTGCCCCAAGTGGAGGAGTTCAAGTATCTCGGGGTCTTGTTCGCGAGTGATGGGAGAAGGGAGCCGGAGATCGACAGACGGATTGGGGCTGCAGCTGCAGTAATGCGGACGCTGCACCGGTCCGTCGTGGTGAAGAGGGAGCTGAGTGTAAAAGCGAAGCTCTCAATTTACCGGTCGATCTACGTCCCTACCCTCACCTTGGTATTCCCCCGGATAAGCTGGAGGAGGTGGCTGGGGAGAGGGAGGTCTGGGCCTCTTTGCTTAGGCTGCTGCCCCCGCGACCCGGCCCCGGACAAAGCGGATGAGGATGGATGGATGGATGGATGGATGGAGTAAACTTTTAAGGAGTAAAAGTTATCAGGCACTATTTAGTTTTCTTAGGCAAACATATTTTTATGATAGACGGAAGTGTTATTTTCCGTGGAGATGGCACAGAGTGCAGTTGTTTGGCTGTGGTAAGTATTTGCCTTTGTTTTGTTAAACACTGGTGAACAGGGATTTTATGTGGTTACATATAGAGATTGACAGACCACGTGACTTTCGTGCATTGCATGCCGGGAACTAGTGGCAAAACAATCCAAGTACTGCATCAAATGCAAGCATTTGCAGCACCGCAAAACGTTCATTCTTCGGTTCCAATAAATTCTTGCTTTTTCTTTGCCCCCCAAAAAGGAATGTACAAAACGAAGGAGAACAATGCCGATCCGTACAAAGACAGACTTGATGAAAAGTCAAAGAAAAGATACGAGGAAAAAAATCAAACCAGTTAAAGGGTTAGACCTTTACGAGCACACAGAGGGACAAAATACGTTAGTGCTGCCCAATTTTCACCACGCTCATATTTATAATTATACGCTTCTTGGAGTGAGTGCATACACTCGTGAAGTTTAGTAACTTCAGGTCACTGCAACAAGCCCCAGTTTACCGACGGATGGGTACAGGACCTTGAAATGCACCGTGTAGAACGAAAGACCATCGTACATATCATACGTTTACCAGTCTCACAAATCGTCTTCATAAATACACATTCGTTAAACGTTTATTAATAGGACCTTTGAGCTCAACGGTAATTAATTAGTAGTGGAAATAATTTCTGGTATGCATTACAGAAATGTAGCAGTGACAATAATATTGTCTGCTGTAATCGTACTGGGCAATTGGTGATACAAAAAAACTGTTTTACCCTGTGAATAAAAGTATATGTTTTTGTAAATGTACCATGGTAATAACAGAAGCGAAACACAATATTGTGTCAGGACAATTTACTATTTATGCACAATAAACAAAGGAGCCTAGCGCGACAATTTCTGTTCAGAGCCAGACTTGCTTGTACCCTATATCACCAATTATGTTATGAAAAATGACGTATTAACTACAACAAAAGACTGACCTTTGTGGAAATGCTTGGAGCAGACTAACCTGTGAGCTGGAGTGTCCTGAGACGTTATATTTTGTCTTCGAATGGCTGAAATCCAGGCCACCCGTCGCCTCTTTGTTACTTCGGAAACATGGCTCGAACAATTTCTCTTCAACGACGTAATCCAATAACAACCGATCTGTTTACCCGTCGGCTTTTCGTGGCTGTCATGCGACCGGCTATTGCAGTTAATAATACAACAGCTTCTTGCCATTTTTTGTGTTTCTTTTTATCGCTGTATAACTGATTTCAATTGAAAGCCTGCGTGCGCTAGTACCTCTTGCCACGAGTTCCCAGAATTCTTTGCAGTTTTACCCCTGAATGACGTCACATTTTCAATCTCTATAGGGCTTTGGAGTGCATTGTGGGATCGCGGCGCCATGTCAGAAGGCCACAAATCAAAACAAACACACTTTGTTAGAAGCGGGACTGCCAGAACCTTGCTTAAAATCAACGCAAAAGACAAAGGGCTGTATCGCGACCGATTGCGCCCAGACGCCAAGAGATGGTACTTGGAAAAAAATAGCGTGCATCGGTAATGTGGACCCGTATGAAATAAGGCAGTGGAGTGGAAACCCAGACAGCCTACCACCGTTGTCCTATCCCGATATCTTCGCTTACCCTGTCTGTGGAGTCAGCGCATACACGGCGAATCATTTTCGGAATTATAAATTCCTGGAGACACATCTAGTTCACAAACGGTTGGGTACAAGATTTGGCCGTTTTTAAGCCTCCACGTTGTGAGTACGTTGACCATATGACCAAGATACAGCCAGGTTGCCAGCTGTGCGTTGCCATGTAAATAGTTTGCATTTCATGTCTATGTACTTGCTAAGTACAGGTGAACAGATCTTGAATAAAAAAAATAAACATACTTTTCTGTTTCATATTTCATATGCTGGTTTGCCTGCAATAATGCCAAATAATAAGCTACTCCGTCAACATGACGTGATTCGATAGCATCACACATTACGATGTTTTATCTAATTATCTATGACCTCAGCGCATTCTAAATACACTAAAAGCCTATTAAGAGAGATATGAATTTATTTAGAACTCACCGGAACGAAAATGCTGCGAGCAAACCAACAAAAAATTGGGGATGGCAGAGAACTCGATATCTGCTCATCTGACCGCTGCAATCCAAGCCTGACATCTTTGTTTAGTAATATCGGATACATGAAATCCCTCCCGTTGCCTCCAGGAGGGGAAACGATTAAAAGTGAGCCCATTTTAGAGCTTCTTGCCTTCCCTATCGTGTGATCTAACGTTGCAACTGACAACACAGCACGTACGAACCATAGTTGACGCTTCCATGTACTTTCTTTGGCCTACTGTCACGATCACACTCCCCAAGCGTACTCTACGAACCGGGTCTAGGTACCCTTGCCCCTGGAGGGGGGAACTGTACCCAGACCCAGGTGGTGTTACCCTTTTCCCTGCGGTGGGGAGAGGCAGACCGCCCCGACTCCGTAGCAGCAGGGAGGCCCCGCACTCCAGACCGCAGTCGGACGGCCAACTCCTCCTAGCCCCCCCGCTCCAGCAGGCCACAGAGAATGGGGGTGAGAGAAGACTCCAAACCTCCCTCCACCCGCTCATTGTAGTGTTGATGCATGTGTGTTCTAAGGTACAATTAAAACCCAGGAGGGCATGGAGCTACCTGCCAGAGAGCAGCAGGTAAGCGCATAGTCCCTCCTGCTAGCCCTCAATGTCTACGTGTATTTAAAATTGAGAGGTGGGCAACGACGCCAGGGGTGAGGTGTACACCCTGATGGTAATCAGAATCAGAAAGGGTTTTATTGCCAAATGTTGAGCAGGTTTACAACATTAGGAAATTGCTGCGGTGCTTCAGTGCAAACATACTGTCATAAATTGCGCTTAAATAGACATGAAAAAATAAAAGTAAGAATAAGAATTAAAAGTGCTACGTAGAAAGATATATGCATGAGATATACATGAGATATATACATGAGAATAAGAATTAAAAGTGCTACGTAGTAAGATATATACATGAGTGCAGGTGGTGATCAGTGCCAAAACATGGAATGATGCAGTGAACACAGCGTAGGGTCATGTGTTAGTGGTGGGAACAGTCATACGGTTATTGTTCATGTGTCCAACAGCAGAGGGGAAGAAACTGTTCTTATGGCGAGAGGTTCTGGTGCGAATGGACAGGAGCCTCCTGCCCGAGGGGAGCAGGTCAAACAGACTGTGTCCAGGGTGAGAAGGGTCAGCTGTGATCCGAGCTGCACGCCGCAGTGTCCTGGAGGTGTACAGGTCCTGCAGAGATGGGAGTCTACAGCCAATCACCTTCTCAGCAGAGCGCACAACACACTGTAGTCTCTGTTTGTCCCTGATAGTGGCTCCAGCGTACCACTCGATGATTGCGGTGTAGAATTGCATCATCGTCCGTGTTGGCAGGTTGAATTTCTTCAGCTGCCTCAGGAAGTACATCCTCTGCTGGGCTTTCTTGATGACGGAGGTGATGGTGGGCTCCCACTTCAGGTCCTGAGTGATGGTGGTACCCAGGAAGCGGAATGAGTCCACAGAGGTGATGGGGGTGTCAGTCAGGATGATGGGGGGGAGTGGGGCTGTGTGCTTCCTGAAGTCCACAATAATCTCCACTGTCTTCTGGGCATTCAGCACCAGGTTGTTGTGGCTGCACCAAGACACCAGACGTTCAACCTCCCTCCTGTAGGCAGACTCATCCCCGTCCGAGATGAGCCCAATAACGGTGGTGTCATCTGCAAACTTGATTAGCTTGACAGACTGGTGGGTGGAGGTGCAGCAGTTGGTGTACAGGGAGAAGAGAAGAGGAGAAAGAACACAGCCCTGAGGGGAGCCGGTGCTGATGGTCCGAGAGTCCGAGACATTCTTTCCCAGCCTCACATGCTGCTTCCTGTCCGTCAGGAAGTCAGTGATCCACCGGCAGATGGGATCAGGCACATTCATCTGGGAAAGCTTGCCTCGGAGATGGTCTGGAAGGATGGTGTTGAAGGCAGAGCTGAAGTCCACAAACAGGATCCTGGCGTAGGTTCCTGGGGAGTCCAGATGCTGCAGGATGAAGTGTAGGGCCATGTTGATGGCGTCATCTACAGACCTGTTGGCTCTGTATGAAAACTGCAGGGGGTCCAGGAAGGGGGCCGTGAGGGTCTTGAGATGGGAGAGAACTAGGCGCTCAAATGACTTCATGACCACAGATGTCAGAGCCACGGGTCTGTAGTCATCTAGTCCAGTGATCCTAGGTTTCTTGAGGACAGGGATTATGGTAGAGGACTTGAAGCAGGCAGGCACATGACATGCCTGCAGTGAGGAGTTGAAAATGCCAGAAAACACTGGGGCCAGCTCGTTTGCACAGTGTCTGAGGGTGGCAGGAGACACACCGTCTGGGCCGGGAGCTTTTCGAGCATTCAGACTCTTAAACTGCTTCCTCACATCTGCTTCATGAATATGAAGAGTTGTGGTGGGAGGAGGTGGTGTGAAATCCTCTTTTGTGTGGGGTGAGGAGGGGGGTGTTGTAGGTGAACAGTTTGAAGGTGGTGATGGCTTAATTTGGAATGGTAATTTGGTAGTAATTTGGTGGTAATTTGGACTCCGTGTATCGTGCCCACCCCCAAGATCCTATATGTATGTGTAATGAGAGTGTGAGTAATGTGAATGTCTAAGTTGTGGGATAAAATTGAGGCAGAGGCAGCCAGAAGGGGACAGAGGGGGGGGGGGGGGGGGGGGGGGGGGGAGTAGCCTCCTCTGCACCCTGGTGACATACCCCTACTCCAAGGCCCTGCATGTGTGGGTGGTTGTGGTGGAGCGTGAAGAGGGAGGCAGCTGGAGATGGGGAGGGAAGGAAGGGAGGGGCAGGTGACCCCTCCCTGGGGCCAGCTCCCCCGCTGACCCCAGTAGGCACTCCCATACTCCGCGACCCGTCAGGGAAAGGGGGGCCAGGCCCATCCAGACCGGGGGCCAGTGCAGCAGCACCACCCGGCCCCACAGAGCCCGGGACAGTCCACCCAACCCCACCACAGAGAAAACTGCACCCACCCCACCATCCACTCATCTTCCACACTACATGAGACAATAGACGCCCAGGCTGAGATCTTCCTCCACCTCTCCTGTATCTCCCCCTCCTGCAGAGAGTTCCTGAGGAGAGGAAAGCTCCTGCAAGGTGTGACATCTCCCCCACCAGTTGACGAGCCCCCCAGGTGGCTCGACGCACCGGCGGCACCCTGCACCAGGGATGGGCCCCCATGCACCCACCCGCCCACAACCCCGGCAACACACCAACCAGGACCCAAGGCCCTGAGGCCCGGCCAGGGCCCCAGCCCAGAGACGGAGCGCCCCCAGAACCTCACGCCCATCCCGGACCCACCCAGGGGCAGCCAGGCTACCAGGTCAGTAACCCACGTCCGTCAGCACAGACCCTCCCCTAGCCCCGCTGCATGCAGCCACGAGTAAACAGTCACCCGAGAGCCAAAAGAGCCCCCAACCGGACATGACCGCTACCCCGGGTTGAGCCCCCCAAGGAAGATGCCTCCGGGGAACCCCCCGACACCCTAAGCCTGTCCCTACCCCCACACCAATCACAACAGTGAAGACGGGACCAAACTATGACCCCCCACCCCCACTAGGTGATGGAGCTGATCAAAGGAGCCCAGAGCAATTGATCTGATGTGGTGGCAGAGGCTGTATCAAGACTAATGTAATCTAATAGATAATTTCTATATTGGTTAGAATTAAGATTGTTTTTATTTTTCCAGTTCATGAGGACTGTTTTCTTGGCTATGCATAGGGCAGTGAAAACCATATCTGAAGTGACATTATCTAAGCTGCCCAACAAACACACTAAGGGGGAAGTTGGAATGTTACATTTCAGACACTTTGATAAGTCTTCACATATCTCGCGCCAAAACTTCTGCACTGGTGGACAGAACCAAAGAGCGTGAATGTAATTGTCTGGTGTATTGCCTTGACAGTGTGAGCAGTTGTTGGAAGATGTAAAGCCCATCTTGAACATTGCACAGCATGCTTGACGTGAGTGATGTGAACAAAGGACAGACAAAAAAAAAATGCAACAAATTATCCAGCGTTATCAAAGTTTTATTATTAAAAGTAACAATAACAAGAAAAGGGTGTCTATGCTTCGCTAATGTTCTCAGAAAACATGACTTGATTATTATTAATGTAGGATTTTTTGCTTAGTTTACTGTTTGTTTTAGTTTTTTTAATCTGAAGGCTTTGTGCCAGTGTGGTGCAGTCACACTCACAAAAAAAAGTAATGAGCAGTTATTTTCACTGCTGTGAGCAAAATGTGAAAAATTATTTTATCCTATTGTATTTTATTCATGTGTCAGTGAATCAATAAAGGTTTGAAATATTAATTGAAAGTTCATTCTAATGATTCAAATTTCATTTTGTAGGTGATTTTAGAATGGCAACAGACAAATTGTTTGACAGCGCGTAAGAACCAGTCTCCCCACTCGTCTTTCAAACCATCTGGAGTGAGAGGAGTGAAAGAAGCCATCTATGTCCACTGTGAGCGACCATCTTTGAACAGAGGCGGGGGTTTACGACACCAACTCTCTGCCATCTATAATCCAGTTTTGAGATCCCTTCCCAGACGCCTTAACGCCCACTCACATCCTGGGCCATCTGACCTCAGGAATTCGCATGATAAGGTGGGGCCAGGTTTCACAATGAACACACCCGAAACTCTGGCTGATTGGGACCCACGCCCAGTTTCACACCTTGGCTCAGGCGATTAGAGGATCATCAGGGGGTCCTTTTGTCCCTCTGTGGGGGGTCACTCCCACTAGGTTTATATCTGGGACTCTCCACCATTTGACCTTAGAACTGAAGAAGCTTCTCGGATGAGAGGTGAAACGTCTTCAAGCAACTTAAAGAAGTCCAGACGCTTTTCTTTGCAAGCTCCTTTGACTACGATGACCTGGATGACTGAGAACCTTCACAGACAAGCTCAAAGCTGTTGAACACAAACACCAAATTACTGTCGTGCCATGACTTCAAGAGGACAGACATGAAATGTCATTACTTTGGCATTAAGCTCTGTATAGTGAGGCTCACAGACTGACTGAGGACTGTGGTAAAGGGAAGGCTGTTGTCATAAACTCTGTTAAAATCATTATCTTTTCTGTCTTAGTTTGGGACAGTCTAATGTGTCTCATTTCCCTCCACCCAAAAGAAGGAAAGGTATGCTACAATCATGTTAGTTTCATTAAAAACAAGTCATAATGCATTTTTCGTCTTTCAAACACCTTTCAAATGTCTGCCTTGTTTTGCAGATGAGGACTCCCTGGGAGATGTTTCACATTTTGAATCTGCAAATAAAGCCAAGCATCTCCCCTTAAAGAAGCCAGCTGGTGCAATTTTGAGGCTTGAGGACACCGTTTACAAAGATGCTGATGTGAATGGCTGGGATAACTTCTACCTTCCAAAGACTGTAAACATGCAAGTTGTTGTCATGGTGGAGGGCATCTCATGTCCATGTGACCAGCTCATTCTGATGACCTTTGAGGACCAACAGGTGTACGCCTATGATGAAGAGGAGCTTCATCTGGTGGCTTCAAGCTTCAAGCAGCTATTCGATGAGGGAATGGAGTATCCAGCATCCAAAACCTACTACAAGGGGGAGGCTTTTAAAAATATGGTGAGAAATTATATTTGTTTGCTGGCAATAAACAAGCTTTCATGGTTGATTATCCGCATTACTCTTTAAACTTTCTTGTCTTTGGTTTCTTGTCTGTGTTTAGACCAAGAAGGACTGGGAACAAGTGTGGAAGAGCCCTGCGGGGAGGAAGTTGGATGAAGAGCATAAAAACTTGTGGCAACAAGAAAGCCCAGATTACTGGACCTCATGAAACGCAATCAGATACTTAAAGGCTGTTGATTTTGTTTTATTTAACCCTGTCATGATTAGGGGTTCCTACAGAGAACAGCAACTCAGCTTTAGATTGTGATGCCCTTCAGGACAGTGGAGCATTTACAATCTGAGTCATGTGAGTCAGTGCTGATGAAGGACTGCCAAAAACCCGTATACGTTCCAAAATGGAGAAGAAAAACTAAACCAGAAAACAGAAGAACTTAAAATTTTCCTGGGATATGGTCATGTCACATGTCAGACATCCATGATCAAGAATGTGCTGGTCATCACAGGCAGGACTTTATCCTAGAAAGTCCACAGGTCACAGGTCAGGAGCTGGTTCATTTCTCCGAAGAGTATTAGAATAAGTTCAAATGTGAGAAAACAGATTTACAGCATCAAAACTTTTTTATTTTTATTTTGCACTTTCCACGCAATATGTAACTTTCTGTTATTTTCTTTTGGACTCAAATTCATGGAGTCCAACTGAGTGGACATGTTTGCAATTCCATGAAAAATAAGTTCATAAACAATATTGCAGTTGCATTGTTTTTTCCATGCCAGAAGATGAATAAAAACTTTCAGGAAAACAAAATCTTGACTGAGGTTCTTATATTTCATTCATGAAAATGTGCTCTGCTGTACACTGCTGGCTAGTAAGACAAAAATGTAATGTATTATGGGATACACCCAGTCAAACTGTTATTATTATTATTATTTTAAAACTAAAGTAGACCCTCTTTCAGTTCTAGTTTTACCTATCAGGACTTGATAATAAATATTCTGGCCCTTAGTAGTTCTTCAAATTAGTAAATCCAACATGAATTACTACGCATTACGTTTTACATCTGTCATTAATTATTCAACAAAAAATAAGCCAAAGCAGTGTGTGAAAAACTAAGCACACCTAAGAGTGTAAATCATATGCACCTTATTCAATGATCATCAGTAATGGTGACTCCCTCTATAAAAGCAGGTATGGAGCATTCTAGTTAACAGAATCCCTGAAAATTCACTAGAAAAAGGTCAGACTGTGCAAACCTCAGAAACTGCAAAACACTGAAGAGCTACATCTCAGCATGTTAAAAGTTAAAGTTCATGAAACTGGCATTGGACAAACGATTGAAAACAAGTATGAAAATATTACAAAGGGTTGTTATGGCCCCTGACCTTGGAAGAAGTGAGCCAGCCTTCTTTCAAGCAGATTCGAGTGTGGCAACCCACACAGACAACTGGCTGTTTGAACCTATGGTTACCTCCAGTGAAAGTCTATTGGACCAGCGACTGATTGGGCACACCTGCATCTTTAAAAGGCTGAAGAACATTTATTCAGGGGCTGCTGTTTTGGACTGACTGTGCAGATTGCCCTGTATGCTTCTGTCTGTGAGCTTTTTGCGAAACCTTGTCTAAACTGATATTCTCAAGAAATATTAGTTGTGCTACAGCCCGTGAGGCTAATTTTGATTTGTTTTAAGTTGTTTTTGTCTATTAGTCATTTGTAGTAAATGCCACTGTTATTTTTCAGTTCTCTGAGTTTGCAAGACGCGGGCTAGAACAGATGGGTTAAATTATCTTCAATCAGCATCGTCTACAGTACACCCTCCACCCCTAGTTTACTCAATGCTGCAATAGGAGAACACATACCATTCAGTTCTAGTGCAGGCCACTAGTGGTACAACTTTAGCATGTTTATATGGCAGACACGCAACTTGCGTCTACGATTAGGGGTACAGATTACATAATCATTTTCTCTTATTTTATCACGGACCTCAAAAGGCCCATCATACTTTGCAGACAAGGCTGACCCTGAAACAGGTAAGAGAGCAAGCACTTGGTCATCTACTTGAAAATCTCTCTTAACAGAAGTTTTATCATAATTGTATTTCATATTCCGCTGTGGAGTTGCGAGTTGTTTTTTACCCAGAGTGTTGGCCTGACTTAAATTTTCACGAAAGCTTTGCACATACTTTGTCACATTTGTTTTGGTGCTCTCTTCAGGAATCAAAAATTTCTCTTTCTGAACTTTGAGTGGCCCCCCCGAGGTGTGTGGCCAAATACCAGTTCAGCTGGACTAAAAGAGTGACTCCTGAACAGCTTCACGAACAGCAAACCGCACAACTCCTTTCATCTTCTAGGCAGTACTTGCGTAACATTGCCTTTGGGGCCTGATGCCATTGTTCCAATGCACCTTGGGACGCTCGATGGTAAGGTAGAGGACAACAAAGAAGCCAGTTAGAGTGCTTTGACTAAAGAGGAGGGCCTTTCCTGTCTATTTAAAAAATGGTGAGTAGCATCATTTTAGCAGTTTCCCTTTTCATTTTGTTTTTAAATGTATATCTTCATATTGAATTTCGACATTACGGTTTCTGTTGTCACTGAGATGTGTAATTTTCTAAGGTGTCGTTTTATTTGTAATTTCTTCAGGCAGATGAAGTGAAGAAAAGAAATATACATATTTACAGAGACATAAACACAGAACTAAACACTCAGAAATCCATGAAAAACAGAAACTTTTCCATCATTTAATAATTTATTGCTTAATTACTTTGCGTAGTATAAATAGCCATAAGGGAGCTTTTTATCAGTAGCTCCCTTATGGCTACTGATAAAAAGTAGCCATAAGGGAGCTGTAAAACTTATGAAATACAGTTAAAAGTCCAACATTTATGGAGCGATAACATCCAAAGCAGGTTCCTGTCCCTTGAATATATATTTAAAAAAAAAAAAGTTTTGGGGAAAAAATGTATCTACTCAACAGTAATGGTTTGTGAGAATGACATTTATGACTCAGTAAATATTTGGATTCGTGGGGATAATAACAGCTTAAGCTTTTCTTGCCTGTAGATTGTTCATCTAACTGGACATGAGGATGAAGAGGGCAAAAAATCCACATTACAACAACTCATCTTGTACGTGAGGGATGATGCCAAATCCTACCAAATGTTTCTCCTCCGCAATCTGCATCTCTCAGGCAGGTCAGGGCTCAGTCAAGCACTATGGAGTCTCCATGTCCACTTCCAATAAGGATACTAGGAGAATCATGGTTGTTGTCTCATGCTGTCATGAATGGGATGAATATGTAGCTGGCGCAGAGATGACATATTTTCCCAAGAAAAAGAAAAGCAATGTCAAAACTGATGGAACCATTAGACTACCAGAGAATGTGAAGTGTCGAGCATTTACAGTAGCCTCATGGATGGATGGATAAGAAATGCCTCCTTCTAAGTCATGTGCCACTTTGTTTTCTTTGGAAATAACTGAAAATGAGGGATGGCCCTACGGCAACTGTGCTGAAGCTGAAAGTTTGAGAAACTTGCTCAAAAAGGAGGCACGTGTTAGCTGTCCATGACTCAGGTGTTTGTCTCTGAGAACAAGGAGGTAGCAAAAAATTGACTATCCTGAAAAATTTACTGAAAAAAGGTGATTTTAAATGGGATACGGTTTTCTGCACACCACAAATAGTGGAGAGAAAGTGAATGTTTACATTTAAGTGACTCCTCTCCTTTGTTATAGTTCTAAAGATGGTCATTACTGCAACTTTGCAGACCTTGAATATTCCTGTTGTTATGTGGTTACAAAATTTATGAGATCAGAGCTTGAATATATTTGGCTTTATTGTTGTAGCTATTAGGGGTTATTTGCCGCAGTGAGAACACAGATAAGAATGCATTGATAGAAAAACTTAGAAATATAAACTTAGATCATACTATGCTATGATTTTTTTATTTTTCTTTTAGCCTCATATAAAGAAGGGAGTCTTCACTTAAGTGTATCCCAGATATATTTGGAGGGCCTAAGTTTTATTTCTAATGTACATGTATATATGAATAGTTCTTTGTTCATTTTTGTATTTCCATATTAATGGAAATTAAGTTTGTTGTTAAGGTGCTTTTATTTTGGAGTAAGAGGTCAAGAGGAAGAAGAGAGAGGGGGCCGCAAGGAGAGAGAGAGAGAGAGAGGGGGCCGCAAGGAGAGAAAGAGAGAAGGAAGAGTGGAGCCATGAGGGACCCGAGTGAGATGGAAGAGCGTGTGGCTTGATGCGGCTAGCATCAACTAGGACACTTGTGAGGGATGGTGAGGATTACACATCAAGCGTATACGGTCAAGGAACATTGCAAGGAAGAATGTGAGTTAGTGCAGCTCGGACTACCCTTGTAGTTCTTCCCAGAAAACGATCCATCCATCTTCTTAAAGTAGTGAAGCATATCATAAAATACTTTAGGACTTTAGCTTACTAAATTTTGATACTGCAAGTGACAGTTGGATTTAATGATTTCATTTGGGATTTTTTCACGCCACTCAGTAAACATTTTTGGTTCAACTTGAAGAGCTTGTTGCATTGCAGTGTTTCCTATTTCCAGCTAATAAATAGTTATTTGCGTGGTAATCGTTGGAAAAGGTGGGACGCTGAAGTTACCAGTGAAGAGTTAAACTACAAGGAATTTTCTGAATACTAGGGGAACAGGAACTGTTAACAAGCAGGTAAAAAAGCAAAATGAACTTGGGGAGTACCTGGCTATTTCAAAGGGTTGAAGACGGGGTCGCTACATAAATGGAGCCACTGCTGAGATTACCAGTCTGTTAGCAAAAATGGAAAGACCCTGCAGTGAAGGCAGTAGTTATCGTAAACTTAGAATGTTTTCAGGCACAGTACCAAGTCTGGTTGGAAAAGATACATTTGAATAGTGGGTTGAACCAGCACATCTAATGGTGGAGGAGAGTTACAGTTCAGCTAAAGAAAAGAGGCGCAGAATCACAGAGTCTTAAGGGTCCAGCCTTAGCTGTGGTGAAAGCCGTGAGGACAGCTGACCCTGATGTTAGCCCAGAACAATGTCTAGAAGCTGTTGAAAAAGCTTTTGGCAGTGCTGAGATGGCTGGGGATTTGTATTTTGCTTTTCGGTTACTACAACAGCAACTGCAGGAAAGTGTCCAACTCTCTGAAGCAATTAGAGCAATCACTGAGCAATGTAGTGAGTTATGGCGGTATTGAAGCCCGCCGTGCTGATAGAGCCAGAGTAGAGCAGCTCATTAGGGGTGCAGTGTACTCCGACATGATGTTAGTGCAACTCAAGTTAAGAGATAGGAAAGAAACAGCTCTACAAAACGGGGTGGGTTAAGTGGGGAGGAGCATGAAGCATCTCGAGCTAAATTGCATCTGGTAACACATAAAGCCCAAGCACAAAAAGAACAGGATAACAAGAGATCAAGATTCAGAATCTGAAAACTGAGATTAGAGAACTGAAGTCTATGGTTTCATCTGTGGTAAGCAAGCCATGCCAAGCAGTAAGAGAAGTCAGAGCCTGTCCCCAAAATTAAAGCTGTGTAGAAAGTTCAGCAGATGGTGAAGTTGCAGCACTAAGAAAGATAAGATAAGAAGAAACAATTTGCAATCTGCATCTCTCAAGCAGGTCAGGGCTCAGTCAAGCACTATGGAGTCTCCATGTCCACTTCTAATAAGGATGCTAGGAGAATCATGGTTGCTTTCTCATGCTGTCGTGAATGGGATCAATACTGGTGCAGTAATGACACATTTACCAAACATAAAGATAAAAGCCATGACAAGAGAAAAAAATGTCATGGAACCATTGGACTACCAGAGAATGTAAAGTGTCGAGCATTTAGCCTCCTTGTAAGTCATGTACCACTTTGTTTTCTTTGGAAACAACAGAAAATCAGGAATGGCCCTATGGCAACTGTGCTGAAGCTGAAGGTTTGAGAAACTTGCTCAAAAAGGAGGCCCAAGTTAAAGACAGAATGGAACTACAAACGCCTGAGTCATGGACAGCTTCTTTGTTATGGCTAGCATGTTGGCAGGCATGTCAAGCTCCTGCATATAACTGATATCTTCTATAGCGTTACAACAACCTCTGAGAAAGTGTCTAGGTTTGAAGAGCTTTCGTGTCCTCTGCTTTTATTGAAGATCAATAAAGAGCTTTGTTCATGTATGCCATGGCAAGTTTATGTTCGTTGCTAAAATGCTGCTGTAATAAAGACTTTGCCTTTCTGAATCTTGCTTCTGAAGTCATGTGTAGGCAACTCCTCACAAGTTCTGTTGGTTGTCCTTTTGTGTATCATTTCAAATAATAAGGCCAATCTCCATGGTTTTTATTTCTGCTTTCAATGTTGTGTTCAAATGATTTAACAAAAGTCTGATACTGGAGTGGATCTCCAAAAACTGGGATCTCCTTTAGGTAATGAAGAACGACCGTGCTGTTGGATTAATAAAGAAGTGAATTCATTTTGCTTACTCATGACAGATAAGATGTTACATTCTTCATGACTAGAAACTTGAGAAGGCACATTTATTTCCATGTCAATTCCTCTAATACTCTCCCTTCCTATGTTTGAAACGCTGTCACCTGGTTGTATTTTGTCTTGTTAATTCAAACTACTTTGGGGATTTTGAGATGTTATGTTGAGCGTTTCTGAAAGTAACCATCTCCGTTGATGAAACAGTCTTAGCAGAAACAGGCACATCTGAAGTAGCAGCAGTAGGCATATTCTCAGCTTCATTGCCTTTTTCCATAAAAGGTCTTCCAGTTTCAAGAAGCCACTTTTTTACATCTTCAACAAATTCATCATTACATTTTGTTATGCATCCAAACCAGTCAATATTAGTGTCTTATGCAGCTTTAGGAATCAATAAAACGAATACATAATTAACTACGTTTTTCCAAGTTCAGCTGCACAGCTTTTGCATTGCCATAGTTTTACTCAAATTCTTTAATATCACGTGTTAACGTGATATTTTCGCTCTTTCTGTAAAGTTTCCATTTTATGAGCAAGTGCTTTAAGCCCTCAGTCTTGCAGATCTTTTTTTCTTCCAGTTCATGATCGGCTTCTTTTATTTCACTCATTGTCACTTTCTCACATGCATCAAACACAGCATTACATGTCACACAGCCTGAAATACGGATCACAGGTGATGCTTTTCTTCCGTGCAAACCAATGCGCAGGATCCACAGCCTCACAAGCTGTCAAAATCAGAGCAGCTTCCTCCAGCTTGTCAAGTCAAGCGCACGTACGCAATGCAAACCAAACCAATGTTCCTAATGGACAAGGGGTGACAGAAGCTGTGTTGGAAACATTCAATAATACACAGAGTGAATCCACGTGTCCTACCGCTCCTGATGTGTGCGTTGCGTTCCTCCGTGCTACTGTGGCGGGGCAGCTTCTAATAACTCCTTTGAGAACAACGTCCGACCATGTGAAAGCTTCGTCACTCCAAAGCGTGTATCCACAAATCCTCTTCATTGTTCTGATGCATGCGAAAAAAGGACTTTTCTGTTGACTAAATGTTGCGACTTCCATCCACAAATAAAGCCGTGGCCGGCTGAGTTGGGGTTTGTACTATGACGCGCCTCCAATGAACCATACTGAGTCCCACTTGTGTTTTGCATATTTATTTTGAAATAAAAATTTAAAAAAACTTTCGCTTTCAATTTTTTATTTTTCAAATAAAAAAAATAGCGCATTTATCGTTTGATAGTACTGAACAACACTGTTACATTCCCCCCGAAGGGGTCTAGGCATGTGAGAGAGGGGACCAGTAACAAATGAGTCCGGAATCAGAATGAAAAAGGAAAACAAACAGAGTTGTTCTGCATCAATAAAACTTTATTACAAAATGGTACAGGTTAACATTAACTTAAAGGGCCGGCAACGCCGTCTTACCAATAACGCCAAAGAAACAAAGAAAACGCTCGCAGCCACGAAAGGCAGGAGGACTACCAAACAAACACAATAAAAAAGGAGGCACTTCCCACACTTCCTACCCTACTCCCCACCACGGGGAGACACTCTCAGGGCCCACAAGCCCACACCACTCACGCAAAGCAGCTATGCTGTTTCCACAACTCCACACTTTGAGCAGGTTAACCACACACAACGCAGAGACACCAGAGAACACCCCACACCCTGCTCACAGCTCATCCCCAGCTTATATGACCTCCGAGAGGTGATTGCTGACTGGGCCCAGGTGGTAAATGAGTCCAATGAGCAGCAGCTGTGTCCTGGGGAGAGAGAAGAGCAAGAGAGAGACAGGGGGTGGAGCAAAAGAGGAGGAGGCGGAGAAAAACACCACGCCCACACAAGGGCAGTATCAGGAGGCCCAGCTAGGGCCGTAACACCCCCTCCCATAATTACAAACCAGTGGTTTGTCATAGAACGTCCCACCCAGCTTTTAAACATATCACCTACCATCCACCATAATAACGGTTAGGCATACCCTGCCGAATCTGCCAAGACCTTTTTGATGGGTTGAAAACACTGCACGGGGTTGGCTCAAGTCCCTCAACATAGTGTCCCAAATGACAGCCAAATGTTTTTTGAGCCATCACATATGGAGAACCCATCAGGCAGCTAGAAGGCCTTACAGCAACACTTCTCTGACGCTTCTTCGCTAGGTCATGGCAAAAGGCATGCTGGTTAGCCAGAGGTGCAGGTTGAAATGGTTGTGTCACACACAATCTATCACACTGTAGGTCATCTGGACCCGAGAGACCGTCATCAGGTGGCAGATTACAATTAGTTGATCTCTGACAGTGACCAAATGACACCACTGAGCAATTATGCGCCGATTGTTGCCTAGGACTGGCAACTTTGTTGGTTTGTGAACCACAGTTCACTCTTTTGAAAGCAGATCGATTTTGCTTTGAGTTTTCTTTCAAACAGTGAGCAATCAGGTGGCCAGGTTTGTGGCAGAAGAAACAGAGCTTTGTTTTGGCTCTTGAAACCACGCCTGTATCGGCTTTGTTAGCTGGCACACTCCTAACTCTCAAGACTGACTGTTTCTGTTTGTAGGCTCCACAATTTGCTATTAAATGGCCAGACTTTAAACAAAAAAAACACTTTCGTTTCACACTGGAATGGGACACAAGTACCTCACCCTTTCGGTACTGTGTAGCTGGCACCTCGCTAGCCTTCACTGGGGCATCGCGCCGGTCATACCTACTGACACTGGTTTTATGGACGAGCGCGAACTCATCAGCCAGCGTCGCAGCCTGCTGTAGCGAGGAAACCTTCTGTTCATTAATATATACCGCGATGCGCTCAGCAATGCAGTTCTTAAATTCCTCTATGAGCATTAGTTCCCGGATCGAAGCCAGGTCAGTGGCTTTGCAGGCCGCACACCACCGATCGAAAAGAACACCTTTTTCCCTGGCGAAATCAAGATAGGACTGACCCTGACCTCTTCTCAACCCCCGGAAACGCTGCCTATAGGCTTCTGGGACCAGCTCATAGGCCAGCAGGATAGCCCTTTTCAGCTTGTCATAGTCCAAGCTGTCCTCAGCTGACAACGAGGAACAAACTTCTTGAGCCTTACCCGCCAGCTTACATTGGAGCAAAATGGCCCATGAATCCCGTGGCCAGTGCAAGGCCGTGGCTATTCGTTCAAACGACTCGAAGTAGCTGTCGACCTCAGTGTCACGGAACATCGGAACCAGACGACTGTTTTTCCCTACGTCAAACGGGATGTCCGCCTGACGAATGGAGGCGGTCGGAGGAAGGGAAACCTGCCGGAGTTCCAGCTGTCGCAACCTCACAGCTGTCTCTGCCTCCACCTCCACCTTCCTCAATTCGACCTCCCTAGCCCTAGCCAGTTCCGCGTCCAAACGCCTAAGCTCTAGCTCCCTTTTCAGCTGGAACTCTCTCTCACGCTGCTCCTTCTCCAGCTGGAGACGAGCCAGACGGACACGGAGCTTAGCATCCAGCTTCGAGCCTTCACTTGATTCAATGGAGAGGGGTTAGAAGCGAGGCACTGTCATGGGTTTGTTCTCAGGCAGCCCCTGATCAACAGGTGTCGACACCAATGGACCTACAGCTTGAGCTGGCGCCTGCAGAACGGGCTGAGACGCTGCACCACGCTCACCCTTAAACACTGCAATATCAAAGGTAGCCATTGACTCTAAAACAAAAACTACCTGAGGCTAACAATAACAACAAAGAAGCACCACCTCCAATACACAAATGAGAAACAGGCGGGAAAAGCGTGGCCACAGGTTAACCAATAAATAAAAATACCGCCAACCCTCTCCCCAGACCTGCCTACTAAAATCTTAGCCTAGTTAGCTTCTGGAGTGTACCAGGCTCGAGGCAACTTTAAAGGCTAAGCGTCAAGTGCACAAAGCACCGACAAGCCTACCCCCGACAGGGAACTAATCCCCACCCGGGATTACTCCGAAAATAATAAAGGAAAAATAAAAAATGAGTGCCTGAAGGAGGAGCTTACGCTCAGCTAGACACTCCCCTTTGCTAACTGGAGAGAGAGCGCAGCAGATACCATACAACTAAACAAGCCACCGGCAAACAACTCACTAAAACTCAATTGTTGTTCCTTCCATTCATATCCCGGACGAGCCCCCACATTGTTACGTTCCCCCCGAAGGGGTCTAGGCATGTGAGAGAGGGGACCAGTAACAAATGAGTCCGGAATCAGAATGAAAAAGGAAAACAAACAGAGTTGTTCTGCATCAATAAAACTTTATTACAAAATGGTACAGGTTAACATTAACTTAAAGGGCCGGCAACGCCGTCTTACCAATAACGCCAAAGAAACAAAGAAAACGCTCGCAGCCACGAAAGGCAGGAGGACTACCAAACAAACACAATAAAAAAGGAGGCACTTCCCACACTTCCTACCCTACTCCCCACCACGGGGAGACACTCTCAGGGCCCACAAGCCCACACCACTCACGCAAAGCAGCTATGCTGTTTCCACAACTCCACACTTTGAGCAGGTTAACCACACACAACGCAGAGACACCAGAGAACACAACGCAGAGACACCAGAGAACACCCCACACCCTGCTCACAGCTCATCCCCAGCTTATATGACCTCCGAGAGGTGATTGCTGACTGGGCCCAGGTGGTAAATGAGTCCAATGAGCAGCAGCTGTGTCCTGGGGAGAGAGAAGAGCAAGAGAGAGACAGGGGGTGGAGCAAAAGAGGAGGAGGCGGAGAAAAACACCACGCCCACACAAGGGCAGTATCAGGAGGCCCAGCTAGGGCCGTAACACAGTAATAATACACAGAGTGAATCCACGTGTCCTACCGCTCCTGATGTGTGCGTTGCGTTCCTCCGTGCTACTGTGGCGGGGCAGCTTCTAATAACTCCTTTGAGAACAACGTCCGACCATGTGAAAGCTTCGTCACTCCAAAGCGTGTATCCACAAATCCTCTTCATTGTTCTGATGCATGCGAAAAAAGGACTTTTCTGTTGACTAAATGTTGCGACTTCCATCCACAAATAAAGCCGTGGCCGGCTGAGTTGGGGTTTGTACTATGACGCGCCTCCAATGAACCATACTGAGTCCCACTTGTGTTTTGCATATTTATTTTGAAATAAAAATTTAAAAAAACTTTCGCTTTCAATTTTTTATTTTTCAAATAAAAAAAATAGCGCATTTATCGTTTGATAGTACTGAACAACACGTTCTAACTCCCAACTCGTCAAACGTGTGACGCATGGTCAGGCTCCCTCTGATTCACTTATGGACGCGCAGGGTACCCCTCTCGCGTCGGGAATTGACGTGAAGGGTCCTCCGATTGAAGAGATTGCCGCGGAAGTGCCTGTTGTCGGTATATTTAGACATTTTCTAAATCACATTGTAGTGACGTATACTGAACACAATAAATTGTATAATGTAAACAACTACCTAAAAAACAGGTAGAACGATACTTTTGTATCGTTTATTGCATTTACGGAGGGAGTGATGTATGCTGGGTAATGGCACAGCTAGCTATTGGGTGACTTTATTCACCCGCTTCGGCTGTTATCAGTCCATACAATGGGCGTTATTAGCACAAATCAGTCCCATGGATATGGGCCATCTCCTGCTAGATTGTTCAGAAGGTTGTTCTCATCCATCCAGATGGAGGATCACTAACAGGAGCGTGGAAGACTCCAGAATCCACTCTGGCTGGAATCCGGTGGATATGCAGTGTGTACAGGTAAGACCATTTAAACGGACAGCATTTATAGAATGACTATTAAAAGTCAGCGAGTGTCAGTAATATTAATGTAATATTAACTAAGTAATATTAACTTAGTAATACACAGAGTGCTAATATAACAGCTTTAAGATGCATTTGTAGATATTATTACGTGTTTTACCGTCTTTATGGTGCTATCTTAAAGTTACTGTGTAAAGCTGTTACTGTTTAAACGATGTTAGCACAGAAATATTAGCTTCTGTCATGACTGATGAAGTTACTAGTTAATAAAGTTTTCAGTAAAGTTTTTAATCGCAGCCACAGATTGACAGCAAATATCTCGATTAGCTTCAGTGCATCTATAATAAATATGTGCAAGTTTCAGTGCTTCGTTTAAACTGTATGATACTTATACTGACCCAGGGTCTACGGTGGCCCCTAGAGACAAAGCACGTACAAACTCCAAAACACATGCAAATTCCAAAACACATGCAAACTCCAAAACACTTGCAAACTAAAGAACACATGCAAACTCCAAAACACGTACAAAATCCAAAACACTTGCAAAACCCAAAACACTTGCAAACTAAAAAACACATGCAAATTCCAAAACACGTACAAATTCCAAAACACTTGCAAACTAAAAAACACATGCAAATTCCAAAACACTTGCAAAATCCAAAACACTTGCAAACTAAAAAACACATGCAAATTCCAAAACACGTACAAAATCCAAAACACTTGCAAACTAAAAAACACATGCAAATTCCAAAACACGTACAAACTCCAAAACACTTGCAAAATCCAAAACACTTGCAAACTAAAAAACACATGCAAATTCCAAAACACGTACAAATTCCAAAACACGTACAAATTCCAAAACACTTGCAAAATCCAAAACACTTGCAAACTAAAAAACACTTGCAAATTCCAAAACACAACGGAAGTGCTCCAGGACGCTAGGGGCAGTGTTGAGCTCGATTTGCAAAATAAACGACAAGTTTGTCTGTATGGGACGGTCTAGTCTCCGTCGCGCTTCCCAGGTTGCCTAGCAACCGTGATACTAACCGCTGGAAACGTGTCATACAACTTGGTTTGACAGAAATGAGGGAGAACATATTTTGCTCATTTGTTTGTTTGTTTCTACATGGGCACCCCTGGGCGCCTCCTGGGTGAGGTGTTCCAGGCATGTGCCACCAGGAGGAGGCCCCGGGGCAGACCCAGGACACGCTGGAGAGATTATATCTCTCGGCTGGCCTGGGAACGCCTTGGTATTCCCCCGGATAAGCTGGAGGAGGTGGCTGGGGAGAGGGAGGTCTGGGCCTCTTTGCTTAGGCTGCTGCCCCTGCGACCCCGCCCCGGACAAAGCGGATGAAGATGGATGGATGGATGGATGGATGTTTCTACATGAGCTTTGTGTGATTTGATAAGTATCTGAGGCTGAGACCACAGGACAGCAAAACATGATTTTTGGGCTTCATTTCTGTACTGAACAGTCATTTCAAGATTAATTAGTAAATAAGAATTAGCTAACGTTGTTCATGAGACTAAAGTCATCTCACTTTGGTAATGTAAATATAATATGGCCAATATTAAAGTTATTATTACATTAATCATTATTAGTTATTACAGCAGTGAACTCGAGCTTCAGTAAAGATTCAAGTTGCAGTTATTTATATTACCTATCACCTTAAATTTTCAGTCAAAGACAAGTATCTTTGACAGTGTATATTGTTAAGGTTCAAAATATTGGGGATGGAGACAAGAGAAAAACCACAATAACAACACTGGTCCGGTCGGGTTGAGTCAAACGATGATTTAATGATCACACACGTGGGAGATGGACACTGATGCAGACAGCCTCAAATCTCAAAGTGGTGGAGCATTGCTCAAACTCTTATAGCCTCTGGTTCTCCCATCTTATCATAAAAGCCTAAACATTCACATTCTTTCTCTCACACGGCGCCTAAGCTACGACCTTGGCTCCCTGTTTATCTGCTCGTGCTGAGATGGGGCAGAAAACTCCAGCATGTTCTATTCTCTTCTAATCAGACAAATAAGGCGATGACTTTCTGCGAACAGTATTCCTTATAACTCAACAGTATAATGCATCATAAACAATATCATTCATTCACAATAAATCAGCAGTCTAATGCAATGCAAATCAGTTTAAATACTGCAATAATTATCACCTTCTTCTAATTCAGGAGAATAATGCCAACTTAAACTACATAATAATTCACAATCTTTATTTCGGGGTCTAACATGGCATAAAATAATATCATAATTTTACAATTCCCCCTGATGAGCTCATTATTCTAATGAGCTCACAAACACCCTGTAGCCCAGTGTGGCCGGGTTCATCTCTTCTCACTCCTGAGGTCCTTTGTCCCCCTGACGGGCAAACCATATGTAAGATGACCTCTGTGTTTGCGCAAGTCAGGTGCAAGACAAACTATTACTACAAGGATAGCAGGTCCAGATGACACTCCCCTGTTCTCCCACAGCTTTATTTGGTGTTCCCTTATACCATTCAGACGTAGACTAGAACCTCTGTCCGAAGAGCTCTTAACCTTTATTTTATTGCTGCAGCTACCAGTGTCGTCCAGTTGCGTGATCCTCTGTTCTTCTTACTTCAACCTCAGGGGTTAGACAACCCTTCAGTCGTGACACAGATCAGGGGATTATTCTGCCCCTATTTCAAACAACGATCTGTGTATCCTCGGGTCCTGTGTCTCCCGTGTATCCTCCAGAAAAGAACAGGAAGGCGTCCCCCTTTTGCCCAAGAGCCTCTCGAACCTCGTTGGTCTGGTGTTTCCGGATTTCCGTCAACCCCTTCATGGTTATTGCTGTATTTATGGGATTCATCCTTTTGAAGTGACCAGCTGGAGCCCAAACGCCATGACCCTTGGACCCAGTTGGTGTCTCGGCAGTCACTGTATCTGTCTCTGCTGCGAAGGACCCTCGTATCTCTGTGGCCTCGTCTGGTGTCTGTTCCTTTCTCTGTAAGAGACAGAAAACCAAAACACCCCCTTCCTAGCCCTAATAATCTAATGTTATTATCTACTGACCTTCTAGTGGATGGAAATAATGATAAATAAATAATGATTTATGCTTCTCACTGATTCTCTACAAAAGACCGTAAACTTCTCGGGCCACCATTAGCTTAAGCTTTACCATTCCTAAGTTATTAAAGACACAAATCAAGTTATAAAAATGTTCAAACAATCCTTGTTTGATGTTGAAACCCAACTCCCC
Organism: Copadichromis virginalis; assembly: GCF_057382275.1. NCBI lineage: Eukaryota > Metazoa > Chordata > Actinopteri > Cichliformes > Cichlidae > Copadichromis > Copadichromis virginalis. The sequence goes on along the minus strand of NC_140639.1, from coordinate 18,345,692 downwards.
CCCCCCCCCCTTTTTTTGACACATTCCAATGTGTCAATCCTTTGTCTGTGGCACGCCCTGTTTTGCTGCCCGATCATCAGTGTTGGTCCGTCACTGTCCTGCACAGTTTTAATGCAGAGTTGTTAAGGTCAGCATTGTTTTGCTCGGCCTCACTTTTCCTCCGGGCTTAATGGGCGTGTCGTCACAGCTCTGTCCGCTGAAGCTGTCTTTTTCCATATGGCAAGAATGTGAAGAGTGTGTGAGAGGGGTGTGTCCGATCAGGCACTGCCTGCTGTGGATTGAGTGCAGGTCAAGGTGTTCGGAGCGGATGGTGCGCTCAGCTGCTCGCATAACCCTCTGTAGAGCTCGTCTGTCCGGCATGTTGCTGTTCCCGAACCAGACAGTGATACAGCTGCTCAGTATGCTCTCGATAGTTCCTCTATAGCAGGTGGTCAAAGTCATTGGTGGGAGCCGGACCTTTCTCAATCTTCTCATTTAAGAAGAGAGACTGACGGAAATCTCCCCGTGTAGTGAAACGGGCCTTGGATTTAACACTCTCCATCTCCGCAGCCTGATATCGTTTTCCTGCAGCACTGTTGACATTTTCAAGCTGTTGTTATAGGTCCAGCTGCTGTAGCATTTGGTCAGGGTCACTTCAAAGATGGTGGAGGAGTGAGCAACGATGGTGGAGGGGAGAGCAGGCGTCCAGGTCAGCCTCGGCTTCCCTACCTGTAATCAAACATAAAGAGAAAAAAAACAAAAAAAACAAAACAAAAACAAAACAAAACAAAACTAATGATGTTGTATTGACTATATCAGTCAGAGAGGGGAGAAACACCGGGGCCAGGCCCTGTGTCAGCCTTCACTCCCCCTTTTTTTTTTTTTTTTTTTTTTTTTTTCTCTCCATATAATCCTCTCATAACCCACCAAGCTGACAGGACGACACAGGTACATTTTAAAATTCTTAAGATTGTATTTAAAGTTCAAAATGGAATTTTCTTTCATTCAGTAATCACCTATATTTATCAATCGGCAGAAAACTTGTCACAATTTGACTTTTCTAACCACTAAATTTGTCATATCTTCACTGGTTTGTCAGACCAGTGTTTTTTTTTTTTTTTTTTTTTTTGAAGTTAAGATGTTGTCCTGCAACCCAGAGAGTTTATTCGTTAGTAGTGGATAAACTTTATTGTGTAACGGCGGGTGTATGTTAAGCTTCACTGCTTTAAACTTGCTGGAAAATCTTCACATGTTCATGGGTGTAAGCTGTTTCTTCATTGCGTGTATGTGCGTTTGTAGGTGGGTTAACTTAACTTTTTGTTTGCTCATGGGGCCGGGTGGTCCAGGCCCGTAGCCACCTGTATCAACACACTAAGAGATTTATTTAATATCATTTTCATCACAATCACACTCTGCCGACTGAAGTGCCGGTCTTACTCAAACACAATTTATCTCTTCTATATTAAAATCCAGCTGAACATCAAACATTCAGCGTAGTCATTCAAATCCTTATTTATAATATTATAATCAACAAAATCAGCGTTTTTATTACAAGCTTGTATCATTATTTGCAAATCCCACAAAACACACTAAACAGGAAGCAAAAGTCCTCTGTGTAGTTCACAGCTCATTTGCATGTTCACACACAGTCTAAAAATAGCCCTCAGCGCCGCAGCTGCACGTCACACACAGTCTCACACCAAGCTCAGGCAAAACTCTATTATTTTATATTACAAAAGACGTCTTGTATTTACAATCACTGACAGGCCTAACAGATTGAGCACCTAAGAAATTTCGACAAATTTAAAATAACGAGTAATCAATTAACCAGTATCTGTTTCCTCCAGAACAGCCTATGGCCTGATTTCTAAAGAACCTAAACAATTTCGACAAATTTAACCATAACGGGTCCAACCGAAGAAAGTTAACTTTTTTGTAATCAATTAAACAGTATCTGTTACTTCTGGAACAGTTTCTGACCTAATTTCTAAAATCCCTAACTCAATTTAACAGTATCCAAACAAGCACATGACACCGTTTAAAACGGTGAGGAGACTCGGTAACTCCTAGCTTATTTCAGGATGCCCTGTACCCCACAGATAAGCCAAACTGAACTAACCCTGTTCGCCGACAGGTCAAAGCCGCGCGTCCACGACTAGGAGGGGGCGTAACCCCTGGGCTATGTGCTTCTTAGCAACTTCTGGTGCCGTCCTATAATAATTTTCACCTAACCGATTTTGAGAAATTTTACCATAACGGGTCCAACCGAAGAAAGATAACTTTTTTACGACCAATTAAACAGTCTCTGTTACTTCTGGAACAGTTTCTGACCTAATTTGTAAAACTATTAACCAGTCTCTGTTACTTCTGGAACAGTTTCTGTCCTAATTTCCCTACTAAACTACCTGAGCCTTCAGCTCACTATCCAGGGACTCAAACCCAACATTCTCTGTTACTTCTGGAACAGTTTCATATTTCTTCAACTTCATTAAATACTCTTAAGCAACTTTAACTGCATAACACACGGTGATTCTCATCAAAATCAAAACAGACACTCTACCAGTAATTTCAGTGAGTAGACTTTAATTTAGTCATATCCAATTTGGCACATTTTGGAAATAATTCAACAGGTAGTGCCTTACCTTTAGATAAGCCGGCTTTTGTCCACTCAAATCAGACCACTGGCTCGTGCCTGTCCGTTCGACAACCTCGGACCGTCCAAACTTTTAAATTCCACCCCAATACCACAGGACGAGCCCCCAAAATGTTAAGGTTCAAAATATTGGGGATGGAGACAAGAGAAAAACCACAATAACAACACTGGTCCAGTCGGGTTGAGTCAAACGATGATTTAATGATCACACACGTGGGAGATGGACACTGATGCAGACAGCCTCAAATCTCAAAGTGGTGGAGCATTGCTCAAACTCTTATAGCCTCTGGTTCTCCCATCTTATCATAAAAGCCTAAACATTCACATTCTTTCTCTCACACGGCGCCTAAGCTACGACCTTGGCTCCCTGTTTATCTGCTCGTGCTGAGATGGGGCAGAAAACTCCAGCATGTTCTATTCTCTTCTAATCAGACAAATAAGGCGATGACTTTCTGCGAACAGTATTCCTTATAACTCAACAGTATAATGCATCATAAACAATATCATTCATTCACAATAAATCAGCAGTCTAATGCAATGCAAATCAGTTTAAATACTGCAATAATTATCACCTTCTTCTAATTCAGGAGAATAATGCCAAATTAAACTACATAATAATTCACAATCTTTATTTCGGGGTCTAACATGGCATAAAATAATATCATAATTTTACAATATATAGATGTATTATATATAAGAGACAAATATTGGTCTTTTATTATGTTGGCATTACTAAATTTGGCTCAATGCTTACATATGTGTAAAAAAAAAAAAAAAGTTTCTGATAGAATGAAGAGTAGAGTTGGAGGTCTCGAGACCGGTCTTGGTCTCGAGACCGGTCTCGAGACCACTTTTACGTGGTCTTGGTCTTATCTTGGTCTCGACGGACTTTTGTCTTGGTCTCGGTCTTGGTCTCGCTGTTTCGGTCTTGCGTTCTCAAATCGACATAGTGTTCGGGAGATTTGGAGTCAACCATCAGCAGAGCGGGGGGGTGCTTACTGGGCTTAATCCCGGGTCATTTTTTCAGAAGCATGGGGTCTTTTGGAGTGTAATTTGTTAGTTAGATGCCTGACTGACAACTGTATAAAACAAAAACAACGCACGAAGCACAGAGCGCACCGTCGTAAATTCTCCCTAATTTTGGTATGATCTGAACTCGGGCACTAGGCGACTGAGCACAGCACCCATGTGAGCGAGGGGGGAGAAGCTGCTGCCTGCGAGTTTGCTGCAGACAGAGGAGAGCTTAAGTTTGACCAGGTACCAAAGCAAATCATTCGTACTGAACTAATAATGTAAATATGACTGTGTATCACAAAAGATTGATATCAAACTGATCACTTGGTTGCATTACTTGCTCTTCGAGTGAATCAACAAATGGATAAATAAAAAGCCAAACAGCAATGCTGATTTTTTTAGAGAGTCTTAGCTTACATTTCATATTTTCAGTTGTTACCCTCCACGGCTAAACAAACTCTCTAAATCGGTTTCAATTGTGTACTGATGAACACAACAATGGACATAAGGAGCTTCTTTCAAAGAAAAAACTCAGATGTTATTTTATATATTATGCTTTGGATGTTGTTCAGTATATCTATGCAAAACAAGAGGAATTTCAATACACAGCAGTATATTCACAGTTGAAACCAGATATTTACATACACTTTAGGGAGAAAAACATAAAAAAAATTTTTACTGTTAAACATCAATTTAGAGTAAACTTTTGTTTTAGATAAATAAATGTTGAAATATCTTTTGAATTAGTTAAATGTCAGAATAAAAAGAGGGAGCTGTCTATTTTAATCACTTTCATCAAATTTAGGAGTACATATACACTAAGTTTATTGTTAATTAATAAGAAAACTCCAGACGATTCCATTCTGAGCTGAAGAAGCTTCTGATAGGTTAGTAGAGTCCATGTGAGTAAATTGGTGGCACACCTGTGGATGCATATAAGGCAAAACACAGAGCCTGTTTCTTTGAAATGGGAAAATCAAGAGATGTCAACCAAAACACCAGGAAAAGAATTGTGGAGCTCCATAAGTGTGGCTCAATTTTGAATACAATTTGGTGCCATTTGCAATTAAGAAATACAGACAATTTCTCTCTTTACTCTTAAAGTTAATAAATATGTTTTTTTTATATTTATCAATCTAAAAAAATAAACATTTAGTCTGATTTGATGTTACAATTAAAAAAAGTGTTTGTGTTTTTATCTGAAGAGTACATCAATATCTGGTTTCAACTGTATATTTGATGATGTTGGTGTTTGGCTTGATGAGAGGCAGAGAGAGGGAGGGCGAGGCAGAGAGAGGGAGGGAGAGGCAGAGAGAGAATGACGACAGAACTCATCAGAACATGTATCTCGTACCTAGTGTTTCTTTTTAGATACCATTTGTTACTTTTCAAATTCTATATTTATTAAGTTATGCAGGCTTGTTTGCACAACAAGGCTAAATAATTATATAAACTTTTCTCAATCTAAATATTGTACTTTGGTAGAATTAAAAAATAAGTGTAGTGCAGGTCTATGATGATTTTTAGTGCTACTATAATCTAGTTCTGATTCTGGTTCTGTCTTGGTTACTGTTGTAGTCCTGTTTTAATTCCGGATCAGTTCTGGGCCTGGTTGAATTGGGGTTTAGTCCCTGTGTCTTGATACAGGCCCGACTTTGTTCTGCCTTGCTGCTTAATTAAAAAACTAGTTTAAGGTGTGTGTGTGTGTGTGTGTGTGTGTGTGTGTGTGTGTGTGTGTGTGTGTGTATGAAGTCATTCTTTTTTTTTTTTTTTTTTTTTTTATTGAACAAAACTCAGACCATAATAATCTTTCAGTCATTTCTACCCTCACTTAATTTCCTTTCGCTGCTCAGCTCTCACAAAGTGGCTCAGTTATGCTCCAATCACTCCATATTGTGGCCAATCACATGCGAGGATATAGGATAATATCATTATGTGAAAAACAGAGAGGGTGAGAGACGCGACAGTCAAGTGGAGCATCCGTCTGTCCTCTCAGTAAGTGAGTGAGAGTAGACAGCGGTGAGGAGGGCTGTGCGAAAGCAAAAACTCATAAATATGCCTGACACCCGTAAACGAAGCAGCATCTGGCTGCAGTTTAAAGACTTTTTTTGTCTCGGTCTCAGTCTTGCTCTTGGTCTCGTCTTGACTCGGTCTTGGTCTCGTCTCGACTCGGTCTTGGTCTTGTCTTGGTCTCGGATTAGGCGGTCTTGACTACAAGTCTAATGAAGAGTAGACCGATACATGAAATATTCCTTTATTGGGTGAAAAAAATCATACCATTTCATAACTGCTTTAACACTAGATTCACTAAACCTGCGCAAATTTGCATAACTTCCCTCAACTCACCACCTACTAGAATTACTGGGGCAGATTCTGATGGAGGAGAGGTTTCATTTGTCCAGCAGGCCACTGATACCTCCTCAGAAGAATCTGTAAAGGAGACGGAACAAGAACCCAACATGCCTCCACGGAAGAGGCCCTGTGGTACTGGGAAGCCCAGCCAGAGCCACACGGCAAAAGACGGCACTGTGTGGGTAGAGGAGGACATTGGAATGCCCAGTGCAGTAGCAAATCGCTCGTGCTTCACTGTGCAAGCTGGACCCACAGAGTCTGCTAAGGTTTGTCACTGCCATATTACATATGATATTTATATAAACCCATTTAGAATGAGGTTCATGTAAATTGACCATTCTCTATTTGTTTATCTTCTGACAGCGTAAGATTACAAGTGTGCTCCAAAGCTTCCTTTGCCTGTTAGACGTGGGAATGCTGCAGACCACGTCCACGTGTACAGTCCATCAAGCCCACAGAACAAAGCCGGACTGGAATTTGTCAGTTCATGAACTAATGGCATTCATTTCAATCCTGTTTGTAAGAGCAATCATGTGTCCTGTTGGTGCCATTGTGGACTGCTGGTCAGAAAGATTTCTGATGCTAGTAATCAAAGAGACAATGCCCTGAGATTCATTTCAATTATGCAACACCTTCGATTTGATGACAAGGACACGCGGGCAGAACGAGTGAAAACAGATAAATTTGCGGCCATCTCCGACATCTGGACACGCTTCAACAAGAACTGTGCTAAGAGTTTCACTCCAGGAGAACACATGACCATAGATGAACAGCTGTTCCCTACCAAGGTTCGTTGTCCATTCACGCAGTATATTGCAACCAAGCCAGACAAATTTGGGACCAAGTTCTGGTTGGCCACGGACTTGTACGCCAAATATGTCTGCAGTGCATCTCCTTACTTGGGAAAAGACCCCAGTTGTCAGAAGGGAGAGAGGCTGGCAGAGAACGTGGTCATGAAACTGAGGGAGCCGTTTTTGGATAATGGGAGAAACGTCACAACAGACAATTTCTTTACTTCACTGTCACTGTCGCACCGACTGCTGCAGTGCAAAACGACGTTACGGGGCACGGTGAATAAAGTCCGGCGTGAACTAAGAGCAGCAACACGCAGGTGGCCAGTAGCGGTTTTCTACAATATGCTGGACCTGGCAACGGTGAATGCCTACATTTTGTACAAGGCATGTACAGGGTGGACAGGCAAAAGAAGATGGTTTCTGAGTCTTCTAGCTCAGGGGTCCGTTCTTCGTACCTCGCTAAGTAAGTTAGCTGGATTTGATTGTTGACGATTTCGCGTGATCTTGGATCGTTCGGTTCTCTGAAGCTCATCCGGGACTTGCTGTCATAGCAACAGATCCGTAAGCGTAAACCTGCTTGGGAGCAGGCTTACTTTATGTAAACAGGATTAGATTGCGGGAACTCAGGTATGTCCGCTTCATTTATACGAAAGCAACAGCGATATTTTACCACTGTCCATCCATCCATCCATCTTCATCCGCTTTATCCGAGACCGGGTCGCAGGGGCAGCAGCCTAAGCAAAGAGGCCCAGACCTCCCTCTCCCCAGCCACCTCCTCCAGCTTATCCGGGGGAACACCAAGGCGTTCCCAGGCCAGCCGAGAGATATAATCTCTCCAGCGTGTCCTGGGTCTGCCCCGGGGCCTCCTCCCGGTGGCACATGCCTGGAACACCTCACCCAGGAGGCGCCCAGGGGGCATCCTTGTCAGATGCCCGAACCACCTCAGCTGGCTCCTTTCGATGTGGAGCAGCAGCTGCTCTACTCTGAGCCCCTCCTGGATGGCCGAACTTCTCACCCTATCTCTAAGGGAGAGGCCAGCCACCCTTCGGAGGAAGCTCATTTCTGCCGCTTGTATCCGCGATCTCGTTCTTTCGGTCACTACCCACAGCTCGTGGCCATAGGTGAGGGTAGGGACGTAGATCGACCGGTAAATTGAGAGCTTCGCTTTTACACTCAGCTCCCTCTTCACCACGACGGACCGGTGCAGCGTCTGCATTACTGCAGCTGCAGCCCCAATCCGTCTGTCGATCTCCGGCTCCCTTCTCCCATCACTCGCGAACAAGACCCCGAGATACTTGAACTCCTCCACTTGGGGTGGGAACTCATCCCCGACCCGGAGTGGGCACTCCACCCTTTTCCGGCTGAGAACCATGGCCTCAGATTTGGAGGTGCTGATCCTCATTCCCGCTGCTTCACACTCGGCTGCGAACCGTTCCAGTGCGAGCTGGAGGCCCTCACCCGATGAAGCCAACAGAACCACATCATCTGCAAAAATTGGAGATGAGATTCTAAGGCCACCAAAGCAAAAGCCCTCCGCCACTTGGCTGCGCCTAGAAATCCTGTCCATAAAAATTATGAACAGAACCGGAGACAAAGGGCAGCCCTGGCAGAGCCCATCACCCACCGGGAACGAGTCCGACTTATTGCCGGCAATGCGAACCAAGCTCTTGCAACGGTTGTATAGGGATCGAATAGCCCGTAGCAATGGGCCAGACACCCCATACTCCCGCAACACCTCCCACAGGACACCCCGAGGGACACGGTCGAATGCCTTCTCCAAGTCCACAAAACACATGTAGACTGGTTGGGCAAACTCCCATGCACCCTCAAGTATCCTCGAGAGGATAAAGAGCTGGTCCAGTGTTCCGCGACCAGGACGAAAACCGCATTGTTCCTCCTGTATCCGAGGTTCGACTAGCGGACGAACTCTCCTTCCCAGCACCCTGGCATAGACTTTCCCAGGGAGGCTGAGGAGTGTGATCCCCCTGTAGTTGGAACACACCCTCTTAACCCTTTACAGCCGATCGGAGCGGGCACGCTCCATTTTGCGTAACTATTTTTAAATCCCGGTAGCTCTGCAACCACGTAAGCTAGCGCAATAATTTTTTTTGCATATGAAACCGGAGGAGTTGTACTTACATCTGATGCCATCAGCTTGTCCTAGGTCACAGTTTCCTTCCACATATAGCTTTGCAAAAACTGCATAAAAATCACTTGCAGCAACAAAAACATGATATTCCAGAAACACGCTTCGCCGATCCGATCTGCTGTTTGTAACACTTCCTACGTCCATCAGCGCGAACTATCACATGACTGCATGACCTGCCCGAAACCGGAAGTGACGTCATTTTGCGGAAATGTAGTTTTTTTACGATCGGGGCCTTATGAGCCTATACTTGTGTTTTAAAAAGTTATGTTTGAGTTTATGACTTTCTGTGTCGTTTCTGGGATGCTTAGGACTCATATTGCACTGCTGGAAATAGTTTATTTTGATGCATATGCTGTTATTTTGCAAATTTGCACTATAATATTTATTTTCGTTTTTCCTGCAGTGTATAAAAATTGGTGTATTTCAAAAATAAAACTATGAAGACACTCAAAATAAATTTCCTGTGGTGGGAAACTAGTTTGTGCAACTTTTTTGTATTTACAGTTTTGAGGGATGAGCCTCTTAAATTTCTCTAACTAGAAATATATGTTAAAAAAACAAAAACGATTTTCAATTTTTTTGTAGTTTATTGCACTTTTTTGCAATTTATGTAATTACTATGCACCTAATGCAGACATATTATTAAAATTTAGGCTGTAATGGTTGTATTGATGTATAGCAACTTGAAATGCTCCCAAAAATGGCTCCACAGCATGTAAAAATATAATATAAGCTCTGGCGGACTTGGTTCTATGGTAGGTCTTAAAGGGTTAAAGATGGGGACCACCACCCCGGTCTGCCAGTCCAGGGTGGTGGACTGTTTTTCCATAAATAAATATTATCAATGTAACTAAAGATAATGCAGTACTTGATTCTTTTATTGATTTCATACAGATACTGTACATACAGGTCATTTCCTAAAAAAAGGGAAATGTACTATTAATCATTCTATTTCATGTATTTGATTATTTCAGATGTAATTCATATTTTAGAGTAGTAATAGTAAATTACTTCATGTAATCAAGATGAGAGACCACGGCTATAAAAGCGTAGGTGGATCTGGGAAGTCTGTCGCAGCCATGTCCTGTCCGTATACGCGAGCCACCCATTGCGGAAGGTGCAAGATTGATAAGGAGAGTTTTCAGAATTCAGCGTATATTGCGGGATAGACAGGATCCTTTAGCTCAGCGCGACAGTGTGCTCATGGAGAGATATCGATTTTCCCGTGAGGGTATTATTTACTTAACCAACTTCTTGACGAGGGGGTGCAGGACCACCACCTGTCTTTTTCTGCTCTTCCCTTTTCTTGGTTGCTGTTATAAACAAACAAACAGATTATTTCAGGGTCTCTTTTCAAGAGACTAAAAGCAATATAAGTGATAAATATTACCATTCTGTAGAATATTCTTATATTTCACTTTTACTTGTTCTAGTGGGTCCTGTTGTGGCTCTAATGTGAAAGAGGATATAATGTAATATAATATAATATGATATAATAAATTTACTCTACCGCCTACTGGTGTTGGCCAGAGGGGCCGATGGCGCGATATGGCAGCCTCGCTTCTGTCAGTCTGCCCCAGGGCAGCTGTGGCTACAACCGTAGCTGCTTCCACCAGTGTGTGAATGTGAGAGTGAATGAATAGTGGCATTGTAAAGCACTTTGGGTGCCTTGAAAAGCGCTATATAAATCCAATCCATTATTATTATTATTATTATTATTATTATTATTATTATTATTATTATTATTATTAAATTACTTATGAGTTTAATTTGTCAGCAACTTTCTGCCAGCCCTCTCTCCTTGCTTTTGCAGCCTTTGCAGTGTTCCTTGCGTTTTAATTAAACTCTGAAACTCCTGAAATCCCTCAATCAAGAGTTCTTGCTCTGCTGCCGAAAAATACTGAGCGCGCTCCTTCGACATTTTCGCCGACCAATCAAAGGGTTGCCGATCAATGTTTCTACTATCGATGCGTAGCCCCTGTTAAGCCACCCAGTGATCTCACATTACTTCGTCCAGCTATACTAATCGTCAACAACAGGTGTGTTCGGAGAACTGGAATAGCGAGCTCAAAGTTGGCGCGATGATTTGATCTTGGATGTGTCATTTGATCTTGGATGTAGTAAGCGAGGTATGAAGAACGGACCCCTGGAGCTTCGTTGCCGATTCATGTAGCACAAGGAAATATTAGCACAGAGGCAGGCTGCTGAAGCTGCTGCAGCTGCTGTGCCAGGGACTGTAAAGACAACGCAGTGCCAGTGGAATTTGCGCAGGGCTAGTAAATCTAGTAGTAGGGACTTGCACCAGGGGAGAAAAGGCTCAGTAATTCTAGTGTTAAGTCATACAGAATAGATATCAGGGCCTTAAACAGGCTGACTTCTGCTAAATGGGTCAAACTGGGCAGAAAGTATACAAACACATAACATCCTTATAGAATATGATGTAACAGTATAGATCAACTTACCTCAAAATACATAAAACATATAAACAATTACAGCAATATGATGCAACAAACACAGCAGTACTACTAATCCAAAATACTCAAAGCTTCATAGAACTGAAACAAACATTTATTTTTAGGTCCATTCTGCTGCTGATACATACTTTGCCTTTCATAGTGTGTAACTTGAAGACCCTGAGTACTTTCTCCCACATTGAAAATACTTGAACGATAACATTATTTTAACTATTCCTAATAAGACTGATTCAGGACAGACAATTAGTTATGTTAAACTTTCCTAGCAGTCCTTCACAAACGGGGAACAGTCTGTCTATTCTCTCCATCTGTCAGCTGCTGCTGGCTCTTCCTCCTCCTCTTCCTCACACACTGCTGAGTTTGTCCTGGTGGATCATCAGGGGTGCAAAGCCTCACAGATGATGTGCAGCAGTGTGTCCCTGAGTCTGTCCTCACTCTGGACACTTGCAGTTGTCACATTTGGAAATCAAATGTGTGATAAGCTGCAGGATTCAAACAGTGTAACTTATAAATACATGTTCATACTTTTATTACACAATCAGAGAGAAAGAAAAGGAGAGAGAGTGCAGGTCAGACAGACAGGTGATAGTCTCAGGTGTATACACTGCTACAAAACAGCACAAGAGAAGGAGGATTTACCCAATGTATATACCAGTCACCCAATGTATATACCAGTCACCCAATGTATATACCAGTCACTGTGCGTGTGTGTGTGTGTGTGTGTGTGTGTGTGTGTGTGTGTGTGTGTGTGTGTGTGTATTGTTAAGGTTCAAAAATTGAGGAAGGAGATTACAAACCACCCATTGGTCCAGAAGATCTTGGTCAAACAATGATTCTAATGACTACACACGTGTGGGAAGAACACTCTGTACGCAGACAGCAAGTGATCTCCGACTTCCTCAAAGCATACACAGATTTTTATAGCATCAGGGTTTGATTTAATGACGCCCCTTCATGCGTCACAGACAGGATATATACATACGTCAATATCAAAACCACAACGACTTTTGACACAATTTGAAAGAACAATTGTCTTCTATCTTCATAACAGGTGCTTCCTGTCACTGCCGGATGCTCGCTTGTCATCTTGACACCTCAGCAGCAGTTCTGCGACAAACTGCTCTTTTTTGCAACCCCAAGCAAAACATAATTAAACTTTTACCTATAAATGATTCTCTCTAACTGAGTGTGTGTGTGTCTGTGTGCTAACCACAATTGCACCCTGTTTCACCTCGCTGACTAGCTCCTGACCTCTAGACAGAGAGACAGAAGCCACTCTGTAATAACCGAACTGAAACTATAGATATGTGTCATCTACTAAATAAATGTTTTAATCAAGAACCCCTACTAAAAGCTTAATACAAGAATATGAACATATAAAAGATATTAAAATGAACTGTTGTGTAAGCATGTATTGCAATTCCTTCTATGTTCTAGTTTTCCCTCAGCATGGATCATCTAGACACTCTCACTAGTGAAGCTTTAGACCATTAATGAACCTGAACATCAACTCAAATAAGCACAGATATGCATTGTGTATAAAATAGTTATAACTGCACCTGGAATACAAAGTTAATTTAATACCTGTATGCATAAAACCTTAAAGCCTTCTTAAAGCTATCTGTTACATTGTTAAAGCAATGATCAATTTGAATAACCTAGTAATTCAAATGGCCTCGTCTGGCCTGCTGCTCAAAATAACCTAAGACTGGTTTCACTTCTGCAAACTCTCTGCAAGCCTGTTTCCTGTCAGCCTGTGACTTTTAGCCTTTTCTGAAAGACACACTGTTCAACCTCTGAATGCAATATAAACTACAGATTATATTATTAATGCAATGGTAATAATGATGATTATTTAACAATAGCAGTAAAATAATTTCCCTGCTCCACAGAGATATATAGATATCTTCTTCCTCTACCCCCCCCCCCCCCACAATTTTTGCACACGTCAAGGAGCGTGTCAGGCTACATTTCACTGTGTGTTATACTTGTATAACTATGCACGTGACAAATAAAGAACCTTGAATTTAGTGTTTGTGTTATTATGAGTGCTAAACAAGAAGAGTTCCCAGATGGCACAGTGGACACATGTGTGACTGCTGTGATTAAAGCATCTTTCTTTCAGCTTAATGAGTGAACCGTCAGCTCGTTCATACACACGTTAAAGTCCGTTTGGCTCAACACCACCGAACAGAGGCAGCAATATAACATAGCTAACATTAACAGTGCTTTGAATCCTGCTTTTGCCGTGATATTCAGGACTGCCAACCGAGCAGAATCACTGACTTTCAGCTTGTTGTGTTTGTGGATATATGACTGACTTTACTTATCCATAAAATTATCACATTCTCTGTAGGATTAAGGTCGACTATTGAACGGCGTATATTTTAAAGTAAAGGCTTTAAAACAAGGTTACCGCTGAAAGTACAAACATCACTAATGTCACATAACTCTGCCGACATGTGGCCAACAGTAATGTTTTAATGTTCTTCATTATTAAACATTCGCACATAAATAAGTGACATAATATTCAGTACTTACTTTTAAATGTTTACTCTTCGGCTGCCCTGCTTCAGCCATCTGCCGTTTTTTTTTTTTTTTTTTTTTTGAAAAAAATATCCACACCCACCGCCGCACTATGAATTCTGGGATATGTTGGGCCACGAATGATATAGCTGACCCATCCTTAAAATTCGGGGAAATGAAGGACGGTTTTTCGGCCGCATTTGAAGCAGCCTTTGAATTTGGACAGCCTTCGTCATGTTGCTGTGACGTATTCGGCCTTCAAATGCAGCTTTGAAGGATGCAGACCCTGAATTTGGACACGCCATATATCAGGGGTGTCAAACTCCAGCCCTGGAGGGCTGGTGTCCTGAAACTTTAACTTTTGCCCTGCCGCAACACACCTGAATAAAATTAGTAGGTCATTAGCAAGAGTACAGAACTTGACTGCATGCTGAGGTGACAACCCCCAACTCTACTCAAGCAAATTTAAGTAAATGAAAGTGTTTGGAAAAATATACTCCTAAAAGTATTTTATTCTATGATGTTCATTAAATCATGAGCTGCTGTAACACAAATCAAATGGCTGAATTGCCACCTCAGCGTGCACTCAAGTCTTGCTAATGACCTACTAATTGTATTCAGGTGTGCTGCAACAGGGACCCATTTAAAAGTTTCAGGACACCGGCCCTCCAGGATAGGAGGTTGCACACCTTTATATAGAGCAGGGGTGCCATTCTTTTTATGCAGCGTCTCTTCCTCAGGCAAAATGGGACAAAAAAAAGAGATTTAAAGGACTCTGAAAAGTCAAAAATTGTAAAAAGTCTTTCAGAGGGATGCAGCACTCTTGAAATTGCTAAGATATTTGGGTGTGACCACAAAACCATCAAACGTTTTGTTGCAAATAGTGAACAGGGTCACAAGAAACGTATTGAGAAAAAAAGACGCAAATTAACTGAGAAGAATCAAATGTGAAGCTACCAGGAACCGATTATCCTCCAGTGCTGCCATATTCCAGAACTGCAACCTACTCGGAGTGTCCAGAAGTACAAGGTTTTCAGTGCTTAGAGACATGGCCAAGGTAAGGTAGGCTGAAACCCGGCCACCTCTGAACAAAACGCACAAGTTGAATTGTCAAGACTGGGACAAGAAATATCTGAAGACAGATTTTTCAAAGGTTTTATGGACTGATGAGATGAGAGTGACTCTTGATGGACCAGATGGATGGGCCTGTGGCTGTATCAGTAACGGACATAGAGCTCCACTTGGACTCAGACGCCAGCAAGGTAGAGGTGGAGTACTGGTATGGGCTGGTGTTAGTAAAGATGAACTAGTTGGACCTTTTGGGGTTGAAGATGGCCACAAAATCAACTCTGAAACCTGCTGCCAGTTTTTAGAAGACACTTTCTTCAAGCAGTGGTACAGGAAAATCTTTCAAGAAGAAGAACATTCAAGATCATGATTTTTATGCAGGATAATTCTCCATCACATGCATCAAAGTACTCCACTGCATGGCTAGCCAGTAAAGGCCTTAAGGATGAAAAAAAAATAACGACATGGCCCCCTTCCTCACCTGATCTAAATCCTATTGAGAACCTGTGGACCCTGCTTAAATGGGATATTTACAGTGAAGGAAAACGGGACACCACTCTGAACAGTGTTTGGGAGGCTGTGTTTGCTGCTGCACAAAAAGTTGATCATCAACAGATCAAGACACTGACAGATGAATGGAAGGCTTGTGACAGTTATTGAAAAGAAGGGTGGCTATATTGGTCACTGATTTTTTTTTTTTTTTTTTTTTTTTGACATGCCAGAAATGTTTATGACTTTCTTAAACATTCAGGTTTAGGTTCATTAACATTTTGGATTGACTGAGAGCACTGTAGTTGTTCAATAATAAAATTAATCCTCAAAAATACAACTTGCCTAATAATTGTGCACACAGTGTACAGCTGAGGATGGAGGACTTCCCCAGAGCGAACACTCACTCAAACCAATGGCACAGAGACAATAATAACCACCATTGATGCTATCAGCAAAGTGCCAGTCCAATTTATTTTGAGAGGTATATGTCTATCTTCTCATGTTTTCATATTTTTTTAATATTTCAATCTTTTACAATATCAACCATATGCTCTGAATTTAAATTATAGTTTATATTCGGGGTGATCTTCACAGTGAGTGAAAATATTGTCTGTCCAAAGTTGCATCACTAGTTTGAACTGTGTCATGGCTCACCTCCAACATAGACACTGAAAAAAGGAATTCAAGCCTCAACAGATTTATTAAAAACACAAAGCTGGGAGTTGACGGTAAGGGGATGGTTTAGGTTACCTGATATGGCAAGCTGGTGAATGTTTCTGTACTGCCTCTGCTATGATTGGGCAGTCAGCTAAAATCTGCCTACAGTTTAGCCTCCATGAAGACTCTGATGGCAGGATTTTTGGTTCACAGGTTTAATGACCCTGGGAAAGGTGAAACTGCAACATACAGTACAAGGAATAATCACTTCTACTGGTTCACCATGTATAGTTATAACAATTGAAAAACCTACATCAATTCCCTTTCTAACTCAAATATAAATATGAAATTTTGATTCTAACATCTCTTGCTGTGATGAATTGCTTGCACATTTAATATGTGTGACTCAGTGATTGAGTGCTAGCATAAATCATAGGATATTGTTTTTATCATTAATTTTGCAGAAAATCTTTCTTCAAAATAAATGATCCATATGCACAAAAAAATAAAACAAATCTGTACAAAATCACAGTGCTAACTAGCTTAGATCACCATTGCACAAGCCTTGTCCTCAATTCTTTAACTGACTTCCTGTTTACTGATGACATCTTTCCTGTTACATACTACACTGATTTTAAGGTGGTTGTGAGTTAAAAATAACATATTTAACATCTAAGAAATCTAAAACAACATTCTACCTTAAACTGATGTTACTTTTGATATCAGAAAACTCCCCGCCTGGCATGATTACAGCCACCACACTTACAGTTCAACACCTGACATCTGGAGGGAGAACAAGAACTATTCCTGTAAGAGGTTTCACAAACATTGTTTCTCCTCTGGGCTTGAAGTTTCTTCGTTGTGGTCGCGTTGGAACATTGGGCAATATGTTTCAGGATCCAGGGTCCTTCACTCATATCCACAGTGGAGATCCTGGATGTAGAGCTCTGTTGTGTCTCTCACTTTTGCACTCAGAACGCTGCCCTTGACCTTGAAATTCTTCTTCTAAGTGTGTTGATGCTAAACAGATTTTATTAATAATAATAATAATAATGAATTGGATTTATATAGCACTTTTCAAGGCACCCAAAGCGCTTTACAATGCCACTATTCATTCACTCTCACATTCACAAACTGGTGGAGGCAAGCTACAGTTGTAGCCACAGCTGCCCTAGGGCAGACTGACAGAAGCGAGGCTGCCATATCGCGCCATCGGCCCCTCTGGCCAACACCAGTAGGCGGTAGGGTAAAATGTCTTGCCCAAGGACACAACGACCAGGACAGAGAGCCCAGGAATCGAACCTTCCGGTTACAGATGCGCTTCCCAACCCCCTGAGCCACGGTCGCCCATTTTAGTTAATTATTCATTTGTTTAGGGGTTTTTTTTTTTTTTTTCTGGCACAAAATATCTTCAACAGAAACAGATGTTAGACTTTGACTGTTAGACACTGAAATTTTAGAATATTTTCAGTCTATTCATGGATTTTAAAAAAAGTTATTTTAGCCTAAAAAAAAAAAAAAAACAAAAGAAAAAAGTTGGAAGTTAGAAGTTATGGAAGCTTGTTTCAGGAACTGAAGACTTTTTTTTCTTCTTTTATTGTCCATAAGTCAGTTTTGGGTATCTCAAAATTTGGACTGAGAAAAAAATGGAAATTTCTAAATAGTTTGTAAGTTAAAATAATGATATAACTTGAAATTCCAACTTGGTTTTCCTTGACAATTTTTCTTTAAATTCTTATTATAAATTTTAAAGGTGGAAATGAGCTTTCCTTCAACAACAGTGCTGTATGTAAGAAATATGTATGTAATCTGGAGGAAGAGCAACAGAGGTAGAGGGTGAAGGAGACTTGATTGTCTGCAGGGAAACTTTTCACACCAGAGAGGAATAAAAATGTCCTGCTGACAAACAGCTGATGTCCAGCTGATTATTAATAAAACAGCAGCTGACCTCCATACACGACCCCTTTTTCAGGACATGCAGTGGTTTTACAAACTCAGTCTGTTTTTAGTTGTCTGTACTGAAGATCCGAGGAAAAATATTACATTTGTAAAAGCATTTAAAAAACAGCATTCATTAAAAAAAATAAAGTCAATAAATGATACCAAATAAAAACATGAATGGAAATAATGTATAAGCAGCACAACTTAAACATCAAAAAAGAGAAATGCCTTTAATTTTGCGAAAAACATAAAATGAAATTAAAAAAGCCTGACCAATTTATTTTCATACAATAAATTAGAAAACTATTAATACAATATACCTGAAATGTTTATTTATAGAATACAAATAAAACATATTAAAAAAATAAATTAATAATATTCAAATTGGTTAAAGGATTTTGCTAAATGTGCTTTAGAAACAACCCAATAATGTTTTTTAATGCTCTGTAAATATTTGAATATTAATATTAAATATATAATATTCTTTTAATTTTTTTTTGAAGTGCTATGAAACTGATGTAAAAAAATAATTTTAAAAAAAGTTGTGAAAATATTGATAAGTCATCCAAATTATTTTAGAATAAACAAAATAAATTCTTGACAATTGTTAAAAAAATTCTTAATAAAATATATTTAAAAGAATCTGTTAAACAAATGTTGATTTAAGTCAAAGTTCTAAATAATAAAATGTATTCTATGGGTATCACTAAAATCTAAAATATGAAATAACTGTCAGAGAATATGTGAAATACAACTCTATACAAACGTAATGTAAAAAATAAGAAGCTCTCTGTGTTGTTTAAATATTTGGTCATGTTTCTTCTGCAGCAGGATTTTCTTATTTTTTCAAACTGAAGAAACAAAGTCGAGTGAAAGTCGACACGTCTGCAGCCCGCAGGAACATCATGCCGCTGTGGACGTTTTCACACTTCCTGTTTGGGAGTGACGGTGACGAGCAGTGCCTCAGCTGCCGGACAAACAAAACATCTGTATTTAGATCCACAGCTGCTGCTGCTGATGATGATGATGATGATGATGAAGCCCTTGCGGAAGCTGCTGTCCTCCTGACCTTCACACCAACTCTTACTGCGACTCTTATTGTGTAAAGCAGACAAAAATAATTTATCTGTTTATAATTCAGACTTATTCATTTATTCATTTGTGCCTTTTCTGTACCTTTTTAATTAGATCAGAGTGTTTTCATGGCTGAACGTCATCCTCCTCTGAGACACTGAGTTTTAATGAAGAGTTAGATTTATTATTTACATCTTTAATTTTAAATGGGTCACCAAAATAAATCGGTATCACAGGTATTCTTCTGAGAACATGCCAACATCAGCCACCAATATTATTCATCAGTTACAAGCATTACTGCTGAAATAGGCTATTTCATTAGGGCATGTTATGTTCACTAACAGATGGTTCATCTGAACCTGATGGAAAAACCTAATAACTCTGATGAGAACATGTTTACCTTGACCTGAGTAGCATCGAAAGGAGATGACAGAACACACATCTGTGAATTTATCACTAGTCCTACCCGACCCAGCTCTTTAGAACAATACTATTAAGTAAATGATCAATTTGTGTTTGAGAAAACAGTAAATAAGCACATTTCACATGCTAAGAAAAAGAACAACCACCAGTCTTCACTAAAACTTCAAAACCATGCACTTCCTCTAATGTCCACTTGAGCCTCCCAAAATGAGTCAGTCCCCATAGTCTCACATGTTAAAACCACTAGTTTCCCCCTCATCTTAACAACAGAAGGGGGAGTGAGTTTCTAGCACATCAGGCTGAAGAACCAATCAGCTTATACGACGATGAGGTGTCCGCCATTTGGGAGTCCTGATATTGCTGTGATTATTATTTCTTATATTGAGATGATGAATGTTATTCTCTCACTGACAACTTAAAAAAACTTAGCCTGAAATCCACAGGAGGAATCAGTGGTGCTGAACAGACCAATCAGAGAAGTTGCGGGCTATTTTACAATCAGGACATGTCTTTGATTTCAATTCCATTTTATGTATATAGTGCTAAATCAAAACAACAGTTGCCTCAAGGTGATTTATATTCTAAGGTAAAGACACTACAGTAATACAAAGAAAACAGAAAACCCCATCATATGACCCTTTATGCGCAAGCACTCTGGCGACATTGGGAAGGAAAAACTCCCTTTTTAACAGGAAGAAACCTCCAGCAGAACCAGGCTCAGGGAGGGGTGACTGGTTAGGGGCTTCAAACACATCAAGCAGTACAGTAAACTTAACGAGCATTAAAATGCACACTAACACCAAAGTAATAACAATAATCAAGTCATCCTGATAATTTTAGAAACTTTTTTGTGGATAACAAGGTTAAAATAGATGTTGTATTGTTCTTAATTTCTCAGAGTCATGCAGCTGAGAATCTTTTACACCCTCTGATTTGAGGGACTGTACAGCGCAACACTCCCAAGTGTTTATTTAAGCCTGACAGTTGTGGATCGGTTATTGACTGAATCCTAGGAAGATTTTAAGAAAACAGCCTTGAGCCTGGAAAATAATTCTGCAACGTTAGAAACCTACTTTATTATCCAAACATTTTACGAGGTCAGGATTAGAAACTTCTGCATGGCTGCTCTCTGTGACTCTTTGCTTCTTAAATGTCATTAACAGTAGCCCTGCAGCGCTCTAGTGGCTCTGGATGTCTGAATCTCCCAAGGCACAAACATTTGTGTCCTTTCCAACATCTGGATCAAATCACAGCTGCAAACGTTATGTTCTCAGTTTGTCTTCAGGGAAAAAAGATGAAAAATTAAGAATTCAGCTGACAGCTTCCTGAAGGAAATGCCGCTGTGGATCACATGACCCTGTGGTTTGACCTTCAGGAGGCGATATCAAAGGAAAGCTGATCTTCAGGATGTTTTTCTGTCATTGTGATATCACAGAGAGATTCAGTAGCCTCCTGAAACCCAACACTCTGCTATTATCATGCAGGAAGAAGAATACTCCCACTCAAGAAGGACATTTGTGTTGGAAGGACAATTCTCCATAACCCTTAGCACTAAAACTAAAGAGCATCTCTTTAAAACAAGCAGGTGGACACGTTGGATCCACAGGTCCATATCAGACCTTTAGAGTGATTTTGACTGTTAAAACAGTGTTAACAATTGTAGAGTTCAGGGTGAAACCAGCCCCACCAGATCCAGTCTTTTTGCAGCCTTGCCTAGTGGACTCTGTAAAGTCTTTCCAATTCCTGGTAATCATCATCTCCAGAGACCTAAAGCAGCAACTAAACATGAGCTCCTTCATGAAGAAGCAACTGCAGAGCATGTACTTTCTGCAGCAGCTGAAGAAATTCAACCCGCTGAAGTCAATGATGCTGCACTTCTACACTTCTACTCGTTCATCACAGAATCTCTACCCACCTCCTTCATCACCATCTCGGATATTTAGATTACTTAGCCTATACATCTCTGTGCACCACCAGAGACTGAGTCTAACATTCCTCAACTTGACTTCAGGATTTTAATGTTCCCTGCAAACATGAAAATGGGTTCAATATGTGCCCACTGGTTTGGTTCTGCTTTGGACTTGGCCTGCTACCAGTACTTGTGTCCTGCTTTTCGTGTTTCATAAAGGATCAGAACAATGGTCTTCTCAGGGTAAGTCCACCTCAGTGGAAACATGGAACTGTTTAAACTGTGTTGATTGGCAGGTTGAATCGATTTCTTCTCTCTTCATATTGATCAGAAAACCTTACATTTCGCCCAGCTACTTCATAGTTAATATCAGCATTTAGAGATGGAAAAAGACTTCAAGCTTCTTTACAGTTGGTCAGTTTGCAGGAGGATCTGGTTCAAAAATCTAATTCTTCCTCAGCCTCTGGTCAATTTTTAAAAGAACCAAATAAAAAGTCAGTAGTAGTAAATGAGGGGTTGTAGGAGTTGTGTTTGCACACATGAAAAAGACATTTGATGCAGTCAGCCTGACTGCAAAGAAAATACTGTTCAAGACTTAAAGGAGAACCATTAATTCTTGAGAGTTCAAGTGGTGTCCCGCAAGGTTCAATATAAGGCCGTTTTTTTTTAAAGCTCTTTTGTTTTTAATTATTGATGGTGTTTTCATGTTGTTTGATACTGCTTGTTGCTTCACCGGACATTTTCTCATGTCGCCATCAGACAGCTTCATCAGGAGCCACACAGAAGAAGCAGCAGCAGCTCGATTTCAGGTGAGAATGAAGACAAACGAGAGTTCCTGTCCTTTTTCCTCCAGCTGATCTGACTTGCAGGCACAACATAAAAATAACCTGATTAGTCGAGTTGGTGTGAAAATAAATGTCAGTGTTTGATGGCTGGCAGCTGTGGACTCTTCCCTTCCCGCCTCGTCTTTCTCCTTCTCTACTTGTTTGAATCATGATTTAGGAGAGATGAATATAATGGAGTCTACAGTGACCGTCATCTATTTCTGCTCTTTCACTCTCTGCGTGATTCAGCTAAGAGTTTGATGCCTTGCTCTGCAGCTCCTCAGCGGACCGCCTCTTTCTATCAGCGTTTCCAATCCGAATGTCTTCCAGCTATCAGCCTTCATCAGGTTAGAAGATTGGATGCTGGAGGTGCTGACAGCTGTGCTCCCCAGATGGAACTGCTTGGGGAGCTCGGCCATGTTGTTTTCTCCTTCATTGAATTCTCAGAAACGGGATGGATACTTCAGGGAAATGAGGCTCAGTTGGGCATTTGAGTTACTTCTCTGCAGTTCTGGATTCCTCAGACCTGACAAAAACATCCTCTGCCAAGGCCAACATCCTTGGTTATATTTTTAAAGAAAATGATGGGTATTTGGACTTCCTGCTTTTGTGATCCACCTCATCTGAGTAAAATTAGACTGACAGTCACTAAAAACCAAGTTCAATGCATTACAGTGTTTAAAGACCGAGTCAGTCTGGAGGTGGTTTTTTTAAGCTTTTTTTTGGGGGGGGGGGGGGCAACTGCATGTTTATCTCAAGCTTCACAAGTTTATCTCAGTTTATATCTTTTGAAATGCTTATTAAAAGACAAGCAGTTTTTTTAACACGATTTTACAGTTTGTGTTGTTATTTTACTTTTATTGTGAAAGATTCCAATGTCATAGTTTTTACACAGTCAGTTGTATTTCTAAATAAGCAGCTTTTACATAGTGACTCATGTCTGCCAATCTTTAAAAATGAACAAGAGTTCAGTTTTGCTTTTGGATACAGAGGTCAGGCACACACTGACGTCAGGTCTGCTCCTGCCCATGTTATGTGACCAATATAGGTTACCATGGTGATTTATCCAGGTAAAAAGAGAGCCAGTTTGGTGACACAGAAACTTAACTTTAAGCCTGACATGGCTCGCTACTCCACGAACCTGGCTTCATAGTACACTCCTCTGGACCCTCTATCAATTTTCAGGTGAGTTAAACATCGGCTCATACCTACGCATCACACAAAGTGGACGAGTTCTGATTTCAGAAATCTGAACTGAACCATTTTAAAAACATGGAAAATAAGATTTTAGGATAAAACCTGAAGAAGGAGATTTCCCCTTCATCATCAGCTTGTCTTCTTCAGAGACCACGTGAGTTCTGAGGGACCTGACACACTTTCCTTTTCATCCTGGGTGATGGCAGAGGACAGAAGAATGTCATCAATCACATGTTTCTCCAGTTTATTGCAATACCAAAACTAGCACATACACCCTTAGTATTATTATTTATTTATTTTTATAAAGCCACATAAGACATTTGAAAATTCAAAATGGCTGTTTATTCTGAAGAAAAGAAAGACGTCCTGAAAACCAACCAGAAGATTCCTTTTTAAATGACTGAAGCGTCAACTTTTATACCTGACAGTAGAGAAGTTGATTGAAAAGGGTTTTCACATGATTTATTTTTTAACTGCAAGTCTGCATGTCAAAGAGCACAAGAACCTCAAAGGGAACTGCCGCTGATGCACCTGTCAGAGTGTGAGAGTTAAAAAGTGTTTAATGTACAGCAAGTTTAACTGTTGTTCTATGAAAACTAACACGTTTTACAAGAGAAGTGTTTTAGAGACAGCACACTGCTGAACTCCAGAGCGAGAGAGGAGAGATCTGTTTACAGTCTTAACTTTTATTTCTCAGGACAAAAAAGGAGGGATTTACAGCTAAATAAAAACTGACACGTAACACCAAAAAACAAACTTTAGTTTTAATTTAAGCTGAAAGAAGTTGGGAAGCCAAACCTTCCGAACATCAGGGTGAATACTAATGTCAAACTGGTTACTTACAAACATCAAAGTCATTTAAATCATGCAGCAGATTATGAAATGCTGCTGTCTTCGCTAGTCGGACCATAAAATCTTCATCAGTAAAACTAAGTATTGTTTTTATTTTCATGTATGACACTGGGACTGGGACTCAGTCTGACACTCTCAGTGAGCTTTGGCCCTGCCATACTTGCAGGCAAACACTGCTGCATCTTTATATCTGCGAACACTTTATAGTTTATTTTAGTCCATTTTTAATTCTGTGCTTTAATATTTTTTTCCTTTTGTCAATTTTGTGTTCTGGTTGATATTTTTAGACCCTGTAACACGGCACATACACCGAGCATAAAGTTTTATTTGGTATTCATTACTGCACTGTCATGACATCCTTACATGTTTGACCTGGTAGTTGAACTGTGCGGTGAATCTAAAAAATTAAAGTCATTCAAACCTATTTTGTACCTACATTATAATCAGTCCAGTCCTTTTTGGTTACTTAAATGATCCTGTTAGAGCTGTGATGTCACATGTGTTTCCTGTTGGTCAGCTCTCTCTTGATAAAGACATTTTTACTTTTCTTACATTTTGTTTTTGTTGCTTTTTCCTTTTTATCCTTCATAAATGAAGGATATTCAACAGTCACTCTGCCAAAAACAGATCGCAGTTTCTACCCTGACATGTCCTCTCTCAAAATGAGCTGATATCACTCATGAGAGAAATGTTTGACATGTGTTTAATAGATTATAGACCAACGAGTCATTTACAATGTTTAAATAAGGGCAAAAATGAATTTTTGGCACAACGCCTGCTCTGAGGCAGCTGTTCTCAGGTGTTCTGCCTCCCGTCATTTGAAACACAGTTTCCTCACTCTCTCTCTGTGTGTCGTCACTCCTCTCTCTCCCCTCTGTATTTAAAGTGTGTTTCGCTGTGCTCGGAGCTGTGAGGAGTATTTCTGCTCTTCCTCAGCGGGTCCTCGGACTCCTCCCTGCCCGGGGATTATCAAACAGCCTGATCCGAGCGGGGGTCTTCAGCAGGAGGATGGCGCAGAGCGCAGCGCGGAGGCGCCATGAGAAGCTGAGCTGACTTGGATCCACTCAGAGGAGAGCAGGAGGAGCACAAGGACATGTTCTCGGAGCTGAGCGGCTTCAACCTGACCTCTAACCTCAGCGAGCCTTCCACCGCTCCGGGTCAGGAAGGGGACGAGGAGTGGAGAGACGCACCGCTGGAGCGGCTGTCGCGCGGAGGTCACGTGGTGGTGTCGGTGTGCCTCGGCTCCATCATGGTGTTCGGCTTCCTCAACAACCTGCTGGTGCTGGTGCTGTTCTGCCGCTTCAAGAGCCTGCGGACGCCCGTCAACATGATGCTGCTCAACATCAGCGTCAGCGACATGCTGGTGTGCGCGTGCGGCACCACCCTCAGCTTCACCTCCAGCCTGCAGCGCCGCTGGCTGTACGGCCGCCGCGGCTGCATGTGGTACGGCTTCGTCAACTCGTGCTTCGGTAAGTGTACACTGTAAAAACTGTGACTAGAGGTTACTTAAAAAAGTTATGGCAACAAAGTGACACTTGAAATAATTAAGTAGATTTTAATTTCAAAAGATTTATGTAAAATGTAGAGAAAATGTTAATTAAATTCAAATAGAAAACAAAAGTAGATATTAATAGAATTAAACTGTAAATATGTGATGGATTTAGGGTCAAAATCTCAAACTGAAGGTTGAAATTGCCCAACTTTACCAAAAAAAATAATTGATATGAAATAAGTCTCTGAGAAAAATTACTTTGAATTTACTAACTATCTGGCAAATGTTTAGTAAAAACTTCCTAAAATATCCATTACAAAGAAATGAAATCTTCTTGTTTTTTCAGTAAAACTCAAATTGGATTCAATAATTTTCCAAATAAACCTTAAAAATAATGACTGAATAATAAGAGAAAATGAAATGAATTTAACTTATTTTCTGAGTAAAATGAATCAATTTCACAAAGAAAACATCAACACAGTAATTTGTTTTATTGTGGAAAATAAAACACAGTAATTTATAATATAACATTTTTCTGCTCGTATACACTGAATTCTCATCAACAATCTCCTGATCTCCTAAATACATTCCTCTGCTGTAAATTTGTTTTAGTGTCATAAACAGTTTATCACACAGCTTTGTGTACAGAGCAACAGCAACATAAACTGCATGAATGTAAACCAGTTTTGTAAAAAAGAAATTAATCTTTAGATTAGACTGTAATATCAACATGAACCTGAAATTTGAATATCCTTTACCGTTTCCTTTATCTCTGTTACTTATTTATGATTGACTAACAAAAACTTTAGTTAGTCAATCTTTTGTTAAATTGAATCACTCAATATAACTGTAGAACAAAGGTTTTTCACTCATGTACATGGAATATCAATAATGTAAATCAACCTTTTATCCCAATTTGGATGTTTAACCTGAGAAAATCTAAGACACATGTAAGAGGAAGTAACATTTCTACAGCTACAGGACTGCACTTCTGTTAAATTTTAAAGTTGTTTTAAACCAATGTTTTATAGTAACATACACTATAAACAAAGAAAAGCTTCACTAGTGATTCCTCCAATTTGTTGCCTTTCAAACAGAATATTCCTAAGAAACTTGTAGGTAATAAAAAACAAACATTAAAATGAAGAGCACAAATACAGCCTGACACATTGCAGGTCATTTGGGTAAGACATGAATAAGTTGAAATTATTTTGAAAACTGAAAAGATAGCTGCATCTAACAAAGACAAACCAAAGGTTTTCAGTGAGCTTACTTCCCTTTCATTCTTTCAGAGTCCTCACTTAAGCCAATAACTTGTTCTTGAGGCTGTTCACTTTTGGTGAGAGCTTAGCACAATCCAGTTCAAGGAAAGTTTTCTGGAATACTTCCAAGGTGTATTTTAGCTCTTTGGGATAGGCAAGATTGACTGCATATGTCAATTCAACCAGCATTGCGCATGCTCTTGGAAAATTGCCCAGAGCAGGCATAACTCTCACACCCTCCAGCACAATGCCAATGTCATCCTCCTCAGATCCAACAGCCTTGATTTTGTAGATTTTCATCCTCTGTTCAGAAAGATCTTGTGACACACCATCCTCATCAGCATCCTGAAACAACAAACACATGAGTTTTCTGACTGTAGTTGCACACATGAAATATTTCCTGGACACATCCTGTAGCTGAATGACAAATAAAACATGATAATGCCTCAAATTATTTGAAACTTGACAAACACATATGAATAACAAAAACAGAATAATGTTTCTACTTCAACACTTACACTGTACTCTTTGATCAGTTGATCAATGGACTCCCCAAGGTACACCATCAAGCACCGAATAACCAGATTTCTGGTTATGTCATTGCTAGGATTGCTTGGTGACTGAAAATGAGCAAGAATTCCAAAAATTACCATCAGATAAGTGACCATTTATTAAGACAAAACTGTGAGAATTGGCAGTATTAAAAAAAACTGTTAAATATCAAATTATCATCACATGGAACATTATGTGCGATAATTAGCTGATGTTAATGCACATGCCTGGGTGCTGACAGTCAACACAAAGGTATTGTCAACATGCTTGTAAGCTTCAATCTTTAAATGTGTCGTTTTAGTAAATTACATTAATTTATTCTTTTAGTTTTTTATCTAATTTAGTTTATGTTCGTCAGAAAGGGTTTTTCCTTCTTGGGACAAAACAAAAACCCAGCAATACCTGTACTTGTGTTTTTTTGTTTGTTTTTTGTTTGTTTGTTTTTACTAAGAATAGACATGTATTTAAAATACAATTAAAACATGAAACCCATAATTGTGTTGTTAATTATATCAGTGACGTCCTGGCGTCCTCTTGCACTGACAAAAACATGCAAACAAATTAGTGGAGCTGTGCACCATGCAAATGAAATTTGACAAAAAAATTCTTTAAATAAAATTCCAAGCTGAAATGTCTGTGGAAAATACCTTGGCTATGATAGCCTGCAACTTCAATCCCATGGCTCCCCCCTTGGAATGGAAAAGGGCCAACAGTTTGGGAGTGTACTCATCCAGCATGGACATGAATTTGGGTTCAAGGTGTACCAGGGTGATCCTGTAGAACTCATCCTGCAGCTGAACGACAAAAAAAAACATGATGCGGCCTCAAATTATTTGAAGTTTGAAAGATTACATTAAAAAAACCCAAAAGCCTACCCAAAATGAATTTGGAACTCACATGAGATGCCTCAAACAAAGCTGGCCATCTGGCTTTGATGTCTTCAATGCTGGGGGACAGGTTGACAATTTCATGTCGTCTATGTGCAAATGTTTTAGCCATTTTTTCTTTTATCACTTTGTTGTTGTCTCTTTTCTTGACTTCAGTAAGCAACTGAATTCTCTCTTCTTCTTGACTGTCCTCATCTTCACCTGCTGGATATGGCGGAAGGTAATTTACCTCTGCTTTCTGAGGCTTTTTCACTTTATTTGCAGACTTCTGGTCACCTGGACTCTTGTGTTTCATGGCATTGCATGTCAACTCAGGAACACCAAACCCTCTAAGTTTTGTACGATAATTGGCCATCTTGTATTTGATGCTTTGTTGCCAACCATAATAACCTGAGAAAGAGCCAGGTTCCTTGAGACAAGGGTATTTTGTCACAAGTGCCTCAGCAACATAACTAACCTGTGCACTTGAAGGATAGGCCGTAAATGTAAATATAGTTTCAGCCAACTTCTCAAGAATATCAGTCTTTACTTTGGAGGTGGGCAGAAGATTTCCATTCTTTTTATACTCCTCAGTGGCTCTTTCCCGGTACATCTCAGTTTCATATGCAAACTGTGGAATGGGAAACTGTTTCGGCCAGGGCTCACAACGTTCTGTGGTCTTCTGCCTTTTGAGAATAATGGTGTCCTGAGAAGAAGTAGTTGCAGCAGAGTCTGCATTGGATACAACTGACTCAGCATATGAGGAGTCATAGTCAGACAGTTGGCCAGAGGGGCCGCCAAAACTGTCATCAACCGGAGTCAAGCTTAGCATGACTGGGGTGATGCCAACAACCTTCACAGTGTCTTTGTCTTTTATCTGGTCAGCTCTGTGAAGAGTGAAGTAGTCCTGGAATTCTGGGTCAAAATACTGAAGACTGAAGTAATTTGAAATCCCAAAAGTATCCTTCACAACACTCTGCAGCTCCTCCAATGTTGGTGGGATCCCTGATGGAAGAACCAACTTCTCGATTTGGTCATCAATAATTACACGAAGCTTTGCCTCCATCTTGTTCAACCTAGAATAAAATGTAAATGGGCAGAGTTAAATTTCCCTTCAATTAAATAAAATTAGTTATTACTTTTCATTTATACAATAGTTGAGATATAAAACTATAAAACAAAAAGCACACTTCAACACACCAAATGTTGCAAATAACAAATACTTGGGAGATGTACATGTTATCAAGTTTTTGTTGTTGTCGTTTTGTTTTTTGTTGTTTGTTTGTTTGTTGAAAAAGATTTGCATATCTTACACTGCCATCCCATTTGCCAGGTCCTAAAGTGATGGAAAAATATATATCTAAGAATCTAAATAGTTTTTCATGACAAATGTAAGAGCATGGGTATCTATACACATTTGATGTTGAGATTATAGAGAAGAAGAAAAAAATCCTACAAATAATAAGCAATTATTTTCTACTTATTGTTTTTACAAAAACAAATAAGTTAGATTAAGTGGGGTCAACTTGGTAATTTTATGCCGCTTCAATTTCAAAACCATTAGTTTAATTTAATATAACATGTTATCACAACTTACTTTATAATGCACAGTCTACATGCTGATCAGGTGAATTTAAGTTGAGGGATCTTCCATTACCTGAAAGGAAAGCAACATTATCATTAATAGCAGTCTCCAAAATAAAAAATTTACACAAACACACGCAGTCATTCCAATAGATTAACACATTTCAAAACATATAAGGACGTTTACTGTTATTTTCTAATAATGATTCTACAAATTTTCTGGTGAGATATTTACTCTTAACAGTAAATATAAACTCACTGACACTGACTTAACGCCTCTAAACGAACACAAACCTTTAGAGCACTTTTGCAAATATGCGATGTCTTGATAAACCGAGCAGGTATTTGAAGTTTACACAGCACCTCGCATGAAAATATCTTAAAAGTTTGTCCAAATTCATGGGCTGCATCCTCCTGAGGACCCGGCCTTTGCGGTCTACGTGGGCCGGGTCCCCAGAAGGTCGGGTAGGCTGGAAGTAAACGGCTGGGGAAATTGGACGGTCTAGCCTTCTGATTAGCGTCACCGCTGTCTCGGTGGAGTTTAATAAACTCAGCCGTCTGCTCCTTGCTATCTAAAATATAACAGGACGCTGGAGTAAATTCTCGACCGTCTCACATTTTTGTTTAATCAGTTTTCTGTTTGACGTTTATTCAGCTGTGTGAAAATCCCGGAGGATTAATAAAGTTTTGTTTTATCTAATCTAATCTAATAACTTTAATCTCAGCCAAACCGATTTACTCACGAACAAATAAAACACCGAAAAAACCAAACAATAACATTTTTAGGTTGTCTAAGTGACTTATACATTACGTTTAAACTGAGTAGCGAAACCCCGCGGTGATCTGAAAATGATGTGCCGGGAATTGTGCCGTTCTCAGCGGCTTCAGTGACCCTCGAGCTCCCGGCTTGCTATCGAGCTGGCGGGTAGCAGATGCTCCGAAAACGTCGAAGCACTTTTGCAAACATGCGATATCTTGATGAACCGAGCAGATATTTGATGTTTACACAGCTACTTTCTCGCCTGAAAATATGTTAAAAGTTTATTTTGTGACCCAGAAAGATTACTAAGAGTAATTTTAAAACTTAGTAGCGGCCGCCATTATTGGAAACTGGAGTTCGAAAAACTGACTGTGGCTGACAAAATCACTCACAACTGAGCGCAAAACATTTTCATGAACTTTTAAACGTGGATGAAAGACGTTAAAACTCATCGGAATATGTCGTTGATGTTTTTTAATACGGTAAAACATGTGGTTAGTTAAAGCTGTTCAGTAACACAGTCGTGAAGGCTTGGAAAGTGACCTTGTGCTAGCAGTCCACTAACTGCCATTTGTGTAAAAATACGATACTATCATTACAGTGATGATTATTAATAAAATTTCGACGTATCATACTGTTTAAAACCTTTACTCAAAACCGATATACGTTATTGTTTAAACCGTGTCTTATATTTGAACAAATTAAGAAGTCTTACCTCTGACAAAATGGAGATGTCCACTCATGAAGCGCGTGTGTCCTGCACGTGGCACAAAGGATTATGGGCGGAAGTGTTCAATGATTAAAATGAAAATGCTTTCATCAGTTAAATCTATTAGATTTCTTAAATTTTTTTAGTACTCAAACATTTTTTTTAAAATCTACTCAACAAACCATTGCTGAATTTACCCCAAACAAAACTGTGTAAATTTAAATAACTGAACATCTCAAAATTGTTGAATTTTGCTTAGATTTGATTAAAACTACTCATACACGTTTTTACTGAGTAATAATTACTATTACTCTCCTATTAGATTCTAATTAACCCCAATCACAGTTTTTACAGTGTATGTACCCCTGGAGCCTCAGAGCCCGAGAGGCTCTGTCAGGTTACCGGTCTGAGCTGACCAATCACTGGCTTCATTTAAGAGCAACTTAAAAAAAAGTTTTTCTGTTGAAACAAACAGTTAAACTTAATTTTAAACTTTATTTATAAACAGCAAAAGTGAAAAGATTATGTCAACGTTTCTGCGCTTTATTTTGAAAAGTCTCCAACCAGACTCCCTGCAGCTTTCAGAGGTTTAAGAAGCGGTCCTCTATTTTTTCATGCTGCCGATTTTATTCAGTGTTTACTTACTTTACAGCTTTATTTATTCCATATTTTCTGTGGATCCAGCTGCACTTTATTCGCTTTACATTTGAGCAGTGCACAGGTTTGATCCTGATGTTTTCTTCTCCCACCTGTTGAGTTCTCAGGGGTCACGTGGGCCATGTTTCGTGAAGTGGGTGGAGATGCAGATAAAGTGCAGCTGCCTGCTGCAGATAACAAACCTCTGTCCGAACACGGGACCTCAGGGGACCCACACATGAGCTCTGGTAATGTGATCAGAATCAGCTCTGGGTGGTTTTATTAAATGTAGCACACAACAGAAAATAATCAGACCACAGGAAGTGGACTGTTACCTGCTCTGTTCTCACCTGGGCTCAGTTTGAGCTACATGGAGCTGCAGCTTCAAGACTTGTATAGGCTCAGTTTCACAGACATGGATCAAAGCCAGTCTGGCTGGTTAGTAACTAGGGCTGGGCAAGGCTGGACTGGGACAAAAAATCGGCCCGGGCATTTTGACTAGAGACCGGCCCACCAGGATAAAGATTGAAAATGTGACGTCATTCAGGGGTAAAACCGCAAAGGATTCTGGGAACTTGTGGCAAGAGGTACTAGCGCACGCAGGCTTTCAATTGAACTCAGTTACACAGCGATAAAAAGAAACCCAAAAAATGTCAAGAAGCTGTTGTATTATTAACTGCAATAGCCGGTCGCATGACAGCCACGGAAAGCCGACGGGTAAACAGATCGTTTTTTTTTTTTATCGGATTACGTCGTTGAAGAGAAATTTTTTAAGCCATGTTTCCGAAGTAAGAGCCGACGGATGGTCTGGATATACCAAATATAACGTCTCAGAACACTCCAGCTCACATGTTAGTCTGCTCCAAGCATTCCCACAAAGGTCAGTGTTTTGTAGTAGTTAATACGTCGTTTTTCTTAACATAATTGGTGATATAGGTTACAAGCAAGTCTGGCGCTGAACAGAAATTGTCGCGCTATGCTCCTTTATTTATTGTGCATTAATAGTGAATTGTCCTGACACAATATTGCGTTTCGCTTCTGTTATCACCATGGTACATTGACAAAAAACATATACTTTTATTCACAGGGTAAAACAGTTGTTTTGTATCACTAATTGTCCATTGCGATTACAACATACAATATTATTGTCACTGCTACATTTCTGTGATGCTACCAGAAATTATTTCCACTACTAATTAATTACCGTTGAGCTCAAAGGTTATATTAATAAACGGTTAACGAATGTGTATTTATGACGACGATTTGTGAGACTGGTAAACTTACCTCTGTTCGTACGATGGTCTTTCGTTCTACACGGTGCGTTTCAAGGTCCTGCACCCATCCGTCGGTAAACTGTACCTGGGCTTGTTGCAGTGACCTGAAGTTACTAAAAACTTCATGAGTGTATGCACTCACTCCCAGAACCGTATAATTATAAATCTGAGCGTGGTGAAAGTTGGGCAGCACGCTAACGTCTTTTGTCCACTCTGTGTGCTCGTAAAGGTCTGACCCTTTCACTCCATTGATTTTTTCCTCGTATCTTTTCTTTGTCTTTTCATCGAGTCTGTCTTTGTACGGACCGGCATTGTCCTCCTTTTGTTTTGTACATTCCTTTTTTGTGCGGCAAAGAAAAAACAAGAAGGTATTGGAACCGGAGATTGAACGTTTTGCGGTGCTGCAAATGCTTGCATTTGATGCGGTACTTTGATTGTTTTGCCACTAGTTCCCGGCATGCAATGCGCGAAAATCACGTGATTGCTAAACAAGGGGGCGGGTGCATCCGGCCTCCTCGGCTGTAATTGGTCCAGCCCAGAGTCGATCATGACCAACTGGCCAATCCAACACCTTTCATTATATATACCCTTCCTAAAAAAAAAAAAAATCCATCGGCCCATAAAAACAAAAAATCACCAGCGGCCCACCGGGCAAATGCCCGGTATGCCCGATGGCCAGTCCAGCTATAGGGCTGGGTATCGTCACTGATTTCTAGAATCGATTCGATTCCGATTCACAAGGTCCGATTTGATCCACGATTCGATTCGATTTAAATCTGAGAAATTTTGCCTCAGACAGTCAGAAATATTATAATTCAGATCAGTACATTTACATATTTTTGTATCTATAAAAAGGAAGCTGACACTCGCAAGACTCTATCAAAAGTGTGAGCATCACAGTAGATGCCTTTGTGTCAAAGTAGCTGAAGATAAAACACAGAAAAACATGAAGGTGATTTTCCTGGCCTGGGATTTTATAAAAATATTCTGCAGTACATCAAAAACGAAAGAAAACCATTAATCAACATATGAACATTACCTCTGAAGTTACAGCGGTTTTATTACAGACACAGCTAAGCATTTTGCATTTTGTATAATTTTAAAAAGTTTACATTTGTTCAGAAGCCTATTGAACAGCAGAAATGAGTCTTTCTTTTCAGAAGTAAGTAAAAGGGAAAAAAAAACAGCGGCCGACAGCGCTGTAAACAACAGTAGACTTGTGCGTAACAAGCAAGTGAATAATGCAGAAAACAGATTTTTAGACGGGAAACTGTTCTTGAAGTATATAGAGAAAGCGAGAGAGAGCGAGAGAGAGCTGTGAATGAAGTGTGATTTTATCATGGTGCAAGCAAAACAGCAAAAGTCAGAGGGAATTCATGACGATGTTTATGTGAAGTGTAGTTTGGATCTTCTTTTGCTGCTGGTTCGGTCAATAATGTTTGGAGAGAGATAAAACCAACAGCTTTAGAATCAGTGTAAAAAGGGCGTAAACACAAAGCGCGGACCCGCCGAAACATTGGAATCAGCGAGCTGTCGGCTTTCAACCCCGACCGTGTCCGTGCCGTCGGGTGAGAAAGGCGACATCTCACTGATTCTGATCCGTCGGCGAGTCCGAGCTTTGCGTTTACATCTTTGTGCAGAATCTGTGTACCTGCTCTCATTTACTGTTTTAGCTTTTCGGTGGTTCTTGAAATTTTGTGAGGTTTAACCTGAGATTCTGGCGTTTCGGGCATTTTAAAAAAATCAATTCAGGATTTTAATGAATCGATATCACGTTATCCAAGCCAGAATCGATTTTAATCGATAAATCGATTATCAAAACCCACCCCTATTAGTAACCTTGGTTGTTGTTAACAAGTACAACAAATTTAGATTGGCATCTAAACCACGCCCATCAGAAAAAAAGAAATAGTTAAAAACAGCAAACAGACAATAACAACAATAATAAATACACACCTGAGGGAATGATTGTGCAGAGTGCAATGACAGTCCTGAAAGTTGTTATCAGTGCAATGCGGGAAGGGGGGGGGGGGGGTCAGTTTAAGCAGTACTGGATTTGTCTGTGCCTTTTGCCTGATGGCAATTTTGCAGCTCAATCCAATTCATTTTTTTTATATGGCACCAAATCACAACAGCAGCCACTTTTTCTTTTAAATAAATTATTAATTACTGATAAACTGTTGAGGTATTAAAGACTTCTTGGGTATAGTGAGAAAAAGATTATGATTATTTCCAACTTTTCTTTTGATGAAGCGCCAATTTACCTGTCGCCATGGTGACATCCCCTCTAAAGAGCCTGGACAATATAGCAGCTGGAGGCTCAGTTTATACTTCCAGTTGATCGATATAGTTTCAAATGATGCTGAGGGTTACAGTAAAAAAAAAAGTGACAGGTTGTTTACCAAACAGCAGATCAGGTGCATCAAGTCAAGTAAGGACATAAAACGTGGATGGAGAGGACCCTAACCTACAAGCAGCCACAGAAAAGCTTCATTCAGACAGATATGAAGAAAACCATTTCAAAACAGATCCTGATCCACCCACCCAGCTTCTTAGGTTTTTGTGCATAATGTGATGTGATAGGTTTGTAGCATAAACCCTATTCGCTGGAACGTTGAAGACAATATAATTACACTGCAAAGCAAGACACAAGGTTCTGGTTTACTCATGCATGAGGGAGG
Source organism: Copadichromis virginalis (assembly GCF_057382275.1). Classification (NCBI taxonomy): domain Eukaryota; kingdom Metazoa; phylum Chordata; class Actinopteri; order Cichliformes; family Cichlidae; genus Copadichromis; species Copadichromis virginalis. Next base: position 18,309,498 of record NC_140639.1, on the reverse strand, counting down.
TGTCTGGCTGGAGCCAAGTGTCGTCCCACCACTTGACCTCCGTCAGAGACTCTCAGCCAGGCTCCCCATAGCACTCCTTTTATTGTGGTTACATGAATATGCATAGGTTCATTAACATATGACGTCTTACATAGGTATACATGTGAACAAAGAATACTGTGTGTGTGTGTGTGTGTGTGTGTGTGTGTGTGTGTGTGTGTGTGTGTGTGTGTGTGTGTGTGTGTAGGTGTGTGTGTGTGTATGTAGGTCAAGATGTGACCCTGTGAAGCCTCCCTAAAGCTAGTGCCAGGATGTCTGAGTCCATCTAACAAAAGGCTCTTATACTTAAACAGATATACATGTGCTTGCTATACCATAAATCAACAAGAAAAGATAAACTCTCCTAGGGAGTATGTGATTTATACCAAGGACACTCTAGAAGAACGGATGCACTCCCTAACACACAGAACTGTTACTTTAGGATGAAACATCCTTTCAATCCACCAATGATTATATACACTTCTAAGCATATATGAGTAAATATTTCTAAGCATAAATGACAATCAACAATACAAATCTAACATTTCCCCCCCTTTTTGACCTTTATGCTTGAAAAGTTCCCAGTTATGAATACCTCATGTCTGACAGTTTCAATGCAAACATTGTTATATTCAGCATATGTCAAATCACCCTAAATTACTGAAAAAATACACAGTTTAACAAATGTATTAGCAGTTATCTCATTCCTCATTGATCTCATCTCATGGCAAACTGCATCCTACAAGCAAACAAAGAAATTGTTAATTTAATAGTGAAAATAAGAAAGTAACATTTTCAAAAACATCTCAGCTTGGTGATGCTTCCTCCGGGTGTGCAAATCACATGTCTCTCTGCAGGGTGGTTTGAGCTCTGCAGGGCGTCATGAATGTCTCTTCCAGATGTTTCCATCATTGTCCATAGGACCAGAGTCCAAACGTATGTAGAATAAACATTCAAACATACCAGTTGGTTTTGTTGTTTGTCAACATGGGTCTCAGCTATTTCCAAAGCTGCAGACCTCTCAGCACTCTAGTTTTATGGCCTCTCATTACCCCATTCAAGCCTTCGTCCTGCGAGGGGGATATTTATGACTCCTTAATTGTCCACGCTCTGCAGAGAAACACCTCTGTGGAAAGGGTGCAGGGTTGTCTTACTGCTGTTATGATCCCAGCAGCCTTCAGAGTGTCATCGTATGCACAGTACAGTGGCACATTAGGTGATGTTCATAGTAAACTGCTGTCATCACCACCATAGTTTCTGGTTCCTGTGCTTTCACAGAATCATGATGTCATCCTCGAACTCCTTCTGCGCTGTCGGTGGAGCTTGGCACGCTCCTCATCCCTCGAGTTTTCGTGTTCCAACGCTGCTGAAGGTTTAAGGCAGAGCACGTCGTACACCTTAGTTGTCTTCCTCAGCGTCAATATTGAATCTTTCATTTTATTTAAAATCTTGCTGTGGGAAGTCTCCTCTTGATCTCCTGGAAGCTTAGTAGCACAGCTCTCTGTGTCCTGTCTGCTGTGCTGAAGATGATCTCTGATCCTCCTGAAGTCTCTCTCCCATCTTGTGGACGATCCTCTCCTCTATTTTGCAGGCAGTTTCATGGTCCTTGCTGTGGCTCCAAGGTCTGATTTCATGATGGGCCCCAACCAGCTTGATCTTTGACCTCAACCACTGCCTGGGCTGTCCGCTATGCCTGGAATGTTTCTCCTCACTGCTGCACCACTATATTTCAAAAAAACTTCTATTTGGAGAGCATGTCAACAATCATCAAACCACATTCTTTAGTTCAGTGAACTTCACTTATAGGCCATCGAAGCCTCATCTGAACATGGATGCACCACTTGCATAGATTTAATACTTGTAAATAAACAGCTAATCACACAAATCACTGCAACAATAATAGTAAACATTGTTTAATATTAATTCTGGACCCCACCTCTTGACGCATGGACACGCTCATGCGTCAACTCACCAAACCTGGATCCCTGTCTTAAAAACTGGCTCCACCAGGAGCCTGCATACACAAGATCTGGAAATAAAATCAACCTTCACACGTATAAACAATTATATCAAAAGAGTAGTAAGCATTCAGCACGGGCAAGACAAGTGTCATGTGCATGTTTTCTCAAATCATTAAATCACTACCATTACCATAATTCGCCCCAAACATGGATCATCCCATGTGCTCAGTTAACATTAACGTAATCGGTGACTTCTCTTAAGCAAAGTCACTCCACTCACATATTATTATTATGGGCTCAAAGTGGCCAGCAAAGAGCCCATAATAAACTATTCCATAAATACCGCAATCTCTTATTTGTTTTACTCATGTCACTTGTCCGTTTCAGCTGAATCCTCCACAGCATTCTCAAAGAAACAAACATTAGCAATACACATTGACTGTGGGCAGACGGAGGTCAGACACAGGTCAACAGGTTCCAGAGGTGCCATAAAAAAAAGACCATAAAATCAACCCTAGCTGTGGAAAGAATGTCAGTCACATGTAAACCCAGAAATCCTATAGTAGAAAAACATCAACCAGTTGTCCTGGTATAAATCATGTGATCAAACCACATGAAAAACTGTAATGCTGTAGAAAAAAAAAAATGCAATGTTAGCGCTGCGCAGATGTATACAATTTCTCACAGTTTCTTTTACCAATCAGTCAGCTTCCCTTTTTATTTCCATTCATTCATGCTTTCTTTGCTGATAGTGGAATCGATTGTCGCATTTAGTTTCCACTCTCAGCAAAATGACGTCATTTCAAAAAGAAAAAGAACTTTTGATAGGATTACATCGCTGAATCCGGTTTTGGACAGGGACTTTCATTTAATAATTGTCCCAAATGAGTGGCTTTCTCGATCGGTCGCATAGCACTTTCAATTCCCGACGTGCAGATCTGCTTTAAAGAAAAGAAATAAACAAACAAAATCAGTGCCTGTTCAAAAGATAAAAATGAAAAATAACAAATTATCAAACCAAACTTTCAGTGCACTGTAAAAGTATCAAAATAAAAAGGCCTTGTTAAGTCATGACACAAACTCCTCACCTCAGGTAAATCATACCATTAGCATGGTTCATGGCATCATACCATCATTCTAATCGGCAGGCTCGACTTCACAACAGAAGAAAAATCATCAGCTAGATTCACTCCAAATCAATCATCAGCTGCACAAAACACAACATAACCCTAATGTCATATTAGCTATGAGTTTAATCACCAAGTCTGTGCTCGTCACTCATTTAGGCCACAGATCTATTCTATTCAATTTTCCTTTTTCCTTCATCATAAAACATGTAACATGTTGTCATGCACTTCACAAAAAACGTTTGTTCAGAGTTGTATATCTAGATACAGAATTCACTCGCACATCAAACAGGAAACTCAGTGTTATAGGGTCTCCACTCAACACAACAAACTCCAACACATCTCATTCACTCGTGCTAAAATTCAGTCACCTTTCATTAATCTAAGAACCGATCAACTAATTTGCATATCAGTTATTAACCCACTAAGTTGACAGGACGACAGAAATGCATGTTCAAAATATTATCACAAAAGACAATTTCCCTCATACAGTAAATTACTTGCTGCATCAATCAAGCAGGAAGCTTCTCCCAATTTACCATTTTAACACTAAATTTATTGTCTGATCGCTGGTTAGTCAAACCAGGATTGTTTTCCACAAAAGTTAAATTGTTGTCCTGCAACTTGGACAGTCAATTTTTTTTTAGGATAAATTCAGTATTTGATAACAAGTGTCTGCTAAATTGACACTATTTTACACTGATGAAAGATAACAAGCTAATTTTCATTGCATGTGTGTGGAGCTGTATATCCAGCAGAGCATGCAATGTGCTATGAGTTTCACTGGTCTTTACATCACACGAGGTGACTTGGACAAGATAATAAACAGACTCACACACTTAAAATGTTGTCTAATCTTCATAAGCTATTTTGTGTTTGGAATTGTTAGTAGGGTTAATATATGTTCTGTTTTTATGTATCTTCTGAAACAGGTTACCATCGGCAACCACACTGTGTGTTGTTAACCCCTTCTACAAATACCCTCTTTTAATGTGTAACACTTTGTGTATGGTCTTGTGTTATCTCTGGTGGATATTAGCTGCATGTGTGGTGTCACCTTTCCATTTTCTAACAGCACACTTGCATACCTCAGTGCTTGTCCCCTTCCCCCTTTTGTGGTGGTCTGGACACTGTGTCAATCCTCCACTTCCAGGCAGTCGCTTGTCTCCCCGAATTCCTTAACCTAATTTGATTGGCCACACTAAAACAGCAGCCTCAGTCCTCCTCTCCTCCTCTCCTTCTCTCCCACTTTTCAGTCCAATGGCAGTCAGCTTTTTTTCCAGCTTTGTCCCGTGTCTCTCTTTGTCCCACTGTCTCTTTCATTGCCATCTCACTCCAAACATGGCAAATGTCAAACTCAGACAGTCTTCTCAAAAGTCCTTCACACACAGTGAGGTTGCAGCTGGCTGGAAACGCATCTCCATCCATCCAATCTAGATGATGGTTCTTCTCTTTCTGATGCCGTTTGCCCACAGCGCTGCTGGACCTCTCTGCTCAGATTGTCTCTTGGACTCCTGTCCACTGTTAAATGTTCATGCTCGTGCTTCTGAAACTGCACTCGGTGTCTTCAGGGAGAGATTCGTTTCCTTGGATCTTGCTTGTTCAGGATGAGGACGGGAAGCTGCAAAACAATTCAGCCAAAAATTCTGGCTGAGTGTTTCTAATTTTTCTAATGATTTCAACCTATAATTTTCTTACGACTGCTGCCCGTGTAGGATTGATCCAGGTCCGTTCCCCACCTGTAAACGACAGACTGAGAGACTTTCATTATTATCATCACTGCTTAATCATCACACATCTCTCTGTCTGTGTTTGTGTGAACAATCCTTTCTTAAAAGCAGAAAATGACATTGTAGTTGTTTTTCGGCTGATCAACACAAAACCTTTTTCCTATGATTATTTTTCTTCGTCTACAATGTAATTTGTCTCTTTTTCACTCTTTTTTTTTTTCCCTTCACAATAGCTTGTGATCTGCAAAATCACTGCTCTCACTCACAATCAAAGGCAATTACTTTTGCACAGTGCACAAAAACACTGTGATGTCAGACACATTCACACTCACTTTTTCATCTACATAAATAAACCATATGGCTGGAGATATGCGCCATGGTGATCCATAAGCATGATCACCAGTTTATTTAATTATTTTTAATCCAACAAAACAAATAAACAAAAACTGATGCTACACACACACGAGTCAAGGTGCAGAAAAACTGCTCATGGAAACGCTGCACACTCTCTGTTTCCCTCTCTTTGAGCAGCTCTCAGACAGCTCTTGATCTGATAATGTGTAGCTTGCTCATCAGCTCAAAAAACAAAAACAAAACTGCAACGCGACATCACACAGTAGTTGCAGCATATTAGTTGTTTTCACAGGCGTGCTGTATATCTCAACAATGGCTCATAATAAGACGACAGTCTTTCACACAGGTCAAGTGCCTCTATGCACTTCATTAGTTTAAATATTTACCTATATCACTTCACCTCACATGTCATTGTACTGAATTTAAGCAACCACAAGCTTAATGTAGATTACTTTTAACAACTATCCACCTCAATTACGTCCATGGTCTGGCACACAGGCTGTTAACATTTTGTGTCAGGAAGGGGTGGGGGGAAAGCCACCCACCAGAGCACAGCTGCTGATGTGGGCTGGCCTTTTCCACACACTCTTCAAGGCTGGTGTGTTTTCTGAAAACTTCTAACATTTGAATCTCTTCCATTTATAAGCCTGCGATTAACCGCACGGCTCAGGTCCGCGTGAAACCCGCGCGACCGCATTCGCGTGCACCCACGCAGCTGTGGAGCCTTCGCTCTCTCTCTTTTATACATAAATACTTTGTGCTGCCAGGAGCAAAGTCCAGCACAAACGTCTTTCTCCCTCTAACTCACTCTTGGTTGCTTAGAAACCATAATAACAACAACAACTGCTGACGTCACACACCACGCGTTCTGCTCCGCACACACTCACACACAACAACAACAACGAGACGACGACAAAAATGACAATAACACAAAATAGGTCTACTCCGGACTCACACCGGACCGCTCGGGACCCTGACCCAGCTGTGGGACGCTCACCCACTCGTGCGACAAAACCCAATGAAGGGACGCTCGGGACACACACCCAGGGCGATTTCAAAACCGGACACACACCGGACGCTTGGGACCCTTGGGCGATTTAACCAAAACTTCTTTTTCGGGACACTAACCCAGTTATCGCTCCACAAAGCAGCGAACTTCTCAACGCCTCACAAAATGGCAGAGACTGCACAACGACACGGTTATAGAGTCGGCCTCTTTAAACTTACTTGGCGTTGCTTAGCGTGTAATATCAGCCTGAATCCCGCCGATCGCCATTTATCGAGGAGAAGGACAGACAGCGAATCCACAGGAACTTCCTGGCTGACGTCAGTCTTTCAGCGTGCCTCTCCCCCCCCCTCGGTGAATGCAATCCCAGGGAGCCGGCATCGAAGGACCAATTAATGATAGGTTTGTAGCATAAACCCTATTCGCTGGAACGTTGAAGACAATATAATTACACTGCAAAGCAAGACACAAGGTTCTGGTTTACTCATGCATGAGGGAGGTGTCTGGCTGGAGCCAAGTGTCGTCCCACCACTTGACCTCCGTCAGAGACTCTCAGCCAGGCTCCCCATAGCACTCCTTTTATTGTGGTTACATGAATATGCATAGGTTCATTAACATATGACGTCTTACATAGGTATACATGTGAACAAAGAATACTGTGTGTGTGTGTGTGTGTGTGTGTGTGTGTGTGTGTGTGTGTGTGTGTGTGTATGTAGGTCAAGATGTGACCCTGTGAAGCCTCCCTAAAGCTAGTGCCAGGATGTCTGAGTCCATCTAACAAAAGGCTCTTATACTTAAACAGATATACATGTGCTTGCTATACCATAAATCAACAAGAAAAGATAAACTCTCCTAGGGAGTATGTGATTTATACCAAGGACACTCTAGAAGAACGGATGCACTCCCTAACACACAGAGCTGTTACTTTAGGATGAAACATCCTTTCAATCCACCAATGATTATATACACTTCTAAGCATATATGAGTAAATATTTCTAAGCATAAATGACAATCAACAATACAAATCTAACATGATGTCAACAGTATAACAGGCAGAGGTCACGTCCAAAATCAACAGACCAGAACATTCTCATGCATCGCAGCACACTCTACGAAAACATGTTGCAGTGGAATGAGCTCTTCAACAGCTGGATTGAAAACTATCCAGAATGCTGTATTTGTCCAGAACAGCTGTAAGCTGCTCAGCCTGAACCTTTTCCAAAATCTTAGCAGTAAACAGTAATTTAGAGAAGAGTATGTAGCTGCTAAGAAAAGAAGGGTCAGCTTATTTTTTAAGTGGGTGGATAAGAACATTCTTAAAATAAACAGGAACTTGACCAAAGACCAGTGACGTGTTGATTTTAGTGACCACAGTGGCTGTTAGGCTGAAAGACATTTTTTGAACAAGTATGCTGGTATAATGTTAAGAGAGCAGGAGCCTACTTTCACTGAGACAACTAATTTTACCAGCTCAGGTAAAGGAGGTAAAAAATAACAGGCTGACCTGGGGTAGGAACAGGCACCAAACAGGAAGATGCCAAATATTATGTCTCACATTACAGATTTTTACTACAAAGAAAGAAAGAAAAATAAATATCAAATTTTATGACTGTTTTTTTTAACATTGACCATTGTTCACTGTAAATAGTCTCAGCAGAATTAAGGCAAATCTATTCAAATTACAATTTTTGATGCTAAACATGATTTAGTTACTGCACAGAGCTCAAATGGAGTCAGTACTGAAGATGTGAAAGCTGAAGTAGTGGTGACCCCTCCACACTATCATGATTTGCACTTATCTGCCCCTCTAGACTGAGCGGCAGGTACAGTAAGTGGACTTCCAGGGTAATTCCTTTATTTATGTTGCCTTTAAATTTCTGTCAAGAGTCGGTCATTCCCAGTTCCAAGGCAACATACCAATCTGCTTACTGCTGAAGATCACAGTTTTTATGCAGTATATGTTTTTGAAATGCTGCTCTCTGTGGAATTATCATTCTTATTCTTTGTTTTTACTAAGGTTACTGTAGCCCTGTAGTTATTCTGTTTTTTAATCTGCTCATGGCTGCTGGATTAAACTTGAGCTGGAGTCCATTCATTTTTCTGCATGTTAACGGATGTATTTTCTTTATTTCCAAATTGTAGATGAGTCCTTTTTTTAAGTTAACCTGATCACATCCTGTCTTTGTTCTTAGGCATCGTCTCCCTGATCTCTTTGTCCATCCTGTCCTACGACCGCTACAGCACTCTGATGGTGTACAACAAGCGGTCGGCGGACTACAGAAAACCCCTGCTGGCAGTGGGGGGGTCGTGGCTGTATTCGGTGATATGGACAGTGCCCCCCTTATTGGGCTGGAGTAGTTATGGCCTGGAGGGGGCGGGGATGAGCTGCTCGGTGTCGTGGACTGAGGAGTCACCTCGCTCACATTCATACATTATCTGTCTGTTTGTGTTCTGCCTTGGGCTCCCCGTCCTGATCATGGTGTATTGCTACAGCCGCCTGCTCTATGCCGTCAAACAGGTGGTTCACGTTCACAGATGCTGAACATCTGGCAACTTAATTTATAATTTATATTCTCAATACAATAACGTCAACTAAAAGAGTTTTTAGTAGACATGTGTGTATATATTATATATTTTATATATGTTACATATATTTTTTTCCTTTAATTAAATTTGCATATTTATTTACATTATTCAGTTTATTAATTTATAATTTGCTATTTTAGGTATTTACACTTTTAAAGATATTTTTACTACCTAAATATTACAATATTTGTGCTTTGTTGCTTCTGACAGGGGTTTTTCTGTCTTTATCTTTTATTATTTCTGTATACTTATTTATGTTCTATTTTCGTGTCATGAGATTTTGATGGGACAATTTTGAAAATGTTTTAATGATAAAGTCCCTTCGTCTTGTCTGTCAGGTGGGTCGTATCAGGCGGACAGCAGCTCGTCGGCGAGAGTTTCACATTCTGTTCATGGTCATCACCACGGTGGTGTGTTACCTGATCTGCTGGATGCCATACGGCATTGTTGCCATGATGGCCACCTTTGGCCAGCCAGGACTCATCAGCCCCGTTGCCAGCGTCATCCCTTCAATCCTTGCCAAGACCAGCACCGTCATCAACCCTGTGATCTACATCCTCATGAACAAACAGGTGAGTGCTGGACTGAGCTGTTATCAGGTAGAAACAGGGCTTAAAATACGATTTGTCAGTACGGTAGGTAGGAGCACTGACACACTGATGAGGAAGAAAATAAAAATGCTAATAAATTAAAACATGCACCAAAAAAGTAAGATGAATAAATAATATTTTCTAATTTTTAATGTAGATTTTGTGACTTTTTTTCCAACTTTCATTATATACATATTAAAAAAATGTGTAGGAAAAACTAAACATATATATAAATATAATGAGTAAATGAACATTTTTATGTTCATGTTTTTTTTCTTTTTGAATATTTAATTTAAGTGAGACAGAGAGGTGTGGCAGGATTGTTTTTTAATTTAATCTCAGTGCAAACTACATCAGTATGATGCCTACACACAGACAGAAACACACATGATGTCATTAACAAAGTACATCACAATGTTTTCTTTTTTTTTTTCAAAATCGTATATTTATTTAAAACTGTATTTAAAAAATGAACTTTAAATAGCAAATAAATATTCCATACTTTGAACAACCTAGCTCTCTAAAGCAGGGGTGTCAAACTCCAGCCCTGGAGGGCCGGTGTCCTGAAACTTTTACATGTGTCTCTGCTGCAACACACCTGAATAAAATTAGTAGGTCTTTAGCCAGACTATAGAACTTGGCTGCATGCTGAAGTGGCAACCCCTAACTCTACTCTACTCAACTCTACTGAATCAAATGGCTGAATTGCCACCTCAGCATGCAGTCAAGTTCTATAGAATCTTGCTAATGACCTACTATTTGTATTCAGGTGTGTTGCAGGTGGGACACATGGAAAAATTTCCTCGAGGACTGGAGTTTGGCATCCCTGCTCTAAAGGAATAAGAAGGAAAAATAGAAAATAAATTCTTAACATATCTAAAAAACTGAAAAAAAATATATTGGTTGTAAATATTTTAAATATTTTAATTGATTCTACATGTACAAAGATATACAGTTACACCTTAAAGTTTTAATGGAAGATCAAAAAGTAAGACAATTGAAATAAAAAAAAAAACGATGTTGCTTTTTTTGCTTGTTTTTTAATTAAGAACATCTATTCAACTCTTTGTTAACATAAGTATCAGCGAGTCACATGGCAGCAACTCAGTGCATTAAGGCATGTAAACATGGTGAAGACGGCCTGCTGAAATTTAAACTAAGCATTAGAATGAAGGAGAAAGACATTGTGGGAGCCAGATCCAGATACTGCTGCGACTTTCCCACATAATCATCTCTACAGTTTACAGAGAGTAGTCTTTAAAAAAATTTTTTAAAAATCCAGTGAGTGGCAGTTCTCTGGGAGAAAATCCCTTGTTGATGCCAGAGTTCAGAGGAGAATGTCCAGACTGCTTAGAGCAATTAGAAAGGAAACAGGAGCTCAAATTACCGCTTGTTACTACTAAGGTATGCAGAAGAGCATCTTTGAATGCATTCAGCCATGTCTCAGCGGTTGAGGCTGGTGATGGTGCTACAAGTTGTTTTAGAAAACAAATTAAATTTAATTACACTGATAAGCAAAGAAACATTTGGTTTATTTTGTGAATAGCATGTTTGCTCAGTAACATCAACATCTGTCTGTTAATGAAGCAGGTATTATCATACAGAGCGAGTTTGGACTGGAGAGCTCACAAACTCCCATTTACATCGTAAAAAATATACTTTCATGGCATATCATTTGGCTAATCAACAAACTTCAGATGAGGTTATTGGGTAAGTGAGGATGGAGCTTAAGACAGAATAGCTGCCAACACTGGCATTGATATATATTATATTAAAACCACTAACAAAAACAAAAACAAATCTCTTTGTCAGTTCTACCGCTGCTTCCTGATCCTGTTCCACTGTAAACACCCACTGACGGAGGATGTACAGTCCTCCATGCCCTCCAAGACCACCATGGTCCAGCTGAACCGGCGCGTGTTGGATGGCAGCCCCGCCGGGCCATCTGGTACCAAACCCATTGTGCAGGAGGTGGAAGGAATCAGCGCTGCAGAATCTGACAAAACCGACCCCGTAGAGCTGCCGCTGCCACCCCTGCCACTGCCTGAAATCTCCTCCTCCTGACAGCCCTAAGCACTGACTGTTCACTGAAAAGTGGGGCCAGCAAATGTCTGTTTTTTGAACCCTTCAACCACCAACATCTCAGCTCATACTCACACCCATACTCATCACTTCTCAGTTTGTATGTGTTTCATTTTTTTTGGGAAACGATGAGGTCATACCCTAGATGCCAACCGTATTCAGCTGCTGTAATTATTGATTTAATAATGTGAGCTAAACTAATCTAACAGAAGAGTTAAATCCTGTTGTCGGATTCAACCGTTGAAATCAGAGGCTCGGTAGAAATCAGATTTTGCTTGTTTGTTTGCAGCCCTCAGACTTTAATGACTAATTTGTGGGTATTTTTCTATGGTCTGTGTCCTGTTGGTGTGTTGGGAATAAAGTGCTGTGCTCTGCTTTGACTCTCTGACTTTAATTTTAGCAGGCTCAATATGAGCGATGATTAGTAGTTCTGATGCATGCATGTCCTTTGATTTATTTATTTATTTTTTGGAAAACTACACAATTTCACTGTCCATAAAGAAGGCCACTAATACAAGATACGAGCTATTGCAAAGAAATGGAAGTTAAGGCCACTGTACAGGCCTGATTTTACAAACTTATGCTTGGTCTTAATGGCCAGGTCTCTTTTTTGCTGCTGCAAGTACAACTAAAACAAGTTGTTGGGTCTGTGTTTCCACAAGCCCCGCTGGTTTAGAGACATATTCATCATGAAGAAAACAAGACAGTCAGCGATCGATCAATTTACTTGCAAGGGAGGCCTCGTCGGTGTCTACCACGACATTGGGGTCATTTACCACGAAATGACCCCGACGGCCTCCGCTTGCTGCCTTTTATTGGGAAAACAGTTCACACAATACACAGTAGTTTACACGTACCTCCCCTCGTAACCCCCCTTGGCACTGTATGTAGATGTGTGTGGGTGTGTAAGAATGTGTGTGTATGACCTCCTGCTGACCAAGGGTCATAAAAGCAGGAAGCAACATCACAAGAAACAGATCTTCCAGATAGGATGTGCCTGTGATAAAACACTACAGCCCCTACCCAGAACCTCGAGAATCTGGGGAGATGGACAAAGAATTCCTTTCATCACAGAGTTAAAACAATGTAGAGATGGTAAGCATAAAAATGACAACATTTAACAATTCACTTTAACAAAGTCACATTAGAAAATTCATCACTTACATTAAATGATTTTGACTCAGTCAGATTAGTAATTGAGCGCTGGTTAATAGAGCTACGTTGTACCTGCGGAGTGTTACTGAGCGGACCTAAAGCATCTTGAGCTGGAGCGGGGCACAGATTAAGTACACTATTCAGAAGTCATTCGTCATGTCAAATGACAGGCGGATAAACTCTCAGGTTGGTAATAAATGTATTACCTGTATAAGAAAAAGCATCATGTAAACAAACGAGAGCCTAACAGTAACTGTTATGCTGGTAGCTAAAAATGCTAATTTAGCTTAGTTTGCCCTGGGTTCATCTTTGACAAACAAATATGATTGAATGTTTCCAGTAGAATTCCACAGTTGCCATCTTGTACCCTCTCAGAGCCCCGTATGCTTGCAGAGACCCCTACAGTAGGGAAATGTGTAAAAAGACTGTAGAAACCATTGTATTTTAGGTTTATTTATGTCTTACACAGCATCCCAGCTCTTTAGCTAACTTAATAACTTTAGCTAAAGTGAATAGTTAGTCTAATTAATTAGTGCAGCATTACTGGATCGCCCCTGTTTGACATGATATGATATATGACTCACACTGTGTTTAACTACCATAATAATTATTAATAATTCTTGGGTTACTGAGTGTATGATTAATTAAAGTTTTTTTTAAGACATACATACATTGTTATGTTTGACATGCAGATGTTTTCAGATCACCAAAACACCTCCTAGATCTACTCTACAATCAACTTTTACAGGTTTTTATGTGCCAGAAATTGGAATGTCCACTGAAGACTGAAGATGGTGAATTTCTGAATCTCTACGCCTTGCCATTGATCTCCTTGTGCCTTCATCTAGTTTTGGAAGAGACATTTACTTAACCACACTCTCACATGCTCTGTACCTACATCACCATCCCTGACAGTCATAGCTTGGCCCATCAGAATGTGAAATTATAAGCGTGCAAAACGTGTTATTTTGCAAAGTACTCTCTAGGGTTCTTAAATCACATATGACATTGAGATCATTTCTTTTGAATTCTTTTAAATAATCCCTTCTTCTGAAAAATAAGAACCTCTCCTGGTTTTAATGGTACTTTGGAGTTCCTTACTTTCTGTTGCACTCCCAATCCCAAATAGATGCTGACAAGCTGGCACAGTAACATGGAGGAGAGAAAGAAGTTGGCAAGGACTACTAAAACTCTTTTAAGGATTTCAATGGCAATGAACCTAATGCCTAACAATGAAAAATGTAAAATAATAATAAAGATAACGCATGTCTTCTTTAGTTTTTTGTTTATTCTATATAATCATCCAGATGTCTGGCTGGCTGATCATCAGTGTTGGGTAAGTTACTTTAAAATAAAAACAAGAATCACTCAGAAGTGTTCGTCTATACTCTCGTGTCAGGCGCTTCAGTAGATTACTCCTGCTATTAACAGCAGCCGATAGTTTTTTCTCCCCAGGACATAGCTTACATATTACTGTAGTATTCTTGTCTGCTTGTTTCAGAAAAGTGAAAAGACGGGAATATGTCCATTTCAAAAAACAGCCACACGCTTCAGCATAGTCCGACATCTTCCGCTTTAGAATACGACTATGCAGCAAACTGGCGCGAAATGACGTGCACCTGCACTACGATGTTAAAGCGGCAGAGTTTACTTCTACGTTTAGAAGATAAATTATTGAAATGAAATAATGATATTCAGCGAGTTTAATTATTTTACAATGTAAAGCAAGTAAATTGTAAGTAACTGTAATTAAAATACCTAAAAATAAACAGTAATTAGTCAATTAGTGGAAAAGTAATTTAATTACAGTAACACATTACTTAGGGGGATCACGCTTTTCAAACCCTGGCTCCAATACTGTGGAATGGTTTACCCTCCTCACTACGCACCATCAACACGGTGGCCTCTTTTTAAAAACAGCTTAAAACTCATCTGTTTAGACAGGCATTTGGGTAATGTTAATGCGTAATATGTTGTTTTATTTTATATTTATATTGTACTATTGCTTGTTTGATATGCTTTTATATTTCCTCTATGTTGCTATATTGTTTGTTTGACATGTCTTCATGTGAAGCACTTTGTAACAGTGTTTTTGTCTTAAAAAGTGCTATATAAATAAATTTTACTTTTTTACTTACTAGTAACGCATTACACCCAACACTGCTGATCATGCTTCTAAACATGATCAGCCAGCCAGACTTGTGATGACAAAAACCACAATTGAAGGCCTTTATCATCACATGCTTGAACTCATCATATGTTTTTTGCATATGCTGAACAGGCAGTTGGACATGCTGTAACTGCTGGGTAGAAAACTGCATGAACACTATATGGACTATGACAGGTGTGGTTGAACTGCATGAAGACTCTCTTCTGGCAGGACAGGAATGTGGCCTTGTCCTGTGAGCCACTGTAAGGATGTACTTAGAGTAGAACTGGACCATCACTGGCCTCAGGCTCTTCACCTTTTCGAAGACAAAGCAGTCATTTAGATAAAATATTGGATATTATTTACCTGTAACTGCACAAAGAGAATTTAGAAATATAATTATTGACAAGAGTAAACAAGCACTGATAGTGTAATATACAGCTACAGATTTGTGTGTGTGTAAAAAAGATTTGTATGTGTAAAAAGAATTTGTATGTGCGTAAAAAAGATTTGTGTGTGGCCTTAGCCAAAAAAAACCCTGCAAGTTACAAGTACGAATTTTGACCCTATTTTTCTTCCTTTCATCTGATTGGTCAATGTCATGTCAATCACAAATCTAACAATCCAATCAGAGAACAGATGGGTTTGGCTGTCGGAGGGGCACTTTTTTGAACTGCAGGTTCTTAAAGGACCGTGTGTCTATGTGAGTGCGCGTGAGTGACTGTGTCCCTGTGTGTAAGTGCATCTGTATATATGTGTTTGTACCTCTGCGTACGTGACTTCCTGGGGGGTCATAAAAGTCCATCCCCGTTCCAGACCACAGTTATCCAGTTACAAATGTTGAGACCCCCACCCAGGTATGCCCTGGGGAATTTCCACTCAGCATTAACTTCTCTTTGTCTTACTTTCACAGCTCAAGTGGGGGAAGGTCTCTTAGAAATCTACTCCTAAGTTTATGACACTCAGGCCTTTAATACATCGAGGGCAGTGTCAGTGTCTCTACAATAATTCTACATTTCTGAACTCTAAAATAGGCTAAACATATCTTCAAGACTTATTTCGGTAAAAGAAATCAAACATTTTCAATCCCAACAACACCCAACATCCCAACATCACTCCAAAAGCATAAATATTGAAAAATATTAAAAAATAAAAATGGAATCTCAAAGGATATCATCCTAAAAATGGCATTCAGGGTTTTGTTTTGTTTTTTTTTACAATAAAATAAAAAAGCAGCCAAGTTTTCATTGAAAATGTTGAATTTTAGTAAAAACAATGCTCTGTAGCTTGATACTGTTGTTACAGACAAAGTGGATGTTTAAAGCCTTTGGATGTGCATTTAAAAGTCTTGCATTGCTGTAAGTCTCCTTATCAGCTGAAAATATTCAAGCCATGAAATTACTTTTTTTGAGCAGCTAAAAAAACATTAAACAACAGCAATGTTCATCCTGTTTCAAATTTTGAAAAAGCAGCTAAAATACACTGAGATTGCTCCACGGTTTTAGTGAGTTAACTCTGGATGTCTGTGGGTTTTGTCAAACTTGGAGTGAACAAAAGCAGAAAAACAGTAAAAGATGCAGACAGTGAAATTCTGGTTTATTTCATGAATACAATGAAACATTTTACAGTCCACAGAGCAAAGTAGCATACAGTACATGGTAAATAGATACACATAAAACGAACAGTGAGAAGTAAAAACCATCGTCTTACCAGATGTTTTATTCTGTAAACTTAAAATAAACCCCTGAAATTAGAGTTTAGTGTTTTAAGTCATCTATTAAAAACATGAGTCAACACTTCTTTCTCTCAGCAGCATTACTGAAGTGACACTTTAACAATCCTTCATATCACAGACTTTATGATGATAAAACATGTTCTCCCATTAGTAGATGTCTGCGCTGTCAGTTGTCATGAAAATGTCCAGAGCCAGGGTTCAAGCTTCCGCTTCAATCACCATTGATCATTAACCCTTTAAAACCGGTCAGAGCGGGCATGCTCCGTTTTGCGTAACTATTTTTAAATCCCGGTAGCACTGCAACCACGTGAGCTAGCGCAAAAATTTTTTTTGCATATGAAACCGGAGGAGTTGTACTTACATCTTATGCCATCAGCTTGTCCTAGGTCACAGTTTCCTTCCACATATAGCTTTGCAAAAACTGCATAAAAAGCACTTGCAGCAACAAAAACATACTATTCCAGAAACTCGCTTTGCCGATCCGATCAGCTGTTCATAACACTTCCTACGTCCATCAGCGTGAACTACCGCATGTCCGCCATGACCTGCCCGAAACCGGAAGTGACGTCATTTTCGCGGAAATGTAGTTTTTTACCATCAGGGCCTCATGAGCCTATACTGGTGTTTTTAAAAGTTATGTTTGACTTTATGACTTTCTGTGTCGTTTCTGGGATGCTGAGGACTCATATTGCACTGCTGGAAATAGTTTATTTTGATGCATATGCTGCTTTTTTGAAAATTTGCACTATAATATTTATTTTCCTGCAGTATATAAAAATTGGTGTATTTCAAAAATAAAACTATGAAGACACTCAAAATAAATTTCCTGTGGTGGGAAACTAGTTTGTGCAACTTTTTTGTATTTACAGTTTTGCGGGATAAGCCTCTTAAATTTCTCTAAATAGAAATATATGTTAAAAAACAAAAAAGATTTAAAATTTTTTGTAGTTTATTGCACTTTTTTGTAATTTATGTAATTACTATCCACTTAATGCATGCATATTATTAAAATTTAGGCTGTAATGGTTGTATTGATATATAGCAACTTGAAATGCTCCCAAAAATGGCACTACAGCATGTAAAAATATAATATAAGCTCTGGCAGACTTGGTTCTATGGTAGGTCTTAAAGGGTTAATAGGACCCACAAAAGATTTGTCACATTATCCCCGTAAACAACATGTTTTTATAGAAATCATTGTGACACAAATATTGAGATTCTTGTTTCACAATGTGCATGAACGCAAAACCTTTAGTTTCATATTTGTAAAGTATCGGAAAGAATACATTTATTCCACTGTATGAACTACACTTGTTGTAAAAAAGCTGATTGGAAATGCATTTAAAAAAAAAGCTCCTGCCATGACCTTCCTTCTGCGAGCACACATGCACAAACACACGCTCACATAGTAGCACACGCAGCATTGCACACACACACGTGCGCGCACACACACACACAGAAAAAAGAGAGATGAGTGTTTATAAACCCAATTTCTGCTCCTCTGCATTAAGCAAAACACAAAATGAATGGATATAGTATCAGATGTTAACAGGGCCAGGATTAATGAGCAGAAAAATATTGGAGCTAAAAAAGAGCAACACAGGCAAAGCAACATAAAATGCTTAAGCAATGACAAAGGTCAGATGTGAGTTTGAATTTCAGGTTATGAATAACATAGAGTTGATCAAATTCCTGAGAGAGAGGGAGAGACAGAGAGACAGATAGAGAAAGGTACTCTTGGTGGATTATTTTGACACCAACTTCAGAGTATCAACAACATTAACTTAAATCGTAAGGCAGCTGTTAACATCTTGAAGTCACAGGCTGCAGGTGTGGTGTGATCACTCAGGTGTGTCTGCCTTGCTGCAGCTGTGAAACCAACCACACCCCGCCACATGGAAAAAAGCTGAACAAGAATCAAGATCACATAGTCTGTTAAGAAATTGAGAGCAACCTCACCGCCTGTGCTACCCTTTGGTACACCTGCTGCACAGCTGTGAGAGGAACAACATGCAATGCATGTTAAATGTGACTCAGTGGATTACTAGGTCAGCAATAATTTTAACCTCCTAGGACCTTGCGTCCATATATGTGGACATCACATTTTGGGTTATTTAGACCAAAATACAAAATTTTGCTCTACAAGGGCCTGATATCCACTTACGAGGACATTATACTGCCACTGTTCTATCAGAATTTTAAACGAATATCCTCGTAAGTGGCTCTCATTTTTCTTAGAAACAAAAGTCAGGTTAAAAAAAACCCCGGTAATTCTTTGTTTTTACATTCATTGGGTCCCAATCAGCCTAAATAACAAAGAGAAATTAAAAATGCATGCCATGGCAGAGTTCGGTTCTTAGGAGGTGGATCATCATCAAAACTCACAGAAACAGTCTGAGAAACAGCTTTTTCTGCCATGTTCCCATGCCATGTTTTTTCAAGGTCCCATTAATACACTCATTTCACCAACCATAAACAGATATGCACATGTGACATGGTCTTCGTATCACTGACCACATTTCCTGTTAAACAGTGTTAAGAGTTTAAACAATATTTTTTAACTTATATATTTAAAAAAGACTTCTTAGTCATCTATAATTCTTATTTGAGTGTGTGATCATAACTCTTATTCACTTGGTACTTTTTGAATTTTCAAGTATATTTGGGAATAATAAGTGTCAGTGATTATTGACTTTTTCTTTATTGTTCGTGTTGTGACATGTTGTGACATAGCAGTATGCTTCGTCAATATGCTAGCGGAAGAGATTATCCCCACTGCGGAGGAGATTATCCCCACTGCGAGAGTCACCACATTCCCAAACCAGAAACCGTGGATGGACAGATCGATCCGCACTGCAGTAAACGCCAGGACCGCCTCCTACAACGCGGGTCTCGCCACTGGCGATATGAGCGCCTACAAAGCGGCCTCATACGGCGTGTTGCGCGCAGTGAGAGATGCCAAACGCCGGTACCGGGAACGTGTGGAGTCCCACTTCCACCAGGGCGACACACGGAGTATGTGGCACGGACTACGCACCATTACGGACTACAAAGCCAGGGACACTGCGCTGATCAACGCTGACTCTGCATTCACCAACGAGCTGAATCAGTTCTACGCCCGTTTCGAGGTTAGCCAGGCGGCTAATGCTATCTACCGCCTGACTACCGAGGACAGTGACGTCATCAGCGAGAGACCGGTGACCAGCATCGCGGAGCATGACGTCCGAGCGGCACTGAGGAGAGTGAACACAAGGAAAGCGGCGGGGCCAGACGGCATCACCGGCCGTCTGCTGCGCTGCTGTGCTGACCAGCTAGCAGGTGTGTTCACTTACATCTTCAACGAGTCCCTGGCGAAGTCTGTGGTCCCCACATGCTTCAAAAGATCCACCATCATCCCTGTGCCCAAGAACAGCAAACCCTCATCCCTGAATGATTACCGGCCAGTTGCACTGACCTCGGTAGTAATGAAGGTGTTTGAGAGGCTGCTGAAGAACATCATCTCCTCCTCCATCCCAGACACCACAGATCCGCTGCAGTTCGCCTACAGATCCAACAGATCCACAGAGGATGCCATCGCCCACGTCCTACACACCACTCTCAGCCACGTGGACAAGAAACAGGGTAACTATGTGCGAATGCTGTTTGTTGATTACAGTTCAGCTTTTAACACAATAGTGCCCTGCAGACTGTTCACAAAGCTGAGGGATCTGGGACTTAACAGCCGTCTGTGTGCATGGGTGTTGGACTTCCTCACTGGCAGAACTCAGGTGGTGAGGGTGGGCAGGTGCTTCTCCAACAGCATCACCATCAACACAGGAGCACCTCAGGGATGTGTCCTCTCGCCACTGCTCTACTCCCTCTACACTTCAGACTGTGTGGCCACCCATGGCTCCAACACCATTGTGAAGTTTGCTGACGACACAGTGGTGTTGGGTGCCATCTCCAACAACGATGAGACGGCCTACATGGATGAAGTGAAGAATCTGGCATCGTGGTGCCAAGACAACCACCTCCAGCTGAACGTCAGCAAGACCAAGGAGCTGGTGGTGGACTTCAGAAGGGGTCAGCACAGAGACTACAAGCCCATTATCATCAATGGAGCTCCAGTGGAGAGGGTGCAGTCCTTCAAGTATCTTGGTGTCCACATCTCCTCAGACCTGACATGGGCTGCCCACATTCAGGTCCAGACCAAAAAGGCTAGGCAGCGCCTGTATCACCTACGACAACTGAGGAAGTTCAGGGTCTCTCCAAAGATCCTCAGGATTTTCTATACAGGCGCTGTGGAGAGCATCCTCACACAGAACATGACATCGTGGTTTGGGAACAGCTGTGTGAAGGACCAAAAAGCTCTCCAGAGAGTGATCCGTACAGCAGAACGCTGCTGCAGGATTGCTCTCCCCCCGCTTCAGGACACCTACACCAGGAGATGCCGGACTAGAGCAGCGCAGATACTGAAGGACCCATCCCATCCTGGCAACAAACTGTTCCAACTTCTGCAATCTGGTAGAAGGTTCTGCATCATCCGGGCAAGGACAGAGAGACTCAAGAGGAGCTTCTATCCCCAAGCCATCCGTGCCCTAAACACACACACCCGCCCTCTCACATCATCTATAATTGATTGAGTCAGGACTCTTCCAGACACTAAACCAAGGCACAATGTACATTTCAATTCCTTTAATTTTAAATATGTTTATATTGTCTATCCTGTAAAATAGTCAGATGTCTATTCATATTAATGTACAGAATTCACCTGCTTGCTGCTACTACTGCACATTCACCCAGTGTATATACTACATATATATATATATAATGTTCTTCCGCTACACCCCCCCCCAATTTTTTTGCACATGTTGAGGAGCGTGTCAGGCTACATTTCACTGTGTGTTATACTTCTATAACTATGCATGTGACAAATAAAGAACCTTGAACTTGAACCTTGAACTTGAACTTGAACTTGAACATCTTGTGGAGAAAGACAGGATGCTTTCTTGGTTAGAATCAGATCATTCACATCTAAATAAGTAGACCAAATAACAGTGAGAACATTTCTCTCTATATATCTGCTTAATTTAGGAGAAGAAACAGTTTCATCAAACTAGTGCACTTCCTGTTGTCACAGTCACATGTCTATTAGTGGTTCAGTGTTTGTCCCATATATGTGGTGAAAACAGGAAAGGTGGTTGCTAAGCTGTTGCTATGTGCTCTGATGTCACACAGACTATTGAGGAGTAGGGTATAAAACAAGTGGTCACAGAGATAACTTGAGTTTCTTCTGATCTCCTGAAAATACAGAGTGTCTTCATCCTTTCATATCTTGATATTATTTTGGCCATGACACGTCTTAAGAGAAAAGGTAAGTGACCTCTTTCTACATGCCCTTAAGTGTTACCAGTAAGGTAACTACGTCCCCCAGGAGGGAACATAGCTCATATTACTGATTATTATTACTGAGATGTAATCGAAAATGCTATCCACTTAGCCTTTATTTTTTAGTATAACAAATAAATTCAATTCAGTTTTCAAAAGTGTTATATTTCCTAATGCCACTTTAGTATAAATGACAAAATTTGCAAGACAGATTTTTTTTTTTACTTGTGACATAGCAAATAGATAACAAATAGGAAATGAGCTAAAACTGCACCATAGTTCCCCAGCTTCACTGCTCACTTAATGCAGGATAAGTGAATCTATTATTATATATTTGTTAACTTATAGGTTATCCTTATTACTGCAAAGGCCAGTCATTCTGCAGCCAGCTTTTTGACTAATCCATAACAAATATCTCATTCTATAGATTTGAAACTACATAGGCATTCTAGTAATTACATTATTATAGTTATGATTTATTAACAATAGGTTTGGAATACCTCCAGTTTAAAATCTTAAATTAAAATGATACTCAGTATATTAATAATCTACCTAATATTTGCCCACTTAATGCAACTTGAGAGATATTTTTTTGGTTTGACAGTGTATATTGAAATCTATCTAGAAAAAAAAGTATTAACTAACTTAATTAAGGTGTCGCAGATGAATACAACAAAATAAAAGCAGTACCGATACCAAAAAAAAAAGATTTAATCATAACACACCCAGACCCAGGGAGACCGAGTTAACGATAAAAACAATCAAAAAAATAACGAGAAAAAATGAGAAAAACCATGAAAACCATGAATTTCACACCCTTGTGGTCCGGTACCAAACGACTCATGGACCGGTACCGGTCCATGGTTGGGGACCACTGATGTAACAGAACTAGAATGATTTTTGGAACTGTGTACATAAATATCTTATGCTTAGCCTGTCCCACTCTTGTCTCACTTCAGAGATTTATCCATGTGACTGTACAGCTGTTGTCCAGCTTTGATTGCCGTGTAATCAGCAGTGGTGACACAGGGTAACCCTTCTTTAGGTGCAGGGATAGCTCAGTAGGTAGAGTGGTCGCCCCATGATTGGAAGTTCGGGGGTTCGAATCCACTGAACGGCTACCCTGCGGTAACTCTGCACACTGCTCCACACATGTTGTAAGGTTTCACTGAATTTACAAGTTATTTGAGTAATAATTGCAAAATACTTCTTGCAATGTCTCTGTCAGTTAACAGCTAACAATTTCCTTTAACATTGTTTTATACAAATCGTTTAGAAGACCAACTGTTCCTTTCCTAAAATTCATGCTATCACTTGCATTTCTAGTTTATTACTTGGTAATTTTTTTTTTCCACATATTTGATTTTCATCTGAAAAAGATGGTGTACTTAACTCAAGAATGGATATATTAAATGAAAGTTCTCTAATGGCTACGTTAAATTCAACAGGTTTTTCAAGATTGGTCTTATTGGGGGCGATTGTGGCTCAAGAGTTAGCAGTTCGTCTTGTAATTGGAAGGTTACAAGACGAACTGTCGTTGTGTCCTTGGGCAAGACACGTTGTGTCCTTGGGCAAGACACTTCCCCCGGTGCCTACTGGTGGTGGTCAGAGGGCCCGGTGGCGCCAATGTCCGGCAGCCTCGCCTCTGTCAGTGCGCCCCAGGGCGGCTGTGGCTACAATGTAGCTTGCCATCACCAGTGTGTGAATGTGTGTGTGAATGGGTGGATGACTGAATGTGTAAAGCGCTTTGGAGTCCTTAGGGACTAGTAAAGCACTATACAAATGCAGGCCATTTATGATTAATGTAACTGACCATACATCATATTTAAGTCAAAAGACACTTGCAGCTGCTTTGTAATATCAACAATTCTGTGTATTTCTCTTTTTGTATTCTTATATCTCAAAGATGGAAATACCTGTTAAGGAGCAGCTACTGCACATTCTGGAGAATCTGGGAGAGGTGGAGCTAAAGCATTTCCACTGGTACCTTCAGAATGCAACAAAAGGTGATTTTCCATCCATCAAAAAGTGCCATCTGGAGAACGCAGACAGACTGAAAACTGTAGATTTAATGGTGCAGACATATACTACTGACCATGTCATTGAAGTAGCAAGGACAACTTTAAAGAACATGAATAAAGGTAAGTTTAAAAAGAGATGTGAAAACTCCTTAGTTCACACTGTTAGTGTGACTTTATATCTTTCCTCTGCAAATTATGTTTGAGGAAAAATAACCTGTTTATATTGTCTTAAAGTATAGATTTCCTCTCAATGTATACTATCCTCCAACAGGAAATTCCTCAGCCCAGGCATATTTATCACTTTCATCACAAGGTAAGCATTCAGTGGTTTGTGTAAGGGATCAGTGGTAAGCGAGGGGACGTTGTAGCCTCAGTGTGCATTAATTTAGAAGGTCAACATCAGCTATAGTTAAGCTGCGCCTACAACTCCAAAACATCATCAAAGGTTAGATACACCTTCTCGTTCAATGTTTGTCTTTTTTTTTTTTTTTACTATTTTCTACATTGTACATACATACTGAAGACATCAAATACATGAAACAAGATATCTGGAATTATATAGAAAAGAAAAAATTGATAAAGAATTCTATGTCTTATGTTTTAGATTCCTCAAAGTAGCCACCCCTTGCTTTGTTGACAGCGCTACAAACTCTTGGCCTCAGTTTTATGATGTAGTCAGTATTTCTTGCCTTCTTAATGGGGTTGGGACTGTCAATTGTGGTGTTGCAGAGGTCAGGTTGGTACACAGCTGACAGCCTTTTTTGACAACTGTTAGAATTCATACTTTGGCAAGAACCAATCAGCTAAGTGAAGAGAAATGACAGTCCATCATTACATTAAGAAGTGAAGGTCAGTCAGTTCAGAGAATTGATATAACATTGAATGTGTCCTGAGTACAGTCGCAAAAACTGTCAAGGGCTACGACAAGACTGGCTCAAATGAGGACCGCTCCAGGAAAGGGAGACCAAGAGTCACCTGTGCTGCTGAGGATAAATTCATCTGAGTCACCAGCCTCAGAAATAGATCCCACACAGAGTTTCAGTAGCAGACACAACTCTAAATCTGTGCTTTTGATCTGATGGGTCCAAGTTTCAGATCGTTGGTTGAAGGTCAGGACTTCAACTAGGCCACTTCAAAGTCTTCATTTTGTTTTTCTTAAGCCATTCAGAGGTAGACTTGGTGGTATGTTTTGGACCATTGTCCTGCTGCAGAACCCAAGTGTGCATCAACTTGAGGTCAAGAACAGATGAAAATCATTCATGGTTCCATTTATGACAGCAAACCTTCCAGTTCCTGAGCCAGCAAAACTGCTCCAGAGAGTCACACTATCACCACCATATTTTACTGTTGGTATGATGTTCCTTTTCTGATATTCTGTGTTACTTTTATACCAGATTTTGATGACATTCCTTCCAAAAATTAAACTTTTGTCTTGTCAGTCCCCCAGAGTATTTACCCAAAAGTCTTCTGGAAAAAATGAGAAAAAACAAAGTTTTTTCATCTTGCCATGCAGGCCATTTTTTAATGTTAAGAGAGGCTTGCATTCTTTGGATATTGTGTGACCTGTTGGATGAGTTATTGCTGCGCTCTTTGGGTTATTTTGGTCAGCCGGCCATTTGTTGATAATAGTTGTCACTGTCATTTGCTGGGGTCCTACAGCTGTAGAAATGATTTTATAACCATTTCTAGAATGAGAGATCTTAAGTACTTTGTTTCTTATTTGTTTCTGAATTTCCTTGGATGATGGCATAAAAAATTACAACAACATGATAATTAAACATAGACAAACTACAGTTGTGGTCAAAACTTTACGTGCGCTGATCATTGGTAATGGATAGCATGGAAATGTTGAGCTTTCAAATGAGTTATTTGAGGTGTTCTTTTCCAGGGTGGAATAATTGCATACTATACAATTTAATTAATTTATAAAACAAGAATTGAGTGGACAAGTTTGAATTTAATTTGGATTGCCTCTGATCCACACAAGCTGAAAGTATACATACAGGATCAAAATATCCAATAATTCCCACTGATATTTGGTTAAATATCCATAAGCATGTTGTACCTTAACCAGACACTTGTGGTTGGTATCAACACGCTTTTGGCTAGGTAAAGTTTAAATAAATTATTTGGTTTCCTGATACTGGCCTGACCATAACAGATTTTCAATTGTGTTAAGGCCAGGGTTTTGGAAAGATATTCCTCTGCAACACAAGTTGATCAGTTTCATGGTTTTCTGAGGAGAGGAGGAAACTCCTTATGTCATTTTTGTGGGATATTTGTTATAACCAAATGATATTGCTTACAAAAGTGTTAAGCCCCTTACCAAAACAAACAAACAAACAGGAAAAAAAGGAAAAAGTGATTCACTGAATTTTGTTATGAAACTACTGAGGCAAAAATTAGGCTGAGGATACAAACTATTTCTAAATCTCAGAATGTTTCAGCTACTCATCTGCAAATAACTGGCCAGTAATAATTCAGAAACAAGATGAAACCAGGAGCACTCACAGTCAGCAATCCAACTGACAATGTGTCCAGAAACTTATAGTGTCATAGTCTGGGGGGTTTTGTGTTGTTTTGAATTGTTGAATTATTTATGTAAAGTGCTCCATAACAGACAGTGTTGTTATCTGCTGTTTATTCATTTAGAAGTTCTTCAAAAATGTCAGCCCAAACTGAAGGCTAGGCTAAAGGAGAAATTCCAGTCTGTATTTGAGGGGATCGCTAAAGCAGGAAACCCAACCCTTCTGAGTCAGATCTACACAGAGCTCTACATCATAGAGGGGGGGACTGCAGAAGTCAATGATGAACATGAGGTCAGACAGATTGAAACGGCATCCAGGAAACCAGACAGACCAGAAACAACAATCAGACAAGAAAACATATTTAAAGCATCACCTGGAAGAGATAAACCAATCAGAACAGTGCTGACAATGGGAGTGTCTGGCATTGGAAAAACTGTTTTAACACAGAAATTCACTCTAGACTGGGCTGAAGACAAAGTCAACCAAGATATCCACTTCATGTTTCCTTTCACATTCAGAGAGCTGAATTTGCTGAAAAAGAAAAAGTTCAGCTTGGTGGAACTTGTTCATCACTTCTTTACTGAAACCAAAGAAGCAGGAATCTTTGATGACTTCCAGGTTGTGTTCATCTTTGATGGGCTGGATGAGTGTCGACTTCCTCTGAACTTTCAAAAAACTGAGACTGTGACTGATGTCACACAGTCCACCTCAGTGGATGTGCTCCTGACAAACCTCATCAGAGGGATCCTGCTTCCCTCTGCTCATGTCTGGATAACCACAAGACCTGCAGCAGCCTATCAGATCCCTTCTAATTGTGTTGAAAGGGTGACAGAGGTCCGAGGGTTCACTGACACACAGAAGGAGGAGTACTTCAGGAAGAGATTCACTGATGAGGAGCAGACCAGCAGGATCATTTCCCACATCAAGACATCACGAAGTCTCTACATCATGTGCCACATCCCAGTGTTCTGCTGGATCACTGCTACAGTTCTGGAGGACATGCTGAAAACCAGGGAGGGAGGACAGATTCCTGTGACCCTGACTGAGATGTACATCCACTTCCTGGTGGTCCAAGCAAAAGTGAAGAATGTCAAATATGATGGAGGAGCTGAGATGGATCCACACTGGAGTCCAGAGAGCAGGACGATGGTTGAGTTACTGGGAAAACTGGCTTTTGAGCAGCTACAGAAAAGTGACCTGATCTTCTATGAGTCAGACCTGGCAGAATGTGACACTGATATCAGAGCAGCCTCAGTGTGCTCAGGAGTGTTCACACAGATCTTTAAAGAGGAAAGAGGACTGTACCAGGACAAGGTGTTCTGCTTTGTCCATCTGAGCATTCAGGAGTTTCTGGCTGCTCTTCATGTCCATCTAACCTTTATCAGCTCTTGTGTCAACCTGCTGGAAGAACAAAAAGCAACCTCAAAATGGTCTAGATTGTCACTAGGGAAAAAGAATTTAAAATATCTCCACCAGAGTGCTGTGAACAAGGCCTTACAGAGTCCAAATGGACACCTGGACTTGTTCCTCCGTTTCCTCTTGGGTCTTTCACTGCAGACTAATCAGCGTCTGCTACAAGGCCTGTGGACACAGAAACGAAGTAGCTCACAGACCAATCAGGAAACAGTACAGTATATCAAGAAGAAAATTAGAAAGGATCTGTCTGCTGAGAAAAGCATCAATCTGTTCCACTGTCTGAATGAACTGAATGATTGTTCTCTAGTGGAGGAGATCCAACAGTCCCTGAGTTCAGGAAGTCTCTCTACAGATAAACTTTCTCCTGCTCAGTGGTCAGCTCTGGTCTTCATCTTACTGTCATCAGAAGAAGATGTGGATGTGTTTGACCTAAAGAAATATTCTGCTTCAGAAGAGGCTCTTTTGAGACTGCTGCCAGTGGTCAAAACCTCCAAAAAAGCTTTGTAAGTAAATATGTAATCAGCCCTCTGAAATAGATGGTAGAATTGCCCATCTTTCACTACTTTTGAATTTCTCCTTTAAAAACTGTTTACCTTGACTTATTTGGTATTCTTATTTTCGGCACAACCTCACATATCTTTTGTTGACTTACTGTATTAACACACAAAAACCCCCATAAAATGGCAGTAGAAGAAAAATTTCCTGTCTAGCAGAAGACAGAGGGGGAATGTACACAAGAGGTATATCACTCCTCGTGTTTCCAGCTGGAGACAGCATTTGCATTTAAATCTGCCTTTTGCGGCTTTTGGCAGCAACTGTGACATTCAGTAGTCCCCTTATTGTTTTGTCAAACAAAACAAAGGAAAGAACATGACTATAACACTTACCAACTACACTACAAACTAACTATGCACTCAAAATATGCTAAACGTGATCTCTCACATCCCAAAACTCACTGTTGTCACTCCCACAACTTTCCTCTCTTCCTAAGTAACCAAATGCCCAGGGTTGCCATATAAGGTTTTGTTTGGTCTATGTGATTTGTTTTTACACCAACAGGAAAGTGGTTATCATGGGTATTTTTGTTTGTTTGTTTTGTTTCTTGCTTGCAAGAACTGTCAGCTAGTGCGTACTATGCTTTTACTTGTTTTTTTTTATTTCCAGACTGAGTGGCTGTAACCTCTCAGAGAGAAGCTGTGAAGCTCTGTCCTCAGTTTTCAGTTCAAAGTCCTCCAATCTGAGAGAGTTGGATCTGAGTAACAATGACCTACAGGATTCAGGAGTAAAGCTTCTATCTGCTGGAGTGAATAGTCCAAACTTGAAACTGGAAACTCTCAGGTCACATTCTCGTTTTTTGTTTTTTTGTTTGTTTATTTTTTGTGTCTGTGTTTTTTAATCAGTTGACAAAGATAACCAGTAAGTTTTTCCTGTGTTTAAATTTTTTCAGACTAAGTGGATGTAACATCTCAGAAAGAAGCTGTGAAGCTGTGTCCTCATTTCTCAGTTCACAGCTGTCTAGTCTGAGAGAGATTGACTTGAGTAATAACAGCCTGCAAGATTCAGGAATGAAAATTCTGTGTGCTGAAAGTCAGTACTGGAAGCTGGAAACTCTCAGGTCATATCAAGTGATAGTCTCTTATTCACCAGCTGACATAAATAATGAATTGAGTTAATTTCATCTATGTGTCATTTTAGCTTTGCATTTGTAGTATTTCAATCTAAATCATAGTGTGCTAACACATTTTTGTGTTGTTAACACAAATCAATAAGAATGCCAGTGTAAAATATTGTTAAACCTGTTAAATCTTACTGCAACATGAATACACTTGAACACCAATATTACTTTTTTTTTCATCTTGTTTTCATCTTCATAATTTTTCAGACTAAGGGTCTGTAACATATCAGAAGGAAGCTGTGAAGTTCTGTCCTCAGTTCTCAGCTCGCAGTCCTCTAATCTGAGAGAGTTGGACGTGAGTTATAACAGCATGCAAGATTCAGGAATGAGGGTGCTGTCTGTTGGAATGATTTCCCCACATTGTAAAGTGGTAACTCTCAGGTCAGAAAGACAATATTTTGATATTTAATAATAATAATAGTAATGGATTGGATTTATATAGCGCTTTTCAAGGCACCCAAAGCGCTTCACAATACTACTATTCATTCACTCTCACATTCATACACTGGTGGAGGCAAGCTACAGTTGTAGCCACAGCTGCCCTGGGGCAGACTGACAGAAGCGAGGCTGCCATATCGCGCCATCGGCCCCTCTGGCCAACACCAGTAGGCAAGTAGAGTAAAGTGTCTTGCCCAGGGACACAACGACCAGGACAGAGAGCCCAGAGATCAAACCGGCGACCTTCCGGTTACAGATGCGATTCCAGTTTATAAGTTTACAGAAATAATCAATAATCTGCTGTAAAATTAATAAAGTTTTGACTTTCTGTTCATATATTCCTTATTATGATTTTTTCCACAGACTAAGCGGCTGTAACCTTACAGAGAGAAGCTGTGAAACTGTGTCCTCAATTCTCAGCTCAGTACATTCTAGTCTGAGAGAGCTAGACCTGAGTAACAACAACTTGCAGGATTCAGGTGTAAAGCTTCTCTCTATTGGAATGAAATGCCCACAGTGTAAAGTGGAAACTTTCAGGTCAGATCAATCAACATTCTCATTTCCTTAACTGATAAATGTAATCAATAAGAACTGAAAAAAAAATTAAGTCAGCGTCATTTTCATGTTTTTGCATCTTTGTAGTTTCAGTATTTCACCTTAAGTCACAATAGTCTGCTACAACTTTAACTTTAACTTCTTGAACAGCATGTAAATACTGCCTAATGTTGTCTTTTATAAATGCAGCATGTATCTTTTTTTTTTTAGTCTGAGTGGCTGTAACCTCTCACTGAGGTGCTGTGAAGCTCTGTCTGAAGTTCTCAGCTCACAGTTCTCTAGTCTGACAGAGCTGGACCTGAGTAATAACAATCTGCGGGACTCCGGAGTAACGCTTATGTGTGCTGAAGTGAAGAGTCCACACTGGAAACTGGAAACTTTGAGGTCATAATAAGTAATAAGTAGCATTAGCATAGGTAACATGGAGAGTACATAACTCTGTGACAATATGTCCATGTGTTGTTTTATCTTTTCGTTATAGTCTAAATGATAGTGAACTGCCTTGCTTCTACATAAATTGCATAAATACTGCTAATTTGCTGATCACTTCACTGCACCATGTATGTCTTTTTAAAGCAGTGTGCTTTTGTACATTTTTTTCTAGACTGAGCATCTGCAACCTGTCAGAGAAAAGCTGTGAAGCTCTGTCTTCACTTCTCAGCTCAGAGGCCCCTCACCTGAGAGAGCTTGATTTGAGTAACAATAACCTGCAGGATTCAGGAGTAAAGCTATTGTCTGTTGGATTGCAGAGTCCACATTGTACACTGGAAATTATTAGGCTAGTATTTAGAATTTTCTAACTTTATCTTCAGGTTTTTCCTGACACTAGAAAACAGAATAAATAGAAACAACAGAATTTCCATTTAAAGAGATTTTAGATTAGCCAGAAGTACAACCACTGCTGGGCCTTCTTCTTGAAAGAGTCTATAGATGAATGGCATTCTTTCAGGAAAAAAACAAACAAACAAAAGAAAACTACTAAATATATATATGTGTGTGTGTGTGTGTGTGTGTGTGTGTGTGTGTGTGTGTGTGTGTGTGTGTGTGTTTGTGTGTGTGTGTGTGTTTGTCTGCAGTCTCTCAGGTTGTTTGATCACAGGGGAAGGCGGTAATTCTCTGGTTTCAGCTCTCAGCTCCAACTCCTCCACTCTGAGAGAAGTGGATGTGAGCCACAATCATCCAGGTGACTTGGGAATTCTTTCAGATGGACAAAAAGATCTGGACACTCTCAGGTATGGTGAGAATATCTGATAAAGAAGGAAGTGCTTAAAACTTTTTTTAGACAGACCTCTGTATGTATCTCCCTCTGACCCTAACTAATATTAGATTAATCTCTCTATAGAAGAGGACCTTTAATATATTATTCTAGATTAGCACAAAGTCTTGAGGCAGGTGAAATGATTTAAGAAGAAAAAGATCATTCTTCGTATCATAAAATCTGACTTGCTATAGCTAATGGATGATTATACAAATTTAGTGTCATCGTCCAGGTGAGTGCTGGGTTTTCCTGCGTGCCAGTAAATCCATCACTGGGCAGAGTCACCACACCCCTAGTTTATGGCACCTGTGTGTAATTAGCTGGCAGGCTCTTAAGACCAGCGTTCTCAAACATTCTTTGCCGGAATGTCAGCTAACCCACCTTCTCAGAGGATTGGATCTTGTTGTCAGCAAACTCTCTTCTTCCCGTCGCTGGCTTGTTTTCTATTCTCGGCGCTACTCACCTGCCTGCCTCCCTGCCCAACACTTCACAGTGAGAGTAGACGAACTGGTTTAGCCTCACCCGGACCTCTATACCCCTCCAAGCCTCACCTTCTACCCAGACAATGACTCAGAGAGAAACGCTGTAATCCTGTACCTTGTGTGCCTGCTCCGGAAAATACCCAAGTATTGTGCCCAGGCTGTTTTTTTCCCAGCCAGCTAAAGAGACTATTGCCTTTGGACTTTGCTGCGGCACACGCGGTGTGATTCTTGTTTTCTTGTTTCGACAATTATTGTGGAGATTGTTCTAGCCAAGCCTCGTGTTTCATAGCTTTGTTTAAATTCACAGCATCCCTAGTAATAGTTTGTCTTCTAGTTCTTGCCAGTCACAGTGTGTATTTCGTTATAGATTCTTAGTACCTTAACATGAAGCTTTGCATTAGTTTAGTAGGTAGTTTATATTCAGAGGTCACGTGTTTTCCCTCTCGCCCTTAGTTCACGTGTAGTGTTTTGTTTCATTCACCTCTTTCATTGCGTGCCAGTTTTGAGTGCCAAATAAATTGTTCGTTTGCACTATACCTCCGAGCCTCCGTGTGGTGTCTGCATTTTGGTCCACTTACCTGTGCTTGGCTGCCCAGTCATGACATTTAGTTCATTTTTAAACTTCTTTAAAATTAATTAATTTATTATTAATAGTCTCCCTATAGGAGATTTTTTAAAAAAAAATTAACTGTTTAATAAAAACCATTTATGATGCATTCTGAACCCTACAACACATTTTTACAGCATACCTCCTAGCATGGCTGACCAAAAATACAAAGTGGCAGCTTTACATGTGGCATACCTGCTGCTTCTATACAGGTTGGGCCATTTATATGGATACACCTTAATAAAATGGGAATGGTTGGTGATATTAAAATCCTGTTTGTGGCACGTTAGTATATGTGAGTGGGCAAACTCCTCAAGATGGGTGGTGGCCATGGTGGCCAATCAGAAGTCAGCCATCTTGGATACTACTTTTGTTTTTTCAATAGGAAGAGGGCCATGTGACACATCAAACGTATTGGTAATATCACAAGAAAAACAATGGTGTGCTCGGTTCAACGTAACTTTATTCTTTCATGAGTTATTTACAAGTTTCTGACCACTTATAAAATGTGTTCAATGTGCTGCCCATTGTGTTGGATTGTCAATGCAACCCTCTTCTCCCACTCTTCAAACACTGATAGCAACACCGCAGGAGAAATGGCAGTACAGGCATCCAGTATCCATAGTTTCAGGTGCTGCACATCTCGTATCGTCACACCATAGACAATTGCCTTCGGATGACCCCAAAGATAAAACTGGCCCACGACGACCAATCCACTTTCCAGGAAACTGTTCATCTAGGAATGCTCGGACCTGGCACCCATAATGTGGTGGTGCACCATCTTGCTGGAAAAACTCAGGGAATGTGCCACCTTCAGTGCATAAAGATCATCATCATGTAGCAATTTCAAATATCCAGTGGCCTTGAGGTTTCCATTGATGAAGAATGGACCCACTATCGTTGTACCCCATATACCACACCAAACCATCACTTTTGTTGTTCCAACAGTCTTGGAGGGATCCATCCAATGTGGGTTAGTGTCAGAGTAATAGCGGTGGTTTTGTTTGTTAACTTCACCATTCACATAAAAGTTTGCCTCATCACTGAACAAAATTTTCTGTGTGAACTGTTCCAAATTTTGTTTTGCCCATTCTGCAAATTCGGTGGGCCGATCTGGGTCATTCTTGTTGAGATGCTGCAGTAGCTGGAGTTTGTAAGGGTGCCATTTGTGAGTAGCTAATATCCGCCAAAGGGATGTTCGACTAATGCCACCCTCCAGTGACATGCAGTGAGTGCTACGCTGTGGGCTCTTGCTGAATGAAGCTAGGACAGCCACTGATGTTTTTTCATTAGTGACAGTTTTCTTGCGTTCGCATTTTGGCAAATCCAACACTGAACCAGTTTCACAAAACTTAGCAAGCAGTTTGCTAACTGTAGCATGGGAGATGGGTGGTCTCGTAGGGTGTCTTGCACTGAAATCTGCTGCAATGACCCGGTTACTGCGTTCACCAGATATCAACACAATTTCGATCCGCTCCTCACGTGTTAACCTCTTTAACATGTCAATGGCTTAGAACAAAGAGAAACTTGTAAGTAACTCATGAAAGAATAAAGTTTCATTGAAACCAAACACACCATTGTTTTTCCTTTGACATTAACACTAAGTTTGATGTGTCACATAGCCCTCTTCCTATTGAAAAAACAAAAGTTGTATCCAAGATGGCCGACTTCTAAATGGCCACCATGGTCACCACCCATCTTGAGGAGTTTGCCCCCTCACATATACTAATGTGCCACAAACAGGATTTTAATGTCACCAACCATTCCCATTTCATTACGGTGTATCCATATAAATGGCCCACCCTGTACATTCCACAGTGCCAGGATTCCCAGAACATATGGCCATAGAAGTACAACAACAAAACAACAAACTGGTTCAGATCCAAGAGGCTGTTCCTCCCACTCCAGGTCTCACTGTCATTGCCCACATGCGCATCGAAGTCTCCCAGAAGAGCAACAGGTGGAGCACCCTCAAGTACCCCGCCAAGGGACTCCAAGAAGGCTGGGTACTCTGAACCGTCATTGGGTGCATAAACTTAGATGACAGTCAGGACCCGTTCTCCCACCCGAAGTTGCAGGACACAAACCCTTTCATCCAATGCGAGAAATCTCAACATACAGGCAACAAGCTGACGGGATACTAAGATACCCACTCCAACACACTGCCTCTCACCAAGGGCATCTCCAGACCAGTCCAGCCCCTCTCTAGGAAACTTATTCCAGAGCCCAAGCCATGCCTTGAGGTGAGCCCAACTATATTTAGCCAGTACCTCTCAACCTCATGCACTAACTCAGGCTCTTTTCCAAACAGAGAAGTGAAATTCCATGACCCAATTGCTAGTCTTGGTAGCCAGGGATTGGTCTGTCAGGGCCTCCGTTCCTGGCTGCCGCCTGACACACATTGCACCTGACTAATACATGTGGCTGGTGAATGGCATGTCTGGATTATTCCCTCAAAATTGATGCAGCACTTCTCTAAATTTTATGAGTCAGGAGACCTAAAGGATCATGATGATCATACAATATCCTTCCCACTTGAAATGTTCTTATTATAAATGCATTGTTCATTAAAATGGTGGAGCCGTGCATTAAATTATATATAATAATAATAATAATAATAATAATAATAATAATAATAATAATAAACAATTCTCCTCTCGCCACTGCGGGCAGTCTATTCTTCAAGTTTGGGTCCTCTACCAGAGCTCTGGGAGCTTCAGGGTCCTGTGCAGTATCTTAGCTGTTCCTAGGACTCCGCTCTTCTGGACAGAGATCTCAGATCTTATTCCTGGGATCTGCTGGAGCCACTCGCCTAGCTTGGGAGTCACTGCACCTAGCACTCCGATTACCACTGGGACCACTGTATTCATGTAACTCCCTCTGCTGGGGTTACTTGTGTAGTAGTATTCCAACAGTGCCCTGTTTTCATCTGTTGCCCACCAATGCTGTCTTGTTCAAGTAGCCACCTTCACCAGGGGGTACTGGTTCCCCAACACCTGATGCAGACCTTGTTAATCCGGGCGATGCCCGAGCCGGTATGACTTCATATCTCTCATGTCTGCAGTAGGCTTGATTTAGCAATGGGGGGGGGGGGGGGGGGGTCTAGCCTAGGCATGCAGTCTTCCTACTATGCTATCCAGCTGCTATATATATATATATATATATATATATATATATATATATATATATATATATATATATATATATATATATATATATTTAGAATCTTGTGTGACGACAATCCCACAATGGAACAGAAAAGGTAGAAAAGGCCAAAGGGTACACTTTGACCCTATAGATTGAAGTGTATTGGTGAAAATGTTGGACTGTTCCTTTATCAGTGTCTAACAGTATGTGTATGAGAGCGATATAATGTCCATGTGTGCATGCTGATAGAGAGTCTTCTGGTCTGACCCCTCTGTTCCTTTCAGGGTGGAGCCTGCTGGAGTCCGTTGGTTGACACCAGGTCTGAAGAAGTGTAAGTGTGTTTTTAATGTGATTTATGAAAACAAAGCAGCACACATTCAACCATCTTCACATCACTTATTCACATCTGGGATGTCAGGTGTCATCATCAAAGTGTCAATCAATGAACAGATGATGGATCAATAACTGCAGCTGGATTGTGTGTTCTCTCCATCAGATTCCTGTCAACTCACAATCGACACGAACACCGTAAACAGAAAACTCCAACTGTCTGACAACAACAGGAAGGTGACACATGTCGAGGAGGTTCAGTCATATCCTGATCATCCAGACAGATTTGATGGTTGGCCTCAGCTGTTGTGCAAAGATGGTCTCACTGGTCGCTGTTACTGGGAAGTCGAGTGGAGAGGAAATGTTGAGATATCAGTGAGTTACAGAGGCATCAGGGAGAGAAGAGGTGGGATTGTCTCTGTTTTTGGATTTAATTATCAGTCATGGAGTCTGAGCTGCTCTGAGGATGGTTGTCAGTTTGTCAGGCACAACAAGATTAAAACACTCATCTCCTCCTCCTCTGTCTCTAACAGAGTAGCAGTATATGTGGACTGTCCTGTTGGCACTCTGTCCTTCTACAGAGTCTCCTCTGATACTCTGATCCACCTCCACACCTTCAAAACCACATTCACTGAAACTCTTTATCCTGGGTTTACAGTCTTTCCTGGTTCCTCAGTGAGTCTATGCCAAGTTTAGTTAGAACAACACTGTTGAACAGATAGTTCAGTCTTTACATGTCTGTCTCTTCCACTCAACATGTTTTCAGATTCATGCTGATTGATTCTTGTTGATCAACCAGATGATATTTTACATCATTAAAAATGGATGATACGTTTGTTCCAGAATCAATGTGTTGTTTTTCTGTCATTTCCCACATAAAGTTTCATAGTGAATATCAGTATGTTGTGTAGCTCAAGCTCAGCTCACTACGGCAAGCAAAAGAATTCGAAAGATACCAGCCTTTTAGGAAATCTGCTCCAACGAGACAGACTCTCACGCTGTCTATTAAATATCATGGGCTGTTCAAGTGTACCACACATATTAGTAGAGTAGCGCGTACTGTTGAATTGGTTATCATGCAGAGGTCAACTCTGTAATTCATGAGTTTGGTTACCTATTTAGTATACAATGAATTGATAACTTTTTTTTAAAAATAGATTTTTATTAATTCTTTAAATGTTATTATGAGCAATATTCTTAGCATGATGTTTTCCTCTTTAGGCACAAGGGATCCAGTCAAGCGTAAAAATATAGCTTAGCACATTTTCATTTGGCTTTCTGTGCCATTAAACATCAACAAAGTTACATTTTTGGAAATCAGACAAGTTTAATTGTTAATAAATGCATAAAAAAGTATAATTGTCTGCAATATGTTGGATCACAGTTGGATATATATGTTGGAATGTAGTCAGTGTAAAAATATTAAAGACATTCAGCATCTATCACGCTTCTGTCGTTGATGATGAACTCTTCATTGATGGTGATTTATCGCCCTCGGCTGGTCAGAAGTTGAACTGCATGATGTCAGTTTAATGAACACCGATGGCTTAAGTGTTTTTAAATCTGCTTTTTATTGTTTGGGGTTCTGCTCCACAAGTCTGAGTTTCACAATGAAATCAGTTGATGTGAGTTGGAGAAATGAGTCATTTGAATCAGTTTAACCACTCTGTCATCATCATAGACAGAATCAAGTTTGATATCAAATATATCATTTTGATCTTGAAGGAAATCAGTGTTCTTCTTTGGTGCTCTATAGATTCTAAAAAAAAGGATACTTGGTTTTGTTTGTAAATCAGCAGCTAAGTATTTCTAACTGGGGCACCATCTTCTGTGAGAAAGGTTTACACAAGGAACATTCAATTTGATTCATTTTCACTCATTAGATTATTATTATTTTTTTGTTTTGTTTTTTGCCTGTCCCGTTTGGCTCTTTTGCCATCAGAATTATTGTCTAAAGGCAAGGAAAGATGGCCAATGGATTTACTTTACCAAATTGACCATCCCAGCCTTGCCGTAATGGTCCATTTGATTCACCTTTTATTGTTTATTTTATTTTCACTTGCTGAATACGGGACAGACTTGACTGGGGGAAAGAAGGGGAGAAAGAAAGAGGGAAAGAAAAACAGCTGAGAAGAGGGACGGGGGAGAAGGGCAAAAAACAAAAACAAACAGAATGAGCAGAAAAAGAAAAAAAATGCATATATCGATCACCAGGATCACCTGTTGCAGGCACGTGCAGAGGGGGGGGGGCT
Source organism: Copadichromis virginalis (assembly GCF_057382275.1). Taxonomy (NCBI): domain Eukaryota; kingdom Metazoa; phylum Chordata; class Actinopteri; order Cichliformes; family Cichlidae; genus Copadichromis; species Copadichromis virginalis. The sequence goes on along the minus strand of NC_140639.1, from coordinate 18,270,929 downwards.
AGAGGGGCTTGAGCACCCGCCCCTTTCCTGATGGGTGCCCAAAGTGCCCTTTTGTTGAGGCAACTTTTTTAAAAAAAATATTCTTTTTTTTTTTTATGTGTGTGTGCGTGCGGAGTCCTGTCTGTGCCCCTCAACAATAATATTTAACTATTAATCACAGTTTTGCTAAATAAAAGGATCTGGCTTGCATCAGTCACATGATCACATTTAACCAATGATCGCCCTTGACGGCAGAACGCGCTGGTTACGAGCCGGGAACGAGCTCACAAAGAGCACACGCATTTTTAGCGGTCCGGAGCTGTAGGAGAAACACAAGTTAACTCAGAGACACAGACTGATGCGACAAAACCAGTAAGTAGGTGTACAGCGTAAACTGTAGTGTATAGCACCCAGGAGTATCAGCTTATTACGTACACGTTGGTAAGTTGTCTTGTGGCAACTGACGAACTGAAACAAACGAGTGTGCTGTGTGTGCAGCAGCGCGACAAACATTACCTGTCCTTTTATTAACTGCACAAGTAGTGCTGGTCATAGCTGCTGGCTACCTGTGTAAGGCTGTCATGGGTCTGTAGCTCTGTCACCGTTTTAGGGAACATATTTAGTTTTAAAGTATTTAGAAACATATTTAGTTTTAAAGTAAGTTTCCGGGCTTTTCCTGCCTTTCTGGAGGGATTATATTTCACTAAAAAACGATCTAATATGCATGTCCACATAATAATTATTATAATTATAATATATTAAAAAACACAAGCTGTATTTTAAAGAACATACATTAAGAAGCAGATTATATTAGATTTATATTTTAAATAAGACAAAATTTGGATTTTACAGCAGTAAAATTATTGTATCTCTACAGTCAAAAAATGTAATAAGCTTTGCCCCTGCACAGAGTGGATAGTGAAACAAATGGAATCATCATAAATACATTATTTCATATTTATTACTTCCCCCTCCTCATTGCTTTATTATTGTAGCTCTAGTAATAAATAATAATGTAAGGATTCTGGATCAGCACCATGATGCCCATAGTATATACAGTATTCTGAAGAAGGTCTAAAATGTCACTGTGTGTGCGTGCATGTGTGTGTTTTATTTAGATGGATTTTTAAAAAAAATATTACTCATGATATAACATTGTCCAGAAATGCCTGGTAAGGACATGAGGAGGAAACAGCAGGAGCTGTGTGAGGCTACTAAAGGCAGGGCTATAACATTTTTCTGTCATCATTTTATTATAGATTAAGTGCAAGAGTTGTTAGGTGTGGATAATTAGATTATAGTTTATTGCAATAGAAAGTTGTACCTTGTTCTCACATAGCAAGTGGAGAGTGACATATGAAATGATGGGATGGAAGGAAGAAGAGAAGCAAAGAGTGATTCACAGGCAGAGCCTAAATTATTTCTCACAGTTTTTTGTTGCCTTATGGTTCCAAGCGCTGTCACCAATCTTTGCATTTTGTTATTATCTCATGACACTTGTTTAATCAGCTACCATCTCTCCTATGGACTTTTTAATGTCTACAGTCTCAGATCAACACAGCCCTTCCCTTCCCATATTAGATTCTTGATGAATGTGTGTTGTTGTTATTCAGCCTGGTTCAATGTGCCCCTTTTTAACTTTGAGCACCCGCCCCTTTAAACCTCTCTGCACGGCCCTGACCTGTTGAGAAAGAAAAAAAAAAACAAGCAGAGGAAAACAAGAGTAATAGAATAAACAACATCACAATGATATATGGGAATATGACAGTAAATACTAAATATTAAACATTATTGTGCAGCACATAAGATCAACAGAACACAGTGGGCTTTGAGGTAGGAGCCAAAAAGGGTGTAGTTTGTGGGTGTGATCACCCGTGTGTACACCTGTGAGCATGGACGCGCTTGTTTTTTTTAAACGGTTCCTTCGTGTAATGATCTGCTAGAGGGTGTGGGGAGCCACTGCCCCGTCCTCCAGGGCATGAAGCAGGTATGGAGGAGATCAAAACTCCAGACCAAGACAAGAGACCAAGGAAAACCAACAGAGGGGCAGCCGCGCCACTGTCCCAGAAAGAGCTGAGGAGAGTCCCAGATGAGGGGTCACTCAGCAGCCGCGGAGCAGAAGCCAGGGGGGGTTGCAGTGATGCGCCCGTGAGCTCCGCCGGCTGCCAGCTGTGCCTGAGTGACCGAGCCCCAGGCCAAGAGGCCGGGGGCACCCCACCTCTGAAGTGGCCCGAGCGAGCCCCAGGCTCCAGGCCCCGATAAGCGGCCGCCAAGGAGTGAGCCGGTGTGTACCTGGACGCCCATCACCAGACACAAAGAACCACCAACGCACCGATGTCTGAGGGAGTCCGCCACCGGCAGGGGAAGTGGTGGTGGGGGGAGATAGGCCTCCAAACCTTGGAGGGCCTGAGATGTCCCCAGAGAGGTGGCATCTGATACCCAACCTGACATATAGACACAGACATACAGGCACACACAGATACAAACATCCATTCCCACCCTCTTGCTCTCATATGCACTTACTCCACACTCAACCAACGTGGAGACAAACATAAAGAGATGCTGTACACACGATCACACTCCCCAAGCGTACTCTACGAACCGGGTCTAGGTACCCTTGCCCCTGGAGGGGGGAACTGCACCCAGACCCAGGTGGGTGGGGTGCCTCGCCCCACCGCTGCCTCTCCCCACCGCAGTGGGTGCGGTGGGGAGAGGCAGACCGCCTACTGGGGCCAGCTCCCCCGCTCGCCCCAGTAGGCACCCCCATACTCCGCGACCCGCAAGGGAAAGGGGGCCCGGGCCCATCCAGACAGGGGCCCAGTGCAGCAGCACCGCCCGGCCCCACAGAGCCCGGGACAGTCCACCCAACCCCACCACAGAGAAAACTGCACCCACCCCATCATTCACTCATCTTCCAGACTACATAAGACAATAGATGCCCAGGCTGAGATCTTCCTCCACCTCTCCTGTATCTCCCCCTCCTGCAGAGAGAGTTCCTGAAGAGAGGAAAGCTCCTGCAAGATGTGGCAATCTCCCCCACCAGTTGAAGAGCCCCCCAGGTGGCTCGATGCACCGGCGGCACCCTGCGCCATGGCTGCCCCCCCATGCACGCACCCGCCAACAACCCCGGCAACACACCAACCAGGACCCAAGCCCCCGAGGCCAGGCCAGGGCCCCAGCCCAGAGACGGAGCGCCCCCAGAACCTCACGCCCATCCCGGACCCACCCAGGGGCAGCCAGGCTACCAGGTCAGTAACCCACGTCCGTCAGCCAGCACAGACCCTCTCCTAGCCCCGCTGCACGCAGCCACGAGGAAACCGTCACCTAAGAGCCAACAGAGCCCCTAATTGGCCATGATCGCTACCCCAGGTTGAGCCCCCCAAGGAAGATGCCTCCGAGGAACCCCCCGACGCCCTAAGCCTGTCCCTACCCCCACACCAATCACAACAGTGAAGGCGGGAGCAAACTATGAGCCCCCACCCCCACTAGGTGAGGGAGCTGATCAAAGGAGCCCAGAGCAATTGATCTGATGTGGTGGGAAGTGATATTTATTCATCTGTTTTAGAAAGGATTCTGTATATTTTGGATAGTAATTTGGGGGGTTTTAAGAGTAAGAAATTGAACCACACTTGGTGGTGTTTGTAGTTCAACTTGACCCCGTTTAAATTTCTTTTTTTACTATGGATTTAATTTGTTGATATTCTAAAAATCTTTTCTTGTTGATCCCATATTGTGTAACTAGTCCGTCAAATGAAATAAATTCTGTTCCTTCTAGAATATGTTCTAAATATTTGATTCTTTTACCACTCCAATCTGAAAAGTTTATCATATTATTGTTTTGTAATATGTCAGGGTTGTTCCAGATAGGTGTACGTTTGCATGGGATTAATGAAGACTCCGTTAATTTTAGAAACTCCCACCATGCTGTCAGAGAAGAGCTGATGTTGATGCTTTTAAAGCATTCATGTCGTTGGATGTTTGAGCTGATAAATGGTAGATCTGAAATCTCTAGATTATTGCAAAGGGCTTGTTCTACATCTAGCCAAGGTTTATCTAAGAGGGTATGTTTTAGCCATCCTGAGATAAACTGAAGCCTGTTGGCTAAGAAGTAGTGCTGAAAGTTAGGTAGTTCTAATCCTCCTTTATCCTTGGTCTTTTGTAGTGTTTTTAAGCTGATACGTGGGGGTTTATTTTTCCAAAGGAATTTGGACATACATGAATCTAGAGATCTGAACCAATCTTGTGACGGTTTAGTTGGGATCATTGAGAATAAATAACTTATTTTTGGTAAGACCATCATTTTTATAGCGGCAACCCTTCCCATGAGTGATATGGGTAGACATTTCCACCTAGCCAGATCGCCTTCTACCTTCTTTAAAAGTGGGATATGGTTTAATTTAGTTAGATCTGCAAGCTTGGGAGAAACATTAATACCTAAATATTTTATATTTCCCGATTGCAGTGGTGTAGAAGAGAAATTATGGAGGGAGCAATTAATCGGTAGGACTGTAGATTTTGACCAGTTAATTGAGTAATCTGATATTTTTTCAAAAGAGTTTATCAATTCATTCACCCCAGAGATATTGGTTTGTGAATTTTGGAGAAAGAGTAACACATCATCCGCATAAAGGCTGATTTTATGTTCCACGTTCTTGCATTTTATGCCCTTAATTACTGAATTCTGTCTAATTGCTGCTAGTGGTTCAATAAAAATTGCAAACAGTGAAGGGGAGAGTGGGCATCCCTGCCTGGTGCCCCTCAAGAGACAGAAGCTGGAGGATGTCTGGTCATTTGTTCTGACACAAGCTGTTGGGGAATTATATAATATTTTTAACCAGTTTATGAAACAGGATCCAAAACCAAATTTGTGTAAAGTTGCAAATAGAAATTTCCAGTTAACTCTGTCAAATGCTTTTTCTGTGTCTAAAGAGAATATTGTAGTTTCTAGGTTTTTACTGTATGAGTAGTCTATCAAATTAAGTTATCTACGTGTATTTGTTGATGAGTGCCTACCTTTTATGAAACCAGTTTGGTCAGGATGAATTAAGAGGGGGGTTATTTTCTCCAGTCTCTTTGAGAGAGCTTTGCAGATTATTTTAAGGTCTACATTTATAAGGGATATTGGACAATAGCTTGGGGGATATACTGGGTCTTTGCCTGGTTTTAAGAGGAGATTAATGTTTGAGATTAGATTATTAATAATAATAAAAAGCTCTTATTTTTTGAGGAAGCTGACATTTAATACTTTAATACAGATAAATATAAATTACTCCCTGACAGTCAATATGGATTCAGATCAAAAAGATCAACATCAATGGCATTAATCGAATCAATTGAGGAGATTACAAATGCTATAGATCAGAAACAGCATGAAGCTGGACTATTTCTGGATCTCAAGAAAGCATTCGACACAATCAATCATGACATATTAATTTATAAACTGGAACGGTATGGGATAAGGGGGGGTTGTACTGCACTGCGTGAAAAATTATTTAAGTGACAGGAAACAATTTGTGAAGCTGGGTGTCCATTCCTCATCATGCTTGGACTTTGCTTGTGGTGTTCCACAAGGCTCTGCACTGGGTCCAAAATTATTTATTATTTATATAAATTATATTTGTAAGACATCTGATATATTAAAATTACTATTAGTTGCAGAAGACAGAAATATTTTTTGTTCTGGGTGAATCTAAAGGAGCTGCTGGATACAATTACTTCAGAAATGTGCAAAATTAAAAAATGGTCAGACACAGAATCTGAGCAGTGATAAGAATAAATTTACAGTGATGTAAATACAGTGCGCATGCGCCAACCAGCGTGCAGCCTGTTACAGTCGCTCCTGCTTTTCTCTTAGTTTAGCTCTTTTTTGTTACGTATTCTTTTTTTTCTGACTTGTATTTACATCCGTTTATTATCTCTTACTCAATCATGTGGATTGAGAGAGTTTTTGTTCTTCTGGTGGCCGTGGAACTGTTACTTTTATCAAGGAATGGGACCGCGGCACATCTCCTACACGCACGGACTGTTTACTCCAGAGATCAGCTGATCGCCCTGATGCCGGCCGGCTCGCTGGCCAGGCCCACAGAAGTACCAGCTGAAATTTGGAGGAAAACACATGGGGGATGCAGAGGTCAAGGACAGAAGAGAAGAAAAAAGGAGATGGTGAGACAGCGGAGGCTCGAAGCGAGGAGGAGGTATAAACCGTGTCTGCCATCTATCGTGATGGGAAATGTGCGATCATTGGCAAATAAAATCGACGAGCTCTCAGCACTGGTACGGAGTCAGAGGGAATACCGAGAGTGTACCCTGATGTGTTTCACCGAATCATGGATGCACCAGGACATTCCCGATGAGAATGCTTCCGTGGAAGGTTTCCACACTGTTCGGGCGGACAAGGACAGCATCGCTAGTGGTAAGCGGAAAGGAGGTGGGCTTGCTGTTTTAGTTAACAAGCGGTGGTGTAACCCTGCCAACATAACAATCAAAGAAAGGATTTGTTGCCCAGACATTGAACTGTGTGCTGTTGGACTCAGGCCGTATTATTTACCCAGGGAATTCTCTCACGTCATCTTGGTGGCTGTTTATGTTCCTCCCTCTGCTAACCCCACAGCTGCATGTGACACTATCCACTCTGCCATAGCTCGGTTACAGACTCAGCACCCGAGTGCCTTTATTGTGATCTCGGGTGACTTCAACCATGTATCACTGGACAATACACTAACAACATTCAAACAATATGTGGACTGTTCCACCAGGGGAGAGAAAATTTTAGACTTACTTTTAGACTTTATGCTAACGTCAAGGATGCATACAGCTCCTCCTCCCTCCCCCCACTTGGTAGGTCAGATCATAACCTGATTCACCTCACCCCCCGCTATGTGCCAATTGTGAGGCGGGAACCTGTGACCACCAGGACTGTTAGGAGGTGGTCAGAGGAGGCAATAGCGGAAATACAAGGCTGTTTCGAGGTGACCAACTGGGAAACACTCTGTGAGCCTCACGCCGAGGACATCAATGGGCTTACTGAGTGTATCACAGACTACATAACTTTCTGCACCGACTCCATTGTTCCAGCTCAGACTGTTCATTGTTACCCAAATAACAAGCCCTGGGTGACTAAGGACATCAAAGCCCTCCTCAACAACAAGAAGAGGGCTTTCAGAGGGGGCAACAAAGAGGAGGTGAGGAAGGTCCAGGTGTTACTAAAGGACAAGATCAGAGAGGCTAAGGACAATTACAAGAGGAAGCTGGAGTGGAAACTCCAGCAGAACAGCATGAGAGAGGTGTGGAGGGGCATGAAGACCATCACTGGATTCAGGCCAAACAACAGCAGGGGACCTGAGGGAGGTGAGAATAGAGCCAACAAGTTGAATCTGTTTTTCAATAGATTCGACACCGCAGTGTCTGCTCCCACCCCCACAACCTCACCTGTAGTCAGCCTGGAATCCAGAGCCACACCACTTTGCCAGCCTCTCTCTTCACATGGCGCTGTTGCCTCCTGTGAGATTCCTGACACCCCTCCCCCACCTTCACTCAATACCAGGTTGAGATGCAAATGAGGAGACTTCACTCACGCAAGTCTGCTGGACCAGATGGAGTGAGTCCCCTCGTCCTCAAGACCTGTGCCCCCCAGCTGTGTGGAGTCTTTCATAAACTATTTATGCTGAGTCTGAGTCTGCAGAGGGTCCCAGTGATGTGGAAGACATCATGCCTTGTCCCTGTACCGAAGACGCCACGTCCCAGTGGCCCCCAGGATTACAGGCCCGTGGCACTGACCTCCCACATCATGAAGACCCTGGAAAGGCTCATCCTGGACCAGCTGCGACCCATAGTAAGACCACATCTGGATCCCCTTCAGTTCGCTTATCAGCCTCGTCTCGGAACTGAGGATGCCATCATCTACCTGCTCAATCATGTCTACACCCATCTGGACCAGCCGGCGAGCACTGTGAGGGTCATGTTTTTTGACTTTTCTAGTGCTTTCAGTACCATCAGGCCGACCCTCCTGGGTGATAAGTTAGCAGCGATGCAGGTGGATGCTTCTCTGGTGTCCTGGATTGTTGATTACCTGACAGGAAGACCACAATATGTACGTCTCCCACAGTGTGTGTCTGACAAGGTAATCAGCAACACAGGGGCACCACAGGGGACTGTCCTCTCCCCCTTCCTCTTCACCCTCTACACCACAGACTTCAGCCACTGCACAGGGACCTGCCATCTTCAGAAGTTTTCTGATGACTCTGCGGTGGTTGGATGCATCAGCAGGAATGATGAGACAGAGTACCGGGCTGTGATCAACTCCTTTGTCACGTGGTGTGAGCAGAATCATCTGCAGCTCAACGTGGCAAAGACCAAGGAACTGATCGTGGACTTCAGGAAGTCTTGTCTTAATGTTGGTTTATAATGGAGCACTGTAACAAAAGATAATTTCCTCCAGGGATCAATAAAGTATTCTGATTCTGATTCTGATGCCTCAAATGGCTGTCAATAGCAGCAGAAATGTTCAGCTCAAACGACTCTGGTTATTATGTCAGTGTCAAGGCCTCTTTGAACCCTTTTCCATGACCAAGCTGAGAATGGATGGTGTACAATTCATAACTGTTGTGATATTTTAGCACTACGGTTAGCATTTACAGGATATTGTTTTATAGTGATATTATACAGGAAAACTGTTACTCAATAAGGCCCATTTACTAGTTGTTTTTCTCTTTCTCTGTAACCTAAGAATTAATGTGTAAGAATCACAGGTTGGTACCTCAAGGTCGAAAATACCACAGAGACCACTTCCTTACTCCCATCCTCCCTTCCTTATCTCTTAGAAAGGAGCTTGTTAAAGGCCAGGTGGTTCGTTTCAGAATTCACTAATGAAAGAAATCTGTATTCTATGTCTAGGAGTGTATTTTGCTGGGATGATCATAAATTGTAGCTGAACTGATAAACTACACAAAGGATACTTCTTTGCTCACAAGGCAGGAAGACGTTCCCTTATTTGGTCTGTACCGGTTTGAACTGAGAATCTGTTGACACACGAACCTTTTTCCTCTATATATACTGTTGTAAGATGAATAAACCTTTGAGTTGATTTTGGGAAAGCAACCCGTACAGTTTCTGTGTCGTTTTGTTCTCCCAGCTGCTCCCGACGTCGTAACTAACACGCTGAATGGCATATTTGACTGTTACTTGAGAATATTTCTTTGAGTTCTATAGGTTATGGACAATCTCTGCTGATAGGTGCTCACGCCTCGAAGGAAACCCGATCCACAGACGGAGATTTCTTTCAATTTGGTGTCAGAAGTGGGATTTGCTGACGAAGGTAAATACGTGTCTTTTTTTATTTATAAGACTGTATTATACCTTTCTCAGTGATTCATAGAGAAACGGGATATACTGACGAAGTTTTCCTTAGTGGCCCAGATAAATGGGACACTGACGAGTCTTCCTTAGCCCCGAATAAAGAAACGGGATATACTGACGAAGCTTTCCTTAGTGGCCCAGATAAATGGGGTACACTGACGACTTCCTTAGCCCCGATTAAAGTAAATTAAAAGCAGAGAGATACAGGAGGTTGCCTGTTGTTTTGAAAACGAAAATTGCTAGCAATAAAATCGAAAGTAACCTCAACTTTGCCTCAGCAAAAATACTAACATAAATCCTTCAAGCGTGTAAACGCCTCTGGAAATCACTGAACATGGGTCAGAATAATTAAAAGACCTCAGACAGGTCCAAAAAAAATCGAAATTAACTGCAAAACAAAATAAAATAAAATATAAAGTCACAAATAACGGCTCAGTACGACTCCCACTTCCGGTCACGTGTAATCCACGTCCGCGAATCGGTGAAGACTTTCATGATTACGTATCCAGAACATGTGGAAGTGCTTACATGACTGACTTTGTCTACAACTTAAGAACTGTAAGTTCAATGCATTCTAATTTATTTCCGGAGCCCTATCCCGAACGATTATCGCCAGAAAACAGGTCAGTAGAAATGTTGAATATCATTTGCGATAAGAAAAGTAGTCTGCTTAAAAAATCCTGTAGAAAATATATGATAGAATGTCGTGACGTGATACATCGAATATTATCACTATGGAAAAAGGGACCGGAACCAGGTATAGATGCTTTAACATCAAATAAAACTAGTGCAGGCTCTAGCATAGAAAATAAATCTACCACAGGAAAAGCTAGTCTTGCATGTCCAGCCGTTCTGCCTACGGCCCCACCCCCTTACGAAGATGAGACCGAATTAATAGTCGCTGTAGCAGCTGCACGCACACAACGTCAACATTCTGATCTAACCAGCTTAAAAGAAAGTGACAAAAAACCTGAATCAGATGCAATGAATCTTAGCCATCTCCTTGAACAAGACCAGGAAAATCAATATATACGCCGCGAGGAAGAATTAGCAGAACATAGAAAAAGAGAAAAACTTTTGAAAGAAGAATGTGAGGAACTTATGAAAAGCAATTTAGACGACTGTGAAGAAAAACTTTTGCATCAGGCAGTGTCCATAATAGACACCCACATGAAACGCCACGATATCGTGGCTAGAGGTTTAGAGGTAGCTAAAGAAATACCTATTACCAGAACTTTAATAAAGACTTATCTAAAAGGAAAAACAAAGCCAGAATGACAAAGGTCCTTACACCAACACTCGCAAACAATCAGAATTAAAATCTAGTGACGTCAATGACACTTACCCCTTTATGATAATAGGAGATCAGTGTTGTATTCAGCCCCCTAAAATCTCAGAATTAGTGGTAACTATTAAAGAGCTTCCTGATCCTCTTAAAAATCCTACAGCCTTTGTCTTTGCATTACAGAGAAGTACCAGGTATCACCACTTGGGTGGTCCGGATTACAGGTACATATTGTGTCAATGCATTCCTGGAGTAACCGAGTCACAACTCATAGGAGAGATAGGTGAATTAGATCCAAAGCATGATAAAGCATCCACAACTGCAGAGTTCTTGTGGGTAGATGATGACAAAATCACCGGTTTCTTCAGGAATCTAAAGAGATTCCTGTTAACAATGTCCAGAGACAAAATTGACTTAAATGCAGTAACAATGTGTAAACAGAAGCCTGATGAATCTATCCTAGTATTCATGAAACGCTTTATGCACTGTTGGGCTAATGAGGCATGCATGCCAGAGGATGGAAATGATCAGATTTTCATTACTACCTTTTTGAACAATATCCACCCTGAATGCTCTCAGTTGCTAAAAGTGACAGCTACTGATAATCTCTACGAACTGAGTAAAGATGCTTTCTTAAAGCTTGTAAAACTGAAGGCCAGTGCAGATCTTTTCCCTACTACCACGAAAGCTAAAACTGTTAAAATGATGTTGAATTTTGATGTTATAGATCCAGAAGAAAGTGAGAAACTAATGTATGCAGGATCACCCGCTCCAGCACAGCAGGGAAGTTTCAGAGGACAGAAAGATAAGAGTAGAGATGTGTGTTTTTGCTGTGGAAGGATAGGGCATTGGTCTGTGGAGTGTCAATTTGCAGCTTCCAATAGAGCACGCGCGTCTCAACCACAGAATGCAGGACAAGCTCCTGCCACTAGGCCTCAGCAGAGCTCTTCCAGTCAAGGTAACTGGCAACAAACGGGAGCACGCAATAATGGCCCCACATCTAGGCAACCTTACAATCCGCATTATAACCCACAAGGTAGACAAGCTAGAGGTGCAAATTTAGCTCAGTTTTCCAGCAGCCGCAGACACCCAGAGCATGAATCAGAATGGCAAAGGGTGCGTTACAATTCTCACCATGATCTTTTCCCATCATCTGATAATCCCCGGCTGGACCGCCAGTAGGGAGGCCCAGGTGAGGATAAGGGACAGCAGTGTGAAGCACTACACACGATGTTGCATTTGCAACTGTCCCATAACACAGAGCACTTGCCCATATTAGAAGTAGAAATAGATGGTAAGAAATACCCATTTTTAGTGGATAGTGGAGCCACTAAAAGTTCACTGTCTGGAAAGTTCTATAATGGGCCTGTTTCCTCTGTGTGTATCAACACTATGGGAATTAATGGAACTATAGTGCAATGCCCTAAAACTCATTCTCTAAAGACATGTTGGGGCCCAAAACCAGATGAAATCACATATCATCCATTTGTAATTATTCCAAACTCGCCTGTGAATTTATTAGGCAGAGATTTAATGGCAAAAATGAATTTGTGTATTTCATTTAACACAAAGGGTGAAATGTTTGCTGATACTGATAACAATTATGTGTTCTCTGCCTTATGCACCGACATCATGGAGAAGGAACAGCCTCTGTGTCAGCTGGACGCCTCAGCAGAGAATGAAATCAACATCTTTTTGTCCGGTACTCCACGTCACACACTGTGTCAAACACGTGTACAGACGCCACTACCAGGTAATCCCATGACTGGGAGCCACACTTTTGTCTCTCTCAAACTGTTCAACAACATGATAACTGCTCACACCAGTGAAGGTCAAACAGTGGTTTTGTCACATAACTCAGACATAGGTTAAGACATAACTACACCATGTCAACACATTGATCTAACCTACCCTATCCACTGTACTATTTCTGCAGTTACGTTGCCAGCTGAATACCAGAATATGACATTATGGTCAAAGGGTTAGAATGATGTAGGATTTATTGACTGTACACCTTATCACGCACAGCTGAAAAACAACAAGCCAGTATATGTCAAGCAATATCCCATTTCCGCCGAAAAAGCCGCAGCCCTTGATGTCATCATAGGAGATTTATTGATTACAGGAGTAATAAAGCCCACAGTATCTCCATATAACACTCCTGTCAATCCTGTGCTAAAGCCTAACAAACCTGGAGTATGGCGTTTCATACAAGACTTAAGGCAAATTAATGCAGTCATTATGCCTCTGCCACCTCTCAGACGTTCCCAGCATATTGACATCCATTCCATCCACAGCTACACATTTTACCGTGGTGGACCTGTGTTCCGCTTTTTTTCTCAGTGCCTGTGCATGAAGACACACAGCCGATATTTGCATTCACACATAGACATAAGCAGTACACTTGGACTCGCCTGCCCCAAGGCATGGTAGACAGCCCTGCTGCTTTCTCAATGGTGGTCCGTGCTACCCTGGACAGCTTCACTCCTCCGGAGGGCTGTACTGGATGACCTCCTCCTCTGTGCTCCGAGTGAGGAACTATGTCAAACTGCTACACACATGCTTCTCCAGCACCTCCAACAGACTGGCCACAAAGCATCAGCAAAGAAAATGCAGTACTGTCAGACTTCTGTTCAATATTTGGGATTTACACTGTCTCACGGAAAACGTTTCATGACTGCAGACAGGGTCAAAGCTGTGACCTCCGTCCCTAAGCCCACTACACAGAAGGAAATGCTGTCTTTCCTAGGCATGGTGAACTATTGCAGACAGTGGATACCAGACTGTTCTTTTCATGACCACATTCTGTGTGACTGTTGTAAAAAAGACAAGCCTCCTCGAATACTGTGGTCCACAGAAATGACTGCCTCTTTCAATGCATTAAAGGGAGCGCTGACTTCCACTCCTTGTTTGGGTCTGCCTGACTACCACTTACCGTTCCATCTGTACGTCACAGAGAACGGCACAACCTGCACAGGTGTACTGGCCCAAGAGCATGGCAGTGGCTACCGCCCAGTAGCCTTCTATTCAAAGGTGCTGCCTGTGGTTGTTCAGGGGATGCCGGCCTGCCTGAGGGCAGTAGCAGCTTGCTCTATCATGATAAGGGACTGCGAGAAGCTCACACTCTCACATGACACTATTCTACACACCAATCACCAGGTCACGACCATTCTAGCAAACATAACTACACAACATATGACCGCACAACGTCGCTCAGGTTATGAAGCTACACTGACTTCAACAGCAAATCTCACTATAAAAGCAAACAGCACACCCAATTCGCCAGTACATTTATTGATCCGTATGCTGTGTTCTTCTGACCGACAGGATGGCTCAGACGGGCTTGACGTTCATGACTGCATGACACGCATACAGGAATCCACAGCACCAGGTCCAGATCTAGAGCAAACACCTATCCCAGACTCAGCCACGGTTTATGTGGACGGGTCCTGTTCAAGGCCGAATGACAACTCATTTCTTTGTGGCTATTCAGTGGTGACATTGCCTGACATCATACTAGAGGCTCACTCATTACCATTTCACTCAGCACAAAAAGCAGAGCTCATGGCTTTAATACGCACCTGTGAGCTACATGTGGATAAGCGTGTGACAATTTACACGGACAGCCGCTATGCGTTTGGCGTCGTACACGACTTTGGCACATTGTGGAGACAAAGAGGATTTAGATCGGCTGACGGAAAACCGATCGCTAATTCTGATCTTGTGCAAAGACTTTTGCAGGCTATACAGCTACCATCGGCCGTTGCAGTTGTGAAAACGAGAGGACACAGTACAGCTGACACAGACGAAGCAACAGGTAATGCCCTGGCAGACGTGACTGCCAAGGCTGCAGCTGCGTCACAGCTCCCACCTGCACAGGAAGTATTCTCTGTGCCCCTACAGCTGCCACTTGTTACACTCCCAGACTATTTAGACACAAATGTTGATTTAAAATTCATACAAGAGCAGGCCTCTGCATCTGATTACACCTATTGGGAGAATAATGACTGTACCTTAGATGACAGAGATGGCTTATACAAAAATCTTGAAGGTTTGATTGCCCTCCCATCTTCCCTGCTGCCAGTCCTTGTCCGACATTTTCACGGTGTGAGTCATGTCGGACAAAGAGGGGTAATAGATGCAATAAAATCAAGATTTGTAATTGAAAAAACATTGCATGCAGTAAAAAGCATATTAGCAACCTGCCTAACATGTGCACGAACTAATGTAGGGAGACCAAAAGCAAAACATCAGCATTTACCACAACCAGATTTTCCATTTCATACATTACAAATTGATTTTACACACATGCCAGCACAAGGAAGCATCAAGTACTTACTGGTAATAGTGGATCAATTTAGTAAATGGGTAGAAGCTTATCCAACATCAAAAGAAACTGCAGAAGTAGTCTGTCAAAAGTTGAGCAATGAAATAATACCCAGATTCGGGATACCTCACCAAATTAACAGTGATAGAGGACCTTCATTCACATCAGAAGTAATTCAAAAGTGTGCTAAAACTCTAGGAATAGACTGGAAATATCATGTGCCATACCACCCTCAGAGTTCAGGAGTTGTAGAAAGAATGAATAGGACCATAAAAAAAAAAAAAAAAAAAAAAAAAAAAAAAAAAAAAAAAAATCGCCTGACTAAAGCAATGATAGAAACAGGAATGACCTGGGTCAAATTACTTCCTCAAGTCCTCTGTGAAATTAGAATGACTCCATCCGCAGCAACCAAATTATCTCCATTTGAAATAATCATGGGAAGACCATTTCCAACACCATGGTCAGCTTCCAGAGGGGCACCGCTATTGGAAGGGGACATAGTGTCAAGGCTCGGCTGTGTGGCAGGCAGGAGGAGGACCCAAAATGCAAAACTCACACACACGGGGATGAACTCAAAAGGCAGCTTTATTGCCGAAGAGGCAGAACATAGGAAATACAAAACTAAACTGGGAAAGGTAAACTAACACTCGGAGAGAGAGACACAGGGAAATCCACGCAGCATGAGGGACGACGTCACGCTGAACAGAGGGAGACGCAGACAGAAATACACAGAGGGTTAACGAGGAAAGTGGGAACACACGGGGAACACAGCTGACACAGATAACCATAACGAGACAGGGCGGGGTGAACTGAACATGACATGTACGGGCGTGAGAGTCACAAAGTAAACAGGAAGTGCACAGAGGTTCAGACAGGAGGAGAGAGAGCACGGGGAAAACACAGACATAACGGGCTGGGAAAACATGAAACAACCACAAAGGGAGACGAGGGCTCATAAATACATAGAGGGCACACAGGGGGAAGAGAGAGCACGCGGAGAACTTAGACATAATGGGCAGGGGAAACATGGAATAAAACATAAGGAGAGACGAGGGCTCACAGATACACAGAGGGGCACACAGGGGGTAAAAACCACGAAGGGAAAACACTTAGGGAACAACACAACAGGGCAACTCAGAAAACATGGCCTAAGCAAGGAACAAAATACAAACATACAAGAAAACTAAGAACACTGGGCCAACATGGCCCAGGACCATGACAGTACCCCCCCCCTCAAGGGCTGGCTCCAGACAGCCCAAACACAGAAAAACAAAACCAAACAGAAAACAACCCAGGGCGGGCGGCGGGGGCCCAGGACGGAGGGCCCGGAACAGAAAACAAAAGAAGAGCACAGCAAACACCGGAGCCCAAGAAAATAACCCAAACACAGAGCAGTTCAGGGGGCCGACCGTGCGGAAGGCAACGGCGGAGACGTGGAAACAGTTCAGGAGGCCGACCGTGCGCAAGGCAACGGCGGAGACGTGGAAACAGTTCAGGAGGCCGGCCGTGCGCAAGGCAACGGCGGAGACGTGGAAACAGTTCAGGAGGCCGGCCGTGCGCAAGGCAACGGCGGCGACGTGGAAACAGTTCAGGAGGCCGGCCGTGCGCAAGGCAACGGCGGCGGTGAAGGAGACGACGGAGCAGTTCAGGAGGCCGACCGCGCGGGAGGCGGCGGCGACGACGACAGCGCTGGTCCGGGGGCCGACCGTGCGGAAGGCGACGGCGGCCACCCAGGAGAAGAGGGTCCGGGGGCCGGCCGTGCGGAAGGCGACGGCGGCCACCCAGGCGAAGGCGGTCCGGGGGCCGGCCGTGCGGAAGGCGACGGCGGCCACTCAGGCGATGACGGTGCAGTTCAGGGGGCCGGCCGCGCGGAAGGCAGCGGCGGCGGCTCTCCAGTGTCAGGCGTACTGGCCGAGGCCCGGTGGGCACAGGACCAGTCGAGACGGGACCAGGCGAAGCACAGGCTGAGGCTGCAGCAGACGAAGGCTCTGAGGAGGCTGCAGCAGACGAAGGCTCTGAGGCCGGGCCAGACGAGGACGAAGGCTCTGAGGCCGGGCCAGACGAGGACGAAGGCTCTGAGGCCGGGCCAGACGAGGACGAAGACTCTGAGGCCGGGCCAGGCGGAGCTGCAGAGGCTGAGGCCGGACCAGGCGATGACGAAGCGGTCGCAGATGGCGGCTGGACAGACTCCTCGGGCCCTCCAGCTGATGCGGCGTGAGGCTGGACAGGCCCCTCGGACCCTCCAGCGGAGACAGGAGGCTGAACGGGCCCCTCGGACCCTCCAGCGGAGACAGGAGGCTGAACGGGCCCCTCGGACCCTCCAGCGGAGACGAGGAGGTGCTGGCCGGGCTCACTGGAACCCCCAGCGGACGAGGTAGATGGCGGCGTGGGAGCCACGGAGTCCTGGATGAGCTCATCCGAGCTTCCAGCAGGAGCTGATGTAGAGCCAGAGAGGTTTGGGACCCCTGGCTGAATGTTAAGCCGAACAGAAGACCGTATTGCTATCGGGGACTGGGCCAATGGTTCAGGTGCGAGCTGAGCTACTGGAGAGGCGGATGAGAGTGGGAGCTGAGCTACTGATGGTGGTGAAGTAGATAACTGCACGGGGGACTGAACTGAGGGCGTCTGCACTGGCACAGGGGACTGAACTGATGTCTGTTGTAACGGAGGTGGTGAGAGTGGAGTAGGCAGTGGAGTAGATGACTTCACAGGAGAATGAACCAGAGGTGAGTGCACAGGAGATTGAGCTAGAGGTGGTAGTGATAGTTGAGGGGAAAGTGGAGCTGGTGATTGAGTGGATGACTGTGCTAAGGGATGCTGCACTGGGGACACTGGAGACTGCACTGGGGACACTGGAGACTGCACTGGGGACACTGGAGACTGCACTGGGGACACTGGAGACTGCACTGGGGACACTGGAGACTGCAGTGATGGTTGTAGTGGAGGTGTAACGGGTGAAGGAGTGGCTGAAGTGGCTGTGGGTCGGACGGCTAGTGGCTCAGCTACAGGGTATGGTAACGGCAGGGCTATGGGTTGAATGACTGACTGAGTAGCAGCCTGAGTGGCTGGGTGTAGTGACGGTTGTGGTGGAAGAGAAACAGGTGGTAGTGTGGATGATGGAGCTAAGGGCGACTGAGTGGCAGACCGAACTGATGACTGAAGTGATGGTAGAGGTGAAAATGGAGCTTGTGGTGGAGTTAATGGCTGAGCTAGCGGGGACACAGGAGACTGAACTGAGGGTGGCTGCGAGGGAGCTAACTGAACTGAGGGTGGCTGCGAGGGAGCTAACTGAACTGAGGGTGGCTGCGAGGGAGCTAACTGAACTGAGGGTGGCTGCGAGGGAGCTAACTGAACTGAGGGTGGCGGCGAGGGAGCTAACTGAACTGAGGGTGGCGGCGAGGGAGCTAACTGAACTGAGGGTGGCGGCGAGGGAGCTAACTGAACTGAGGGTGGCGGCGAGGGAGCTAACTGAACTGAGGGTGGCGGCGAGGGAGCTAACTGAACTGAGGGTGGCGGCGAGGGAGCTAACTGAGCTGTGAAGGGCTGCGAGGGAGCTAACGGAGCTGTGAAGGGCTGCGAGGGAGCTAACGGAGCTGTGAAGGGCTGCGAGGGAGCTAACGGAGCTGTGAAGGGCTGCGAGGGAGCTAAGCAGCTCGCATTGACTTCCGCCACACAAAACACAGCCCCTGAATGAACAGTCATAATGTCTGGAAAAGACACAGAGTTCTCACTCACCACAGCAGGTGAATTAGAAGGCCGAATGTCCGGCTGTGGGGTGGCGCGTCGGCGGCGTGAATGCCGTTTTCTTCGGGAAGCCGGAGGTGCGGTGATGGAGGAAACCGGCAACGACGGAGAGATCGCGGCCGGCTCCTCATCCTCCGACCACATTGCTGCGAGAAAAACAGCGGGTGAGTGACAGTCAGAGTGGAGGGTGGATGGAGAGGAGTCCAGTGGCAGCAGCGTGGAAACGTTTCCCGATTGTGGCGGTCGCTGTTGCGGTATGACGAGCTCGCGAATTTGTACTGTCTCCTTGGCTTTCTGCAGATTGGACAGTAGGCCCGAAAATCCTGAGAGCTCGTGGAGATGGGGATTCCCTTTGAGAATAGCCTCGATGGCGTTTATCCCAATGGACATGGCTTTAATGTCCGAGGCGTGGGAAACTCGCTCCCACAGGCCGAAGATGCGGGCCAAATCGCTTTCCCGGGAGGAGCCTGCTGGGTCCATGTCTGGTGACGTCGTACTGTCAAGGCTCGGCTGTGTGGCAGGCAGGAGGAGGACCCAAAATGCAAAACTCACACACACGGGGATGAACTCAAAAGGCAGCTTTATTGCCGAAGAGGCAGAACATAGGAAATACAAAACTAAACTGGGAAAGGTAAACTAACACTCGGAGAGAGAGACACAGGGAAATCCACGCAGCATGAGGGACGACGTCACGCTGAACAGAGGGAGACGCAGACAGAAATACACAGAGGGTTAACGAGGAAAGTGGGAACACACGGGGAACACAGCTGACACAGATAACCATAACGAGACAGGGCGGGGTGAACTGAACATGACATGTACGGGCGTGAGAGTCACAAAGTAAACAGGAAGTGCACAGAGGTTCAGACAGGAGGAGAGAGAGCACGGGGAAAACACAGACATAACGGGCTGGGAAAACATGAAACAACCACAAAGGGAGACGAGGGCTCATAAATACATAGAGGGCACACAGGGGGAAGAGAGAGCACGCGGAGAACTTAGACATAATGGGCAGGGGAAACATGGAATAAAACATAAGGAGAGACGAGGGCTCACAGATACACAGAGGGGCACACAGGGGGTAAAAACCACGAAGGGAAAACACTTAGGGAACAACACAACAGGGCAACTCAGAAAACATGGCCTAAGCAAGGAACAAAATACAAACATACAAGAAAACTAAGAACACTGGGCCAACATGGCCCAGGACCATGACACATAGACACTGCATTGTCCGACTATGTTCACAATCTGGTAGAAACACTGAATAATAACTATCAGAAAGTTTGTCTCTCCCAGCCTCTCCCCTCCACAGCTCCAACTCATCAGTGGAGACCAGGAGACGCGGTGTTGGTGAAGTCGCTAAAACCAAGGACACTCGGGGAGGCCGCGTTTTCCAGCCCCCAGACTGTACTGGCAGTGACGAGAACCAGCATCCTCACAGACGGACAACCTCAGTGGATTCATGCCAGCAGGGTTAAGACCAGCCCAACCAGACCATCTCAGGTGCCGGATCAAGCAGACGATCAAGTATTAGATCCAGCCAGCGCCTGGATCTAATACACCTACACACACGCAATCACTGATTAACACACAACGCCTGAAAGAGCCACAACAAGGTACTCGAACATCCAGCAGGAACAGAAAGCCGAGAGTACCACATGATGTCTAATCTGATAAAGCTAGACTCATTCCATCCTGATAATGGAGAAAATGAAATGCCCATTGTCATCATACGACGCTTATTCAATGTCTCTCGAACCTGGGACCAGGCCAGGAGACGACTGAAGAACTGTGTTTTTCCTTATATATTTTTTTATATATTTAGGTTATTTCACATTTATGATTTGTCTTTATATTATGTTATCATTTCATGATAAAAGGAGGGAACTGTTGTGATATTTTAGCACTACGGTTAGCATTTACAGGATATTGTTTTATAGTGATATTATACAGGAAAACTGTTACTCAATAAAGCCCATTTACTAGTTGTTTTTCTCTTTCTCTGTAACCTAAGAATTAATGTGTAAGAATCACAGGTTGGTACCTCAAGGTCGAAAATACCACAGAGACCACTTCCTTACTCCCATCCTCCCTTCCTTATCTCTTAGAAAGGAGCTTGTTAAAGGCCAGGTGGTTCGTTTCAGAATTCACTAATGAAAGAATTCTGTATTCTATGTCTAGGAGTGTATTTTGCTGGGATGATCATAAATTGTAGCTGAACTGATAAACTACACAAAGGATACTTCTTTGCTCACAAGGCAGGAAGACGTTCCCTTATTTGGTCTGTACCGGTTTGAACTGAGAATCTGTTGACACACGAACCTTTTTCCTCTATATATACTGTTGTAAGATGAATAAACCTTTGAGTTGATTTTGGGAAAGCAACCCGTACAGTTTCTGTGTCGTTTTGTTCTCCCAGCTGCTCCCGACGTCGTAACTAACACGCTGAATGGCATATTTGACTGTTACTTGAGAATATTTCTTTGAGTTCTATAGGTTATGGACAATCTCTGCTGATAGGTGCTCACGCCTCGAAGGAAACCCGATCCACAGACGGAGATTTCTTTCAATAACTTTATTGTACAATGCTCAGATTTCAAAACACAGGGAATTGGCACTGTGAGACTTCCAGAAGCAGTCTCACAGTGCAGCAGTCTCTTCCAGAAGCAGTCTGCTATTTGCTCTGTAGAGCAAATAGCAGAAATGGCCGTTTGTGAGAGTGGAAACTGAGCCCCAGGAGGGTGGTCCACTGAGAGAGAGAAAACATGAGTGAAACTGATTGTTGTGTTTCAGTTGTATCTCGGGCTTACTTGCCGTTGGAAGGTTATCTTGTCCATGTCAAGGTTCGAGTTTTTGAGGAGGAAACAAACGACTGCATGGTCCTCAGTAGATGTCAAAATAGTGGTTTTTATTATACACATATATATGTGGGGAAGATGAGCATCATAAACCTTTCAGAGCTGATCTCCCCCGAAAACCCATGTCACAAGGCTTTTATTGCAATGATGCCGTCAAGTCACATGATAAGTATCAGTCAGTTCTCAGAACTCAGGAAGTTCCCCTTATATGGCCTCCAGATGTTTCCACTCAGTCCAGCACTTAGAGAAAACCAGTGTGTGTGGTGTGTATATCTATTCGTGTCTATTGTGAGTGTGTGTATGTCAAACAGAGAGCATGTCCTGAGACGCCCTCACAGTTCTCCATAAGTGTGTGCGTGTTCTACATGACTATGTAGGTGCGTGTAGTGTGGACTTGAATGTGTGTACTCTGTGTAAGTGTATTCAATTGTTGTCCAAAACCAAATATGGGGTTGTCTTTAGTCGGCCTCAGCTTTGACAGCATTACAGTGGAATGTGTGGGGAGTGTGTAGTGCATGTATCTGCAGACCTCTTATTATTGCTCAGTTTAACATGAATATGATTAAGCCTGGAATGCAGGATTCTTCTGTAACCATAAATGATAAATGATAAACCATAAGTGATGCAAAAGCAATAATACTGAGTGTGAATAGTAACACAGAGACAGTAGAATAATATTCCACCTGATATCCAGAAGAGGTAAACTGGTTTGCTTCCTGCACATCATAGGAGGGAGACCAGGCAGTTGGTGGAGCGGAAGCAGTTTTGGGGGAAGATTTCCGAGAATGAACCAGCTTTGACAATAATAATGACAGTGATTTGTAACTGGGCAACAGACTGGAAGAAGAGGAGAAACAGCGTTTGGCACACAAGAAAACTCTACACTAGATAACTTGTGGAGAGATCTTTGCTAAGCAGAGATCTGACAAAGAATGCACTCCTGAGTTGGCTCTTAATTACTGGCAGGGTAAGTCAGAAGAATTAGCCACAGGTATGTAGGCCAATGGAGAAACGGTGAAGGTTTTTCCCAAAAGCAGAGCCCAGTTTTTACTTACCCAACCTAGACCTGTGAGAGGAACAAAACTGATGCTGAAAACACAATTATCCTGTGTCTACTGTGACAACGAGAATATCAATAACTATGACCAGCACATATTTTGGATAAATCCCTATAAAACAGGGAGAGAAAAATGTTAAATTTGAGCTTTATTCAGTGGTTTAGTAACAAGCTGCACATATCAAACGTATTGCCCCAGCAGAGAATTGCTAATCGATATCACACTGAAAACATCCTGGAAATCAAAGAATCAGTAAAAAGGTGGCACTTCAAGCTGATTTAAAACTGAAACTCTGAACATAACTTGCTCCTGATAGTTTGACTTTTTATTCTCTCAGCTGCAGACTCACTGCTGTTTAAGGATTTGAGAGTAAAGATCAAATATAAAAGCAGATTTCAAACATATAACAGATTTGATGTGTGGCCTGCAGTGATGGGAATAACAGCATTACAAGTAACGGCGTTACTAACAGCATTAGTAACGCCAGGTCTCTCTTGGAAATGAGCTTTTTTTACCTGGATAAATAAAGGATTAATAAAAAATTACTAATGGCGTTACTTTTTCAGTAACGAGTAATCTAACTAATTACTATTCCTATCGTTACAACGCCGTTACAGTTACTAACAAGAAAAAGCGGTCCATTACTCTTTTTCAACAAACAGATGCATGCATCTTATATCAGTTGCATGGAAGTAGCTGACTACGTAAGTAATCTGGACGCTACAGCTTTAAGCAGCTGCGTGCGCTCCCGCGGACGGTAATCACGATCACTGTCGAGCACAACACCTGGAGCTAAGGGGGCAAAACAATCGCATGAGTGCTGCTGTTTGACTGAGGAACAATAAAGTAGTCGTGGTAAGCCAGTCACATGACCACTTCAAGACAAAGCAGCAAGGTGATATATACCAGTTTATAAATTGTGTTGATAGGCCACGTAAAACCAGAATCATGATAAACAATATATACGTGGCGTTTTTTCCTCAATAGTTTCCTTATGTTTACTGTCTAAGGACAGTGCTAGCAAGCACTCTCTGCTTATGAGCAACCCCCCCCCCCCCCCCAAAAAAAAAACAAAACAAAACAGAGGACGTTTTAGGAGTGACGGCGCGAGAGAGAGAGAGAGAGAGAGAGAGAGAGAGAGAGAGAGAGAGAGAGAGAGAGAGAAAGAAACACAGCAGAAAAAGAGAGAGAGCGAGTTTTGAGATGTGATAGATTTGTGACATTTAGCGTGTTTGGAGTGTGTAGTTAATGTTTTGTCTTGTGTAGTTAGTGTGTAGTGTTGTGGATAGTTTTGTGTTGTGTGTCAGAACAATGAGGCGTCTGCTGTCTCCAAGTAGAAAAAGGTAGAAAAAGGAGTGATACACCTGCTGCTGTCAGACCTGCAGGTATCAGGCTGTGATGCTCTCCTTTATAGTGGACAGAGATAATTTTTTTGGAGTGGCACAAATAATTTGTGTGGCATCTTATTGAATGCAGAACAGCTGATTGTTCTGTAAATAGTTTGAAATGGTTATTTAAAAAATCAAGATAAAAGGTAAATGAATGCAAATAACTTTGTTGTTTGCAAAACTTGTGCATAGGATTTTAAAATTGACAATTTATATTTGCATTTAAAGTTATGAAATATGTTTCATTAAACATGTTTGTGGTTGTTAGAGTAAAAAAATATAACTTTTTCTACTCTGATTTTATGTTTTTTGTCTGATTTTAGATCAATTGTGTTAATACAGTATGTCAAAATGAAAACATAACTGTAAATTCAGACACGTGAGGTTGTGCTGAAAAGGATGATACCAAACAAGCAAAGTAAATAGTTTTTAAAGGTAAAATGTGGAGGGAAAATCAAAAGTAGTCTGCTGCGGGCCCCGGTCTGGATGGGCCTGGGCCCCCTGGTCCTGGAGGGTTCCAGAGTGTGGGGGATGTACTCCAACCCACCTCTGGCGCTGGTGCCCTACCCTCAATTTTAAATGCATTTAGACACTAAGGGTTTTCGGGAGGAGCCGTGCTGCTCTCTGAGAGGAAGCAAGTACCATGCTCTCCTGAGTTTTAAATGCACTTTAGAACAGCACACAGCAACACTACATATGAGCGGGCGTAGGGAGGTTTGAGGTCTTCACTCAACCTGGTTCTGTTAGCCGTCAGGGCTGGGGGGCTGGGAGGAGGTGCTCGCCGTCAGCCTGGGGTCTGGGATGCGGGGCCTCCCTGCTACTGCAGATAAGGAGGTGGTCCGCTTGCCTCCACCCCAGAGAGAAGGGTTACATCTCCTGGGTCTAGGTGCAGCTTGCCCCTCTGAGGGCAGGGGTACCTGGACCTGGGATATAGAGTATGGTTGGGGAGTATAACTGTCTGTGCAGTGTCTATTTGTGTCTGTCTACACGTTGGGTGAGTGCCAAGTATTTGGTTGTGCATATGGGCTGGGAATGCACGTTTGTGTCCGCGTGTGCCTGTTCGTCTGTGTCTATATGTCAGGTTGGGTCTTAGACTCAACCTCTCTGGGTACACCTCAGGCCCTCTAAAGTACGGAGGCCTATCTCCCCTCACCACACTCCCTGCCGGTGGTTGATGCCCTCAGACGTTGGTGTGTTGGTGGTCCTTGTCGTCTGGGGCTGGGCGCTCATGTATGTACCGGCTCACCCCTGGTGGCCGATTGGCGGGGCCAGGCGCCTGTAGCCCGGCTGGGCTCCTTCCAGGGGGTGGGATGCCCTCAGGCCTCTGGCCTCTGGGCCTGAAGCTCGGTCCTCTCTGGCACAACTGGCTGCCGGCAGAGCCCGCGGGCACGCCACTGCAACCCCCTCTGGTCTCTGCTCCGTAGCTGCAGGGTGACCTCTCCTTTGGGGCTCTACTCAGCTCTTCCCAGGAGGGTGGCACGGTTCCCCCCCCTTTGGTGGTCTTCCTCGGGTCCATGTACTCTGGGGCCTCTGGATATCTGGGGCCTGGATCTCCTCCATACCTGCTTCATGCCCTGGGGGACGAGGCTATGGCTCCCCACACTCCCTAGCAGATCGTTACATGGAGAAACCTTTGGAATACAAGCATGCTGATCCACACAGGTATGCACAAAGGCGTACACAGAGGTGTTCACAGACGCGGACTACACCTTTCTTGGCTGCTGGCTCAAAGCACATTGTGCGCTGTCTATCTTGCGTGCTGCACAATAGCATTTAATATTTAGTATCTACTGTTATCTACTGCTAGCTAGTTTATTGTGATGGTGCTGTTTTTTTTTATTATGTTGCTCATACCTTTCTCTTCTGTTTTTTTTCTCCAAACAGGTGGTCCAAGTGTTTTGTTTGTTTGTTTGTTTGTTTTTCTTCCCCCGTTTCTCACCGTCTCTTCTCCCCTTTGGTTTTCTTTCTCTCCCTCTCTTTCTTTCATTCTTTCTCCCTGTCCTATCCCCCAGTCATGTCTGTCCCGTTTGTAGCAACCGAAAATAAAATAAATTCATAATTATAATAAAGGTCAATCAAATGGACCAATATGGCAAGGCCATGATGATCCACTTGGTAAAATAAATCCGCTTGGCATCTTTCTTGGCCTTAAGACAACAATTCTGATGGCTAAAGATCCAAACGGGACACAAAATTAATTAATTAATTAATTTAAAAAAAAGGCCAATTATACCCTGGACCCCAGAGGGTTAAACATTTTTTTAAAGTAACGCAATAGTTACTTTTCAAGTAATTAGTTACTTTTAGAATATTGTAATTCAGTTACTAACTCAGTTACTTTTTTGAAGAAGTAACTAGTAACTCTAATTAATTACTTTTTCAAAGTAACTTGCCCAACACTGGTGGCCTAGGATTAAATAAGCTTATGCTTCTTCCTTCCTTTTTTCAACTGAATAACTTGCTGCTCAAACAAATCCTTTTCAGCTCTTGGTGCATCTTCTCCCTCCTTGTGACCTGCTGCCATTATATAACATGAAATTCTCAAATATTATCAGAGACGCACCTGAAGACAGGATAAACAATAATATTGTGTTACTAGTTGATAACAGTCTGAATGGAGTTTTAATACTATTCTAATGATTGTATTAAGACATCACAATGTATGTGATTTATCTAATAAATACAAGAGGCTGCATTAAAAAAATTAACTAGTCTTGTGTTTTTCACAGAGAGATATGGTATGGTCGTTGTGTCCTTGGGCAAGACACTTCACCTACCGCCTACTGGTGATGGCCAGAGGGGCCGATGGTGATATGGCAGACTAGACAGCAGTGACGTTTGTAGGGTTACTGAAGTTGGGCTGGCTGGTATATAATAGGGGTGGGGGAAAAAATCGATACTGTGTAGTATTGTGATATTTTGTTTGCTAATAATGTATCGATACAGGGACAGCAGAAATCGATATTTTGTTACAAAAAAAGTTTTTGTGCTCTGACTTCAGAGCATGTTGATCAGCTCCTTTTTCTGAGCAAGAATCCTGACATTGCTTCACTGTCCAAATGTGTTTAACTTTTTTTTTGGCCAGCAATAAACATGACAGTTTAATTATTTTAATTTAAGACATGTTTTATTTTAATTAAGTTTAAAACTTTTTTATTTAATGTAAAATTATATTTTGTTTTAATTTACTTTCAAGCTCTTCTGTTGCTGAAGGGGCTGCATAGTTTTTACAAATTGCATAGTTCAGAATAGCTATAATTGTACCAGATGGTTGCATTCAGTTAAGTTGGACTAGACTGTAATACAAACCGTTCAGTTTGTCAACAATAAAACTGACTGAAATGAGAGAAAGACTGAGTGCGAGACTTTGATATTAGATAAAATGAATATTGATAAAGTTTACCTTTATGTACAGAATCTGAATATCGCAAAATATTTTTAAAAATTGCAATAATATCGTATCGTGTGTTAAGTATTGTGATAATATCGTATCGTGGAATGTATGGTGATTCCCACCTCTAGTATATAATGATGTCAAAAAAATCAAATTTATTTATAAGCCCATTTAAAAACAACAAAGGTTGAACCAATGTGCTGTACATAATAAAAATAGTAAACAGCCATAGGAAAAAAAACCCTACGTGGTGGCTAACTACACAGCTATGTTAGCATAATATCAACGCAGTGAAGCTGGAGGATGAACGCTAACTTTTTTCCACTTGTCAAGAAATTAATATATTGTTAGTGCTTATTTAGTGCTTATTGTTTCTACGCCAGAAGTACTGACAGGAAACTGCATGCTTTTGCAGAGAACGGGAAGTGTGCAGACAGAAAGTGAAACTAAGCAGAGTGTTTTGATTGAAACTGTGTGTGTGACATATATCAGAGATATATACGCATGTAGCTTGTAACACTCTCAGACCAGACCTGAGAGAGGCCGACAGTGATCACTGACTTTTTTAGGGGCTTGTTCAGATTAATTAGCACAAGATACAAAGCATTAAACCATGTTAAAAACACAACAGCCTTAATAAAAGCAGTTTTGACCCTGAAGCAGGGTCCGGGTCATCACTTAAAGGTCGGATATCCGGCCTAGTGAATGTTTTAATGCAGCACAGTTGTTATTATTATCACTTGGGGCGATCGTGGCTCAAGAGTTGGGCGTTCATCTTGCAATCGGAAGGTTGCCGGTTCGAGTCCCGGCTCCGACAGTCTCGGTCGTTGTGTCCTTGGGCACCTGTTGCTTACTGGTGGTGGTCACAGGCCTCTGTCAGTGCACTGTAGCTTGCCATCACCAGTGTGTGACTGTGTGTGTGAATGGGTAAATGATTGTGTATAGTGTAAAGTGCTTTGGGGTCCTTAGGACCAAGTAAAGCGCTATACAAATACAGACTATTTACCACTATTATGACAGTTAAAATAAATAACATTCATATAAGAAATGAAATGGTCTTGTGTAAACTGAATATGGTGTTAAATAGGCGTATACTACTGTACTTAATAGTCGGTCATAAGGGTGATACTTCAAAAGCCACACATTTTATGAGGTGGTACTCACTGAAAAGTTTGAGAGCCACTGTGCGAGGCAGTATAGAGTTGGTATAGGTTGAATCCGATGACTTAATCTAAATGCAAGACTCACAACACACGGGAATGAACTCAAAATGCAGCTTTATTTGCTGACTCAAGGAAATGATACATTACTAAACTAGACTGGGCAAATACAACATAGCGTTTTCAGTGGGAGAAACATTTTGTCACTCATCCAAGTGAGTTCTTCAGTCTCGGCTGACTGCAGGTTTCCCCAATCTTATAAACAGTATATTTTAATAATGACTGAAACTCGCACCAATGAAGGAACAATGGGCTGGGAGGTCAGTTCCTTGATCATTAATATACAAATTCTCATGACCATTGATCAACAACCACTAAACTTACACCTACAGGCCAGTGGACACTCTTTCAGTGATGAGTATATCATTGAGTACACATCCTGGGAGAAATGCTGGTTTGAGCGGGGAGTCAAAACGAAAGGAAGGGTAAGACCATCTCTGAATCGGGGAGGGGGCCTATGGGTACATGTTTCACCATCTTACAATGCTGTGATTGCAGCCATTCCCCAACTATCTGTCAATGGTACTCATAGCCATTGATTAGTGGTCTTTGATCAATGAGCTCTGATCAGTGGTTGACCAGGGAGGGAGGATAGGCAAGAATAGGAAGTAAAAAAGGAGAAGGGGGGGGGGGGGGGGGGGGGACAAAGGAGACAACAAAGGAGTAAAGGAAAGAGAAAAGTAAAGGTGTAAGGAGGTAGGAAGAAGATGCCTCTCTTGGAAAGAATATCGAGGGCATTTAGACTTTATTGTCCTGCATCTCACAGAAGATGAGAGACAATTGTTTCTGTCATCTATTTCTCTTTCCACAGAGAAATAGACTGATGCTGTGGCAGACTAATTACTGACTAGATTAATGTCATATTAGGGTGCAACAGCTGATTTTTGACCCGCTAATTTCGGAGAGATGATTGACCCAGAGCAACACATAGATGTGTGCCTGTAGTAAAATAGGATTATTTTATTATCTGCATATTTATTACTGGTGCACATTTTTACCTATAGCACACTTGTTGCCAAATGGAGTGATCTGGTTGGTCAAATGCCTTTTCTCACATACATGATGATTAAAAATAATAAATGACTCTGTGGTGGGGCATGGCCTGCGGCGCCATGCAGGGAAGGCAGACACATCTACACGGCATCCGCAGACATGCCCCACCGACTTAAGTTTTACACTGGGTCCTGTGATTGTTGTTGTTGGTTTTGTTGAGTTTGAGATCCGCAGCTCTCTGTGTGTATGCACATCAACCCTGAGTATTAATAAAGAATGCTGAAAAGCATAAATGTGTCACCGGGTCTGCCGTGGTCATTCACAGTGGTGCCGAAACCCAGGACGGGAGGCACAGCAGACCCCGGACTGGGCCACAAGAGAGAGGAGCTGGGGCAAATGATAGCTGAGGTGGCAACCATGCAGCGGGAGCAGGTGGCAGTGTGGCACCGCCAACAGAAAGAGCTGCAGGACCAGACAGAGCACCACCTGCAGAAAATGAAAGATCTGGCAGCGCTGATCCGGTCCTGCCCGACACCGCCGCTACCAATTCATTGAATTCAGTGAATAACAGTATGTTGTGTTTCTCTGAAGCTCAGTTCACAACCAGCTCCTCTGCATTTTAAGCAAGTCTGAGCTCATTAAAATGAATCTAAATGTTTGATTTCTCTTTCTTAATGTGATTTTATCACGTTCTTACTGTTTCACTCATTTTTGGAAGCTAATCATTTGAAAATGTTTCAAATGATTTTCTCCAGCTGAAAATATTGGATCATATTGGCTTTGATTTGTTTGATGTACAGGAAGTGCAGAATTATTAGGCAAGTTGTATTTTTGAAGAATAATTTTATTATTGAACAACAACCATGTTCTCAATGAACCCAAAAAACTCATTAATATCAAAGCTGAATGTTTTTGGAAGTAGTTTTTAGTTTGTTTTTAGTTTTAGCTATTTTAGGGGGATATCTGTGTGTGCAGGTGACTATTACTGTGCTGGCAACTTAACAAAAAACAAATATATACCCATTTCAATTATTTATTTTTACCAGTGAAACCAATATAACATCTCCACATTCACAAATATACATTTCTGACATTCAAAAACAAATCAGCGACCAATATAGCCACCTTTCTTTGCAAGGACACTCAAAAGCCTGCCATCCATGGATTCTATCAGTGTTTTGATCTGTTCACCATCAACATTGCGTGCAGCAGCAACCACAGCCTCCCAGACACTGTTCAGAGAGGTGTACTGTTTTCCCTCCTTGTAAATCTCACATTTGATGATGGACCACAGGTTCTCAATGGGGTTCAGATCAGGTGAACAAGGTGGCCATGTCATTAGTTTTTCTTCTTTTATACCCTTTCTTGCCAGCCACGCTGTGGAGTACTTGGACGCGTGTGATGGAGCATTGTCTTGCATGAAAATCATGTTTTTCTTGAAGGATGCAGACTTCTTCCTGTACCACTGCTTGAAGGTGTCTTCCAGAAACTGGCAGTAGGACTGGGAGTTGAGCTTGACTCCATCCTCAACTCGAAAAGGCCCCACAAGCTCATCTTTGATGATACCAGCCCAAACCAGTACTCCACCTCCACCTTGCTGGCGTCTGAGTCGGACTGGAGCTCTCTGCCCTTTACCAATCCAGCCACGGGCCCATCCATCTGGCCCATCAAGACTCACTCTCATTTCATCAGTCCATAAAACCTTAGAAAAATCAGTCTTGAGATATTTCTTGGCCCAGTCTTGACGTTTCAGCTTGTGTGTCTTGTTCAGTGGTGGTCGTCTTTCAGCCTTTCTTACCTTGGCCATGTCTCTGAGTATTGCACACCTTGTGCTTTTGGGCACTCCAGTGATGTTGCAGCTCTGAAACATGGCCAAACTGGTGGCAAGTGGCATCTTGGCAGCTGCACGCTTGACTTTTCTCAGTTCATGGGCAGTTATTTTGCGCCTTGGTTTTTCCACACGCTTCTTGAGACCCTGTTGACTATTTTGAATGAAACGCTTGATTGTTCGATGATCACGCTTCAGAAGCTTTGCAATTTTGAGACTGCTGCATCCCTCTGCAAGATATCTCACTATTTTTGACTTTTCTGAGCCTGTCAAGTCCTTCTTTTGACCCATTTTGCCAAAGGAAAGGACGTTGCCTAATAATTATGCACACCTGATATAGGGTGTTATGTCATTAGACCACACCCCTTCTCATTACAGAGATGCACATCACCTAATATGCTTAATCGGTAGTAGGCTTTCGAGCCTATACAGCTTGGAGTAAGACAACATGCATGAAGAGGATGTGGACAAAATACTAATTTGCCTAATAATTCTGCACTCCCTTTAGAATTATAGAAGCTTTTTGACTGTTATGATTTCAGTTCTGAATTGTATAAAATACTGCATTAAATACAAAGAGAAAGTGATGACAGATTAGTTTATGTCCACAAAGGAAACTTAGCCCCCAAAAAAGCATTTTTACCAACCTTTTGTCTTTTGACATATAGATCGCTGAGTTTACAAGGCACAACTGAAGTCAACACGAATTGCCCCACATATTGAACCATACATAACAAGATGTGCAAATTATTTTCAAGAGTAGACAGATGGCATAATGCGTCGACTCCCTGCTTTCATTTGAGTGTATCCATATTAATGAATCATTTCAATGACGAAAAGAAACCGCTTCACAACAGCCAATGAATTGAACGTCACTCTTTAGGAGGTAGGCGTATTGATATCCAAGTCTACTGTAAAGAGAAGACTGCATGAAAGTAAATACAGAGGGTTCACTGAAACTCAAGCCTCAAGAATAAAAAGGCTAGATTGGGAAAAAACAAAAACACAAAAAACAAAACAAAACAAAAACATGTAAAACAGCCAGCACAGTTCTGGAAAAATATTCTTTGGACAGATGAAACCAGGGGTTCCATTACCTGGTTGGTATTGTTAATAATAAATTGTTGGATTGGGAATTTAAAATAGGGTAATAAAGAAAACACATTAGTTCTTATGGAGTCTTTTATTAGGTTATTTGACATACGATTAAATTGACAGCTTGTAACAGAAAACAGACAGTGGGACTGGCCATTAGTGATGGGCAGATGAAGCCCCATGAAGCACTGAAGCTTTTCATCCAATTGGTTCACCCCAACGCGAAGCTTCATGAAGCTTCATTTGCTCTAGCAGGACACCTACTGGACGTAAAAATAATAGCTGGCATGAATTTGAAGAGTGTGGCCTTTTGCACACAGCCTGTAAATGTCAACAACAAAAGGAGTGTGTAAAACACCTATAGTGTAGTGATGGCAGTATACTGTGTATATTTATGCTGGCAGTATGGAAAATGATTATTTGCGGCAAAGTTCGAACCGCTTCATGAACCAGTCACGTGGTACAGCCGGGCAGCGAGGCTTCGGACGTCATCATTTTCAGCTCCTCCCATAAATGAAGCAAGCCTCGATACGCGCTTCGCGGAAACGCCCCCTCCATTACTCGACACACGCTCCGAAGCCTCGATACAGAACGTCCCATCACTACTGGCCATCCTACCTGTGTCGGAGAAGAGCCAAAGTTAGAGCTGCTTGCAGTTAATCATTTATCAATAACCTAAACATATGTGAAATGAGAACTTGTAAAGGTACTCACCTGTCCTGGTTGCTTCTTGCAGGATGTGGAGCAAAAGAGTGAAAGCGGCTCAATCACCTGTTTAAGAGCTCTTGGAGCAGACCAGTGTGCCGGGTTAGGGAGTATGGTTAAAGAAGGTTTTAATTTAGATAGAAATGGGTGAAGCTTATGTTATTGGTTTGTTTATAGTATGTGTTGGAAATATGTATATGTTTGCGATGTGCTTTAATGTTATTGTATGTTTGTTTGTGTGGAGGGTTATGTGTTCATTTTGATTAGTTAACCCCCATACTTGGGCTATTCCAGATGCTCACCTGAAAAGGTAGAGTATAAAAGGAAGCCATTTTGTTTAGTTGTAGTTAGTGTTTGTGCTGTTATCATGCTCCTTCTTTAATAAAGTGCCAATCCATGGATGTCTTTTACTCCAGTCTCGCGTCATATTATTGGACAGAACCTATGACCGCCGGCCAAAACTGACAAGTGGTGTCAGGAGTGCTGCCTCTAATGAATGAGGTAAATATGATGACGAGAAGTGGAAAGAAGAATGACAGTAATGACGTGGCAGAGGATGGTGAAGGTGCTACAGCTGATCCAGTGGCTAAAGCAGGAGCTAAACCTGGCGATAGACTGGATGAACTGACAGCTCTGGTGAAATCATTGATGCAGTCTCAAGCAACAAGAGACCAGAGAATGGACAGAGAATCAGCCCGACAAGAACAAAGATGGAAAGGTATGCAACACCAGTTTCAGCAAATGCAAGTTCAAGTAAAAGAAATGACAGAACAGCAGCAGGAACAAGAGGGCCACCAAATCGAGGAGGGAGGTGAACCTGATGAGGGGCCTAGTCTGACTGGTCAGCAGATGTGGTCTCTGCCAAGACAGGAACCATTTCACCAGAGAGATCCCAAGTTGTTGCCACTCACTCCAGATGATGATATTGAGCATTTTCTCACTACTTTTGAGAGAATGGCTCAAGTTTGCCGTTGGCCGAGAGAAGAATGGGCTGTTCGACTCGTACCTCTGCTCACTGGAAAAGCACGTAGTGCATATGGACATTGCTGATTCAGAAGTCTATGATAAAGTAAAAGATGCCATTCTTGCTAAATACGAAATAACTGCTGACACATACAGAAGAAGGTTTCGAGCCCTGGATATGCACCCAGGTGAAACTCCAAGAGAACTTTATGTGCGATTAAAAGGTATGTTTTACAAATGGGCGAAACCTGAAAACTCTACAGTGAAAGACATTTCTGAACTGATGATCTTGGAGCAGTTTCTGAGGATGGTCCACCCAGATCTGGAGGTGTGGATCAGGGAACGTGCCCCCAAATCTGCAGAGGAGGCTTCACAGCTAGCGGAAATCTTCATCTCTGCCAGAACAGGAACGAGAGGAACCACCTTTGGCCGGGACAGCTTCATGACTGGACAAAGTAAGTCTGATGGGGGTATAAGGAGTGGTGGTATAGGCCAGAGTAGAAGTTATCCTGGAAGCAGACATTTTGTTTCTGGTAAAAGTAACAACACTAAAAAGTCACATTCAGGTTCAAAATCAGATGTTAGATGTTATCACTGAAGGAAACTGTTTCCAGGGCCTACTCCGTGGATCGGCTTCCTCCGAGGCGTGGACGTCTATCAGCAGAGAATGTACCTTCACCTATCAGCAGAGAATGTCCCTTAGTCTGTAACACAGTCAAATATATTCTCAAGTAATATTCAAGCATGCCATTCAGCGTGTTAGTACGAGCAGCTCGGGAGCAGCTTGGGAGAACAAGAAAACAGAGACTGCTTTAGATTGTCTTCCCAAAGTGACTCAACTTTATTCACAAGTACAACAGTTTATATAGAGGGTAAAATTCATGAGACAGCAGATTTATCAGTTTAAACCAGTACAGACCAAGATAAGGGAGCGTCTTCCTGCCCTTGGGTGAAGAAGCATCCTTTGTGTAGTTTATTAGTTCAGCTACAATTGTGATTATCTCAGCGACATATTTTCAAGGCACAAAACGAAGAGTTCTTACATTAGTGAAATCTGAAACAAACCATTTGGCCTTCAACAGGCGTCTAAAAGATTAAGAAACTAATGTAGCTGAGGGAGTGATCTCTGTGGTATTTCAACCTTGTACCAGCCTGTGATTCTCACACATCAATTCTTGGGTCAAAGAGAAAAATAACTAAAACAAAGGGGCCTTATTGAATGACAGAGTTTTCCTGCATAATGTCACTATAAAACAATATCCAGTAAATGCTCCCATGGTACTAAAATACCTAACAGTTCCACTCTTTTTTATTATTATTTTTAAAAAAAAATAATAACTCAAATAGAAAGGAAAAATCACAAATGTAATAACATAATATAAAAAGCAAATCATAAAATGTAATAGTTCACAACCTAATGTTCAATATACACATCAGGAACATCATTGGTAACATCTGGCACATCCTCAGGATCAATTTGTGCTAATTGCAAATACATTGAAGTAGCTGTACTAGTAGCTATACGGGTTATCATTGAGCGTACACAGGGTATCACACAACAGGCAATAATCATCAAAAACAAAATAATACATGCTACAACTGTTACAAAGGCTACAATGAGTTCCTTCCATTTTCCAAACGTGTCCTGCATCCACTTGTCTAGCCACTGACCGTGACCTGTATTGGCTCTTAGTTCTATCTGCAATGCTTCAAGTTTATTCATAGCTTGTGTAAATGAACCGTTAGGGGCGGTATTATTGGGAATAAAAGTACAACAAACATCTTCAAACATAGCACAAACACCTCCTTTCTCAGCTAACAGCATATCTAAGGCCATTCTATTTTGCATGGTCATTAAGGAGGCAGCAGACATCTGTTCTCCTAGGGCTTTAAGGGCCGTATTGGTCAGATTGGTAAGTCTTTGCTGATTGTAATAAACATAATTGATCCAGCCTACATTTTTGTTTACCTGTATCCACGGTAGTATTGAGACAAACCCTGCTGATATTTCTCCTTGTGCCTTTAATTCATTTGGTATCCCGCGTGGAACTCCTATAGCATCTATGTAAACGTTATGTGAATAAGCGGAGCGTTCCGTCCGTCTGCTGGATACAGGCAGATCCGAGGTTTGTTGTATCAGTAGTTCTTGAGCTAAAGTTACTAGACCGCAGGTACCGGTCCAATTAACAGGTAAGGCTAATCTAAGAGTATTATTGCACATCCAGTAAGCATGTGGGATTGGTCTGGTCAGGCGCGAAGCTGTAAAGCCTTTTAATATGCCTCCCCAGTACGAGTCGTTTAGTGTGTTGGGCGAATGCAGGATTGAGTTATCTGAATGCGTACTTATATATGCATATATATAAGAAAACATATGTTTATATTGTGTCCTGTCAACACTCGCTGCTAGCCATGTTTCGTTACAGCGTGCTCCTGGAGTGTCAGAAAAGAACGTATAGTTTTGTGTCATAATTTATGTTTTCAAGTTTTGGTCGGTGTATGCATGTCATCAAGATATTTGGGTGATGGCGCACCTGTGTTGGGGGCGAAAGAGGTTCAGTGCGGTCTTCGGGGCGCTTCATTTGGTTGCAGGGGTGGGTAGAATCATTAATCATGCTAACATCCTTACTAGAGACTTGTCCTGTGTATATGAATAAACAATCTAAAGGACTTAGTTCTACTCGCACCGCTTCAATCAGGGTTACTGTTAAGGGCCCCTTTTTATCATTTTTGAATAGCATCTTTGTTAAGGGAAAACCTGAAATTGGATATCCCACTATGACCTGTTCTGGATTACCCTTTGAACAGACATAACAGTTACTGTTTCCTAAGTCACGAGCGGCTATTCTGGCATTGTCATACCAGGCGTTAGTTCCTGTTCTAGGGGGTGCATAAGATGGTTTATTAGTGGTGTCTGTGTTGCTTTCTACTGATTTTAGAGAACGTGACGAGTGTACTAGGTGGGTGTCTTGCCAAGTGGAGCATGAGGTATTGTCAGCAAAATGTGGCTTGCAGAAATGTGAACAGGGTTGCACTTTACAATACGAAATAGTAAATAAAAATCCTAAGATTAATGCAGTAGATATGATTAATAACCTAAATATATAAAAAAGACAGTTCTTTAGTCGTCTCCTGGCCTGGTCCCAGGTTCGAGAGACACCGTATAAGCGTCGTGTGATGACAATGGGCATTTCATTTTCTCCATTATCAGGATGAAACGAATCTCTTTATCAGGTTAGACATTGTGTGGTACTCTAGGCTTTCTGTTCCTGCTGGATGTTCGAGTACCTTGTTGTTGTTCAGGCGGGGGATCAAAGGGCTTTCTGAGTCTTGGCTCTTTCAGGCGTTGTGTGTTAATCAGTGATTGTGTGTGTGTGTAGGTGGATTGGATCCGGGCGCTGGCTCGCCGGAGACGTCATCTACTTGATCCGACGCCTTAGGTGGTTTGGTGGGGCTGGTCTTAACCCTGCTGGCATGAATCCACTGAGGTTGTCCGTCTGTTAGGATGCTGGTTCTCGTCACTGCAAGTACAGTCTGGGGGCTGGAACACGCGGCCTCCCCGAGTGCCCTTGGTTTTAGCAACTTTACCAATACCGCATCTCCTGGTTTCCACGGATGGGTTGGATCTATGGAAGGGAGAGGCTGAGAGAGACAAACTTTCTGATAGTTATTATTCAGTGTTTCTACCAGGTTATGAACATAGTCAGACAATGCAGTGTCTATGTCCCCTTCCAATAGCGGTGCCCCTCTGGAGGCTGACCATGGTGTTGGAAACGGTCTTCCCATGATTATTTCAAATGGAGATAATTTGGTTGCTGCGGATGGAGTCATTCTAATCTCGCAGAGGATTTGAGGAAGTAGTTTGATCCAGGTCATTCCTGTTTCTATCATTGCTTTAGTCAGGCGATTTTTTTTTTTTTTTTTTTTTTTTTTTTTTTTTTTTTTTTTTTTTTTTTTTATGGTCCTATTCATTCTTTCTACAACTCCTGAACTCTGAGGATGGTATGGCACATGATATTTCCAGTCTATTGCTAGAGTTTTAGCACACTTTTGAATTACTTCTGATGTGAATGAAGGTCCTCTATCACTGTTAATTTGGTGAGGTATCCCGAATCTGGGTATTATTTCATTGCACAACTTTTGACAGACTACTTCTGCAGTTTCTTTTGATGTTGGGTAAGCTTCTACCCATTTACTAAATTGGTCCACTATTACCAGTAAGTACTTGATGCTTCCTTGTGCTGGCATGTGTGTAAAATCAATTTGTAATGTATGAAATGGGAAATCTGGTTGTGGTAAATGCTGATGTTTTGCTTTTGGTTTTCCTACATTAGTTCGTGCACATGTTAGACAGGTTGCTAATATGCGTTTTACTGCGTGTGATGTTTTCTCGATTACAAATCTTGATTTTATTGCTCCTATTACCCCTCTTTGTCCGACATGACTCACACCGTGAAAATGGCAGACAAGGATTGGCAGTAGTGAAGATGGGAGGGCAATCAAACCCTCAAGGTTTTTGTATAAGCCGTCTCTGTTATCTAAGGTACAATCATTACTTTCCCAGTAAGTGTAATCTAAGGCAGAGGCTTGCTCTTGTATGAATTTTAGGTCAACATTTGTTTCTAAATAGTCTGGGAGCGTGACAAGTGGCAGCTGTAAAGGCAAAGATAATACTTCCCTTCTGGGTGGTTGCTGTGAGGCAGCAGCTGCTTTCGCGGTTACGTCTGCAAGAGCATTTCCCACTGCTTCGTCTGTGTCAGCCGTGCTGTGCCCCTTCGTTTTAACAACTGCAATTGCCGATGGCAGCTGTATAGCCTGCAAAAGTCTTTGAACAAGGTCAGAATTAGCGATCGATTTTCCATCAGCAGATCTAAATCCTCTTTGTCTCCACAATGTGCCAAAGTCATGCACCACACCGAATGCATAACGGCTATCAGTGTAAATTGTTACCCGCTTATCCACATGTAACTCACAGGCGCGTATTAAAGCCATGAGCTCTGCTTTTTGTGCTGAGTGAAATGGTAATGAGTGAGCCTCTAGTATGATGTCAGGCAATGTCACCACCGAATAGCCACAAAGAAATAAGTTGTCATTTGGTTTTGAACAGGACCCGTCCACATAAACAATGACTGAGTCTGGGATTGGTGTCTGCTCTAAGTCTGGGCGTGGTGCTGTGGATTCCTGTATACGTGTCATACAATCATGATTGTCAGGGTCGTCTGAACCATCCTGTCGGTCAGAGGAACACAGCATACGAATGAGTAAGTGTGCTGGCGAATTGGGTGTGCTGCTTGCTTTTATAGTGAGATTTGCTGTTGAAGTCAGTGTAGCTTCATAACCTGAGCGACGTTGTGCGGTCATGTGTTGTGTAGTTATGTTTGCTAGAATGGTCGTGACCTGGTGATTGGTGTGTAGAATAGTGTCATGTGAGAGTGTGAGCTTCTCGCAGTCCCTTATCATGATAGAGCAAGCTGCTACTGCTCTCAGGCAGGCCGGCATCCCCTGAACTACTGCTGGCAGCACCTTTGAGTAGAAGGCTACTGGACGGTAGCCACAGCCATGCTCTTGGGCCAATACACCTGCACAGGTTGTGCCGTTCTCTGTGACGTACAGGTGGAACGGTAAGTGGTAGTCAGGCAGACCCAAACAAGGGGCGGAGGTCAGCGCTCCCTGTAATGCATTGAAAGAGGCAGTCATTTCTGTGGACCACAGTATTCGAGGAGGCTTGTCTTTTTTGCAGCATTCACGCAGAATGTGGTCATGAAAAGAACAGTCTGGTATCCACTGTCTGCAATAGTTCACCATGCCTAGGAAAGACAGCATTTCCTTCTGTGTAGTGGGCTTAGGGACAGAGGTCACAGCTTTGACCCTGTCTGCAGTCATGGAACGTTTTCCGTGAGACAGTGTAAATCCCAAATATTGAACAGAAGTCTGACAGTACTGCATTTTCTTTGCTGATGCTTTGTGGCCAGTCTGTTGGAGGTGCTGGAGTAGCATGTGTGTGGCAGTTTGACATAGTTTTTCACTTTCAGCACAGAGGAGGAGATCATCTACATACTGGATCAGAGTACAGCCTTCTGGAGGAGTGAAGCCGTCCAGGGTAGCACGTACCACCATTGAGAAAGCCGCAGGGCTGTCTACCATGCCTTGGGGTAAGCGAGTCCATGTGTACTGCTTATCTCTATGTGTAAAAGCAAATATCGGCTGTGTGTCCTCATGCACAGGTACTGAGAAAAAGGCGGAGCACAAATCCACCACAGTAAAATGTGTAGCTGTTGCTGGAATACCTGTCAGTATGCTGGGAACATCTGGGACAAGAGGAGGTAGAGGCATAATGACTGCATTAATTTGCCTTAAGTCTTGTGTGAAACGCCATACGCCAGGTTTGTTAGGCTTTGGCACAGGATTGACAGGAGTGTTATATGGAGATACTGTGGGCTTTATTACTCCAACTGTCAATAAATCTCCTATGATGATGTCTAAGGCTGCGGCTTTTTCAGCGGAAATGGGATATTGCTTGACATATACCGGCTTGTTGTTTTTCAGCTGAGCATGATAAGGTGTACAGTCAATAAATCCTACATCATTCTCACCTCTTGACCATAATGTCATGTTTTGATATTCAGCTGGCAATGTGACAGCAGAGATAGTACAGTGTATGGGGTAGGTTAGATCTATGTGTCGACATGGTGCAGTAATGTCATAGCCTATGTCTGAGTTATGTGACAAAACCACTGTTCGGCCTTCTCTGGTGTGTGCAGTTATCATGTTGTTGAACAGTGTGAGAGAAACAAATATGTGGCTTCCAGGCATGGGGCTACCTGGTAACGGTGTTTGCACATGTTTTTGACACAGAGTGTGACGTGGGATACCAGTCAGATGGATATTGAGTTCATTCTCTGCTGAGGCGTCCAGCTGACACAGAGGCTGTTCCTTCTCCATGGTGTCGGTGCATAGGGCAGAGAAAACATAGCTGTTATCAGTATCTGCAAACATTTCACCCTTTGTGTTAAATGAAATACACAAGTTCATTTTTGCCATTAAATCTCTGCCTAATAGATTCACAGGCGAGTTTGGAATAATTATGAATGGATGATATGTAATTTCATCTGGTTTTGGGCCCCAGCGTGTTTTTAGAGAATGAGTTTTGGGGCATTGCACTAGAGTTCCGTTTATTCCCATGGTGTTGATGCACACAGAGGAAACAGGCCCACTATAGAATTTTCCAGACAGTGAACTTTTAGTGGCTCCACTGTCAACTAAAAAGGAATAAGTCTTTTCACCTATCTCTATATCTAACATGGGCAAGCTTTCTGTGTTACGGGACAATTGCAAATGCAGCATCGTGTGTAGTGCTTCACACTGTCCCTCATCTTCACCTGGGCCTCCCTATTGTCGGTCCAGTCTTTCGTTATCATATGGGTGGGGATTAAAATGTGGATTATAAGGTTGCTGCCTAAGTGCAAAGGGGCCATTATTTTGATGTGATTCCTGTCTGCGTTGCCAGTTACCTTGTCTGTAAGAGCTCTGCTGACGCCTAGTGGCAGGAGCTGGTCCTGTGTTTTGTGGTTGAGACCTATGTGCTGCTGATTTGCATTCCCTCCTCCAGTGTCCTATTTTTCCACAATAAAAACATACGTCTCC
The DNA here is from genome assembly GCF_057382275.1 of Copadichromis virginalis. Taxonomy (NCBI): domain Eukaryota; kingdom Metazoa; phylum Chordata; class Actinopteri; order Cichliformes; family Cichlidae; genus Copadichromis; species Copadichromis virginalis. The sequence goes on along the minus strand of NC_140639.1, from coordinate 18,229,094 downwards.
ACTCCTATCTTTCCTTCTGAAATCTCCCTGCTGCGCTTGTTGAGGGGACAGGGCCCCTGCATACATCATTTTTTCACTTTCCTCTGAGCCTTCAACATCAAAGTTCAACAACATCTTAACAGTTTTAGCCTTCGTGCTGTTGGGGAAAAGATCTGCACCAGCTTTTGTTTTGACAAGTGTGATAAAGTTCTTTATTTTCATGTCATAGAGATTATCAGTGGCAGTCAGCTTCAATAGTTGTGAACATTCTGGATGAATATTGTTTAAGAATGTTGTTATGAAAATCTGATCATTTCCTCCTTCAGGCATGCATGCCTCATTAGTCCAGCAGTGTGTGAAACGTTTCATAAACACTAGAATGGATTCATCTGGCTTTTGCTTACACATGGTTACTGCATTTAAATCAATTTTATCTCTAGACATTGTGAGCAGAAATTTCTTTAGATTTTGAAAAAAGGCTGTGATTTTGTCATCATTTATCCACAAAAACGAGGTGGTGTTGGCTGCTTGGTCATTTTTAGGGTCTAGTTCCTCTACTTCTTCAATAAGCTGAGATTCAGTCACACCTGGGATTCGTTGACATAATATATATCTATAGTCAGGCCCACCCAAGTGGTGGTATCTGGTACTTCTCTGTAATGCAGAAACAAAGGCTGTAGGATTTTGTAGAGGATCGGGAAGTTCTTTAATGGTTGCTGCTAACTCTGAAATTTTAGGGGGTTGAATGCAACACATGTCCCCTATTATCATGAACGGGAGGGAGGTGCTGACGTCATTAAATTGTGATCCCTGCTTTTCTTTATAACGGGTGTTTTTGTGGGGGCCCTCTTGAGTTTTTTCCTCTTTTTTCTGCTTTAAGTAGTTCCTTATTAAATTTCTGGTGTTAGTTATTGCTTTTGGCACAGTCAAACCATTCGCTACTCTAGTGTGGCGCTGAACATGATTATCTATGACGGAAACGGCTTGCTGCAGTTCAGCTTCCGTACATTCAGTTAAAGGATCTTTCATGATTTCCTCACACTCTGTCATTAACTGTTTTGTTTGCTTTTTATGTTCCTGTAACTCTCTTTCTCGTTCAGTGTATTCTCGTTCCTGTCTTTGATCTAGGTTAAACCAGTCATCTTCTGATTTAGGTGTCATTTCAGTGCCTTCCTCACTCCTTTGGGATTCTGCTGTTATATCAGGATATACGCGCTGATGACGTGCAGCCGCCGCAGCAGCTATTAATTCTGTTTTTTCATCATAAGGCGGCGGAGCCGTAGGTTGAACGGATGGGCATATAAGGCTAGTTTTTTCTGCAGTGGATTTACTAGAGCCTACACTGACTTGATTTAAAGCATTTACGTCTGGCTGGGGTCCTTTTTTCCATAGTGGTAGCATGCGATTGGTCACATCACGACATTCTATCATATATTTTTTACAGGACTTTTTAATCAGCCTACTTTCCTTATCACAAATAGTATTTAACATTTCTACTGACCTGTTTTCTGGCGATAATCGTTCGGTATAGGGCTCCGGAAATACATTAGGATGCATTAAAGTTATAGTTCTTAAGTTCGAGACGAAATCAGTCACGTAAGCACTTCTGCATGTTCTGGATACGTAATCATGGAAGTCTTCATTGATTCGCGAGCGTGGGTTAAACGTAACCGGAAGTGGGAGTCGTACTGAGCCGCTATTTGTGATTTTATATTTTATTTTTTTCGGTTTTACAGTTAATTTTGATTTTTTATCGGACCCGTCTAAGGTCTTTGAATTATTCTGACCCATGGTCAGTGATTTCCAGAGGGGTTTAGACGCTTTGAAGGATTTAAGTTAGTTTTTATTTTTGCTGTGGCACACCTGAGGTTACTTGATTTTTTTGCTAGCAATTTTATCTTTTTAGTGAGCAACTTCTCACTTTTTAACGAGCAACTTCTCGTTTTATGACCCCAGGCAACTTCCTGTGTCCTTTCTGCTGGTGAGCAACTTCTTAGTTTATGACAGCAGGCAACTTCCTGTGTCCTTTCTGCTTTTATTTACAAAACAACAGGCAACTTCCTGTGTTTCTATGTGGGCCACTAAAGAAGGCTCCTCAGTGTATCCCACTTGTTACTATGTGGGCCACTGAAGAAGGCCTCGTCAGCGTATCCCGTTTCTATGTGGATCACTGAGAAAGGCATAACACAGTCTTATAAAATAAAAGACGAGTGCCTACCTTCGTCAGGATCCCACTTCTGACACCAAAATTGAAGGAAACTGTTTCCAGGGCCTACTCCGTGGATCGGCTTCCTCCGAGGCGTGGACGTCTATCAGCAGAGAATGTACCTTCACCTATCAGCAGAGAATGTCCCTTAGTCTGTAACACAGTCAAATATATTCTCAAGTAATATTCAAGCATGCCATTCAGCGTGTTAGTACGAGCAGCTCGGGAGCAGCTTGGGAGAACAAGAAAACAGACTGCTTTAGATTGTCTTCCCAAAGTGACTCAACTTTATTCACAAGTACAACAGTTTATATAGAGGGTAAAATTCATGAGACAGCAGATTTATCAGTTTAAACCAGTACAGACCAAGATAAGGGAGCGTCTTCCTGCCCTTGGGTGAAGAAGCATCCTTTGTGTAGTTTATTAGTTCAGCTACAATTGTGATTATCTCAGCGACATATTTTCAAGGCACAAAACGAAGAGTTCTTACATTAGTGAAATCTGAAACAAACCATTTGGCCTTCAACAGGCGTCTAAAAGATTAAGAAACTAATGTAGCTGAGGGAGTGATCTCTGTGGTATTTCAACCTTGTACCAGCCTGTGATTCTCACACATCAATTCTTGGGTCAAAGAGAAAAATAACTAAAACAAAGGGGCCTTATTGAATGACAGAGTTTTCCTGCATAATGTCACTATAAAACAATATCCAGTAAATGCTCCCATGGTACTAAAATACCTAACAATCACTGTAACCAGATAGGCCACACTCAGTATACCTGCCCAGCAACAACACAAAGTAGGCCATCCCTTTTGTGCTCAGCCCCCCAGACCCACATTGCCAGGTCCTGATCATGAAGCAGTAAGAACAACACCTGTACTTGTTAATGGTCAGCGTGAAGAAGCACTCTTAGATACAGGGAGCTTTCAGTCAGTGGTTTTGGCTAGTTTAGTACCAAGAGAGCTATGGAGTGACACAAGGACTAAAATAAGCTGTGTACATGGTGATGAGAAGGATTATCCCATGGCTGAGGTGTATTTGACTGTAGGTGGCCAGACATTTCTCCTGCCAGTGGCTTTAGCACCCAGACTACCATATGCAGTGATATTGGGCTTAGATATACCTACACTGCTAGATTTGGTGTCTAATGAAGTTCTGGGACATTTGCATACAGTTCATGTAAATCAAGACCACAACGTACAGAAGCAAGACATTATTCTGCAGGCACAGCCAGAAAGTGCAATCCCCAGTTTGATCACCACAAGAGCTCAGAGTGCAAATGACCCATTAAAAGAGCTACCTTTCTATGATGAAGAATTAGAAGTAAGCCCAGCAAAACCAGCTAAATCTCGAGCGCAAAGACGAAGAGAAAAATTTAGGGGTTCATCCAGGTTAGAGGGTGTAGACCAGAGCCCCAACCTCCCTCTGGAACTTGATATCCCACCAGATATCTCTTCACTTCAATGGGCAGATCCATCATTAAAATCCTGGTTTGATAAGGTGTCGGAGGTTGATGGACAGGTGCGAGGGACAGTAGATGTGTTGGCAGATGCAACCTGTGTTGAGAAATGGTGTCCTTTATGAGTGTAAAGGCAAGACTGAAGCCATAGCATTACCACAGGCACTAAGAAACAAAGTCATGGAACTTGGTCATTCTGTACCTTGGGCAGGCCATCTTGGTTTTCAGAAATCTCTACATAGGATTGCAAGCCATTTTGTCTGGCCTGGCATGTACACTCAACTACAGCAGTTTTGTAAGTCATGTCAGATATGTCAGCTCACCCTAAATAAAGGAGTGGCCTGTGCCCATCTTCAGCCATTGCCTGTCATAGATACACCTTTTGAAAGAATAGGAATGGATGTAGTGGGGCCCCTTGAAAGAAGCTCATCAGGTAATAGTTACATCTTGGTCATTTGTGATTATGCCACTCGTTATCCTGAGGCTTTCCCCCTAAGATCAGTGAAAGCGAGACAGGTTTCCAATTGTCTCCTGCAGTTGTTTTCTAGAGTGGGTATAGCTAAAGAGGTCCTGACAGACTGTGGGACAAATTTCCAGTCTAAATTTCTACAGCAGGTATATAGATTACTTGGTATAAAAGGTATTAAAACCACCCCTTACCACCCCCAGTCAGATGGACTAGTAGAGCGTTTTAACCAGACAATAAAGAACATGCTGCGCAAATTTGTAACAGAGACTGGCTCAGACTGGGATCAGTGGCTGCCTTACTTGTTTGCCTATCGCGAAATGCCACAGGCCTCTACAGGATTTTCACCATTTGAACTGCTTTATGGCCGTCAAGTGAGAGGTCCACTCGACCTGCTGAAAGAACAATGGGAGAATCCAGAGCCTGATGGAGATAATGTAATAGCTTATGTGCTGAAAATGAGAGAGAGAGAGACTAGAACAAATGACAATACTGGCACAGCAAAACATGAAAGTGGCTCAAAACAAGCAGAAAACCTGGTATGATAAGAAGGCCAGGGAAAGGACATTTCAACCAGGACAGCATGTGTTGCTGTTGCTTCCTACGACAGATAGCAAACTGCTAGCCAGGTGGCAAGGCCCCTACAAAATTACAAAACGTCTTGGCAATGTTAACTATGAGCTGTACATGCCTGACAGGAGGAAGAAACATCAGGTCTTCCATATTAACCTGTTAAAAGAATTCACGCAGCAGCAGCAACCCATCACGCAGCAGCAGCAACTGCCAATGCAGTCCACGCAGCAGGTAAAACAGCATTGTCTTGTTCAGGTAGTCAAGGACGAAGAGGAGGGAGAATAGTTTTTTCCCACAGGCAAATCAGGGCCAAGTTTAGTGTCACTGACCCATCTTAAGCCCTCCCAGCAGGGAGATTTAAGGGCTCTTCTGGATCCAAATTTGTTCCTGGAAAAGCCTGGTTTTACAAAACTGGTACAACACAGAGTCCACTTGAGGGATAATGCTCCACCCCGTAGAAAATTCTATAGGATTCCTGAACGCCTGGTTTCACAGCTGAAGAAAGAAATCGACCTAATGTGGTCACTTGGGATAATTGAAACATCAGCAAGTGAATGGTGCAGCCCAATTGTTCTGGTCCCAAAAACGGATGGAACATTGAGGTTTTGCATTGACTTGAGATATCTCAACTCTGTCTCAAAGTTTGACCCCTATCCAATGCCTCGTATTGATGAGCTCTTGGAAAGGGTGGGGAGAAGTAAGTTCATTACCACTCTTGACCTAAGCAAGGGCTACTGGCAGGTGGCCCTAGCTCCAGAGGCAAAGGAACTGACGGCCTTCAAAACCCTGTTTGGGCTGTTTCAGTTCAAGGTGATGCCGTTTGGTCTCCAAGGGGCACCAGCAACGTTTCAG